>NC_091784.1:21948776-22249257 GCF_029378745.1 Bos indicus | reverse complement strand
AGATTGAATTCAAATTGGCATGCTGAAGTGCTAATGTCCATGTGATGGTATTTGAAGTGGGTGCTGTGGGAGGTAATTAGGCTTAGCTGTGGTCCTGGGGTGCATCCCTCATGATGGGATTAGTGCCCTAAGAGGAAGTGATCAGAACATGCTGTCTCTCTACCCTGTGAGGACAAGAAAGCAGCACTCTGCAAACCTGGAAGCAGGTTGTCAACAGCACCTTGATCTTGGACTTGCCAGCCTCCTGTGGGAAATAACGGTCTGTTGTTTAGGCCACTCAACCTTTAGTGTTTTGTTGTATCAGTCCAAGTTTACTAAGACAGGAAACAACTGTATAATTTTCATATAGAAAGGTGCTACAGGCAACAATCTGTGAGATGGAGATGTGTGCGGCTGGATCTATTTTGAAGCTAACATAGCACGGCAAATGTACTTTGAAACTTATATTGTGTGTTTATTTGGGGTAGGATGGGACCTAAATTCCTATGGACGCATGCATGCTAAGTCACTTCCGTCATGTCTGACTCTTTGTGACACTATGGACTGTGGCGTGCCAGGCTCCTTTATCCATGGGGTTCTCCAGACAAGAATACTGGAGTGGGTTGCCATGCCTTCATCCAGGGGATCCTCCCAATCCAGTGATTGAACCTGCATCTCATGTCTCCTGCATTCGCAGGTGGATTCTTTTCGTGCCACCTGCTGCTGCTGCTGCTAAGTTGCTTCAGTTGTGTCGGACTCTGTGCGACCCCATAGACGGCAGCCCACCAGGCTCCCCCGTCCTTGGGATTCTCCAGGCAAGAACACTGGAGTGGGTTGCCATTTCCTTCTCCAATACAGGAAAGTGAAAAGTGAAAGTGAAGTCGCTCAGTCGTGTGGGACCCTCAGCGACCCCATGGACTGCAGCCTTCCAGGCTCCTCTGTCCATGGGATTTTCCAGGCAAGAGCAAATTGGGGGATTCCCTGGTGGCTCCAGTGGTTAGGACTTCGGGCTTCCACTGCAGCGGGCTGGCATTAGATCTCTGGTTAGGGAACTAAGATCCTTGTAAATCTCACCGAGAGGCCTTAAATGAAAAGGTAAAAAGCAAATGAATAAATATATAAAATGCAAATTAACTCTGAGCTTGTTTTGTGTCTATTTGCACATCTGTTGCAACACTCCTTTATTCTTTATAAATTTGCCCTTTTCCTGACTTCTCTTTTGAACGGATTATAACATCTGCTTGGTTCCCTCATTTAATTAGTATTTTACTTAACATGTGTTCATTTTATAATATATGAGAATCATGACTTTATTTTGTGGGAGGGTGGCGATTATCCTTTGACACAATGAGTAAGTGCCTAGCACGCTCATGGTGTAATATATTATGGAGAAAATAAAGCAGAGTATAGAGGTAGGTGGTGGTCCAGAAAGACCGTCCGGAATAAAAATGCTAGAGAATTCATTATCTGGGACTCAAATTAACGGGGCGTCGTCTATTTTATCTGGCAAGCCTTGCGAGGTTGACTTGACGAATTCTGATCTGGTTGCGGGTCTGGATAACCAGCCCGCGAGGCCGCCTAGCGCTGAGAAGAAGGCTCTCGGCGAGGCTGAGGCCACCTGCCCGGGTCTGCGCGTAGGCGGGACATGATCGGTGGGCGTGGTCACACCGGCCCCGCCCCGTCACGCGCCGGCGCTCGCCTGCCGCGTCGGCAGCCCCGGAACGCTGCAGACGCCGGCGGCTGAAGCGCAGGGGCGGCCGCGGCCTCGGCGGCGGGGGCTGGGCCCATGGCGACGGCGACGGCGGTGGCGGCTGGGGCCGGCGCCGCGGCGGGAGCTGAGTCGGCCGAGGGTCCCCGGGTGCCGACAGTGGCGCTGGAGCTGTGGCTCAGTGAGTAGCCGGGGCTGCCTCTCGGCTCGGGCGCAGCGCTCCACGTGAGGCCTCGCTTCCCGCCTCCCCGGGCCTTTCTTCTGAGGCTGGCGGGTGGGCAGGTGGCCGCGGGAAGGCTGGTGCCCGAGGAGGCAGGCAGGGCCCGGCACGGGTGGGAGGATCTCCTCGGCGGGCCTGGAGAGGAACCCCAGGAATCTGCCGCGGCTGCGGACCCGAGGCTGGGTGCTCTGCGCCCCCCTGCCCCCATCGCGGTGCATAAACACTGTTAACAACATAATGGCTACGGTTTATTGAGCTTCGCTTTTATGCCAAACACTGCTAAAGGGCATTTCAGCCACAGTTAATCCTTATTACGACCCCTAGAGACAGCTTCGGTTACTAACCTCGTTTTAGAGAAGGGCACTTTTAGAGTTAGCTGTGCAACACACCCATCCTCTGGGAAAGAACTCTTTCTGGCTCCCGACTTTAATGTCAAAAGAAGCCCTTTAAACCTTTTGTGCGAGTTCCTTCTGGCCAGACTTTTGTTATTGTCTCATGTAAGACTCATGGCAGTCCTAGGGGTAGTTACTGTCCCTGCGTTACCGATTGGGTTCTTGAAATTCCAAGAGAACAAAGCATATACTCCTTGTATTGGGCTCTACTGGGTGCTGGGAGTACTAAGATGCGTAAGGCAGAGCCCTTGCTCTCAAAGATATATTTAAGTAGGTGATAGAAGCCGATAGGAGCAGCACTTTGCTACGTTAAGGCAAATGGGAGGGATACTGGGCTTGTTTAAGGGACAGTGGTGGGAGTTGGTTTGTTTACGAGGGGATTGTCTCAGGGGACATAGCATTTGAGTGAACAATGGAGGCGACAGCATTTCAGATGCAGGAAACTGCATGAGCAAAAGCTGGGGGAAAGGAGAGTGCGGAGCATTCTGGGAAGAAGGAAGTCTGCTGCAGGAGAGACTGCATGGCTAACTCGGGCGAGATCTTAAAGGGTCCTGTGGGCTGCAGAAAGGAGTTCAGAGTTTATCCTTGATGTAGTCGGGGAGATGTCAGAGCCAGAAACTCTGATCAAGTGTGCATTCGTGCTCAGTCTTGTCTCACTCTTTAGCGGCCCTGTGGACTGTAGCCCGCCAGGCTCCTCTGTCCATGGGATTTCCCAGGCAAGAATTCTGGAGTGGGTTGCTATTTCCTACTCCAGGGGATCTTCCTGTCTGCCTCCTGCACGAGCAGGCGGATTGTTTACCGCTGTGCCCCCTGGGAAGCCCCTCTGATCAAGTACCTCTGTTAAAAGCATCACTTGCCACTGTGTGAAGAGCTGAATTGGTTAGGGATGGTAGAGTCCAGGCAGAGAGTAGATGAAAAGCTCTTCTGGTAGTGTGTCAGGACTGAAGTACAAAGGTATTGGGATGGAGAGTAGAAATAATTAGCTAGTTCGATCAGCAGCCTTACTGCATTAGAATAGAGGCAAGGGACCAGAGGGATCTAGGTTGGATTGCAGGTTTCAGGCTCAGGTAACTGGTTACAGATGCTTCACTTGTGGAGTTTGAGGGGCTTGTGGCACAAAGAGAAGCTCTCTGGGCAGTTGGTTTGACTCCAGAGAGTCAACTTGAGACCTTCAGTTCATTAGCAGTGAGCTTGTCTGTGCACATTAGGAAGAACAGTTTGCACATGGAACATGGAGAATCTCAACATGGAAGAAGCAGGGTTGTCGGGGGTGGGTGCTGGAGTGGGGTGCTGAGAGAGAAGGTGGAGCCTACAGGCTGCTGGGAGGGGGTGAGCTGCAGGTCTGTAAGGAAGGTATAGTTGGAAGGTGGTTTTGCTGCTGAGAAAGAGAGAAGGAGGATGGGGGAACTTTGAATTTGGCAACTGAAAGATTACTGAATTATCTCAGGGTTAAACGCTGGGGACAGAAAGAAGGTGGTTAACTAGGAGGCAGTGGAGTTGCAAAAGTCAAGTGGGCTGGGTTAGAGACCAGCCAACCACTGACCCAGGTGGGGGAGAAAAAGGGAACCAAGACTGTTTAGGAGGGGATCCTTAAGCTCCAGCTGTTTTAGGCTATTGTGGTCCCAAAGTTCTGAGATCTTCCAGTCGTTCGGGTAGGGCTAGAACCTATCCCAACAGCACAGACCCCCTTCCCAGTCCAGCAACCAAAAATGCCTCCAGATGTGCCCTGGGACAGAGGGCCCACCTTTTCCCCTCTGCACCTGAGATCCTCTGAGTTTGGGCTTTGGAGTGCTGAATGGACTTCAGAAATGTATCTTGTAGTCTTTGTGGTTGTGTGGTTTCCAGCTCCCTGCCCCTGCCTGCCATAGGAGCAGAGAAAGTAAACTGTTGAACCAGACTTGTGGGGGCTGGGGCCCAGTGGAGGTGGTACGTGGATGGACGTGTGCTAGAGAGGCTGGTGGTGGGGCAAGGACTGGAGTGTAGTTGAAGGAAAGTCCCTGAGTCTATGCTGGGTGGAGAAGGAAGTCACTCCAGGGGCACGTGAAGACCCCAGAGCTCATCTCACTGACGGATCTTACCTCAGCAAGCAAGGCAGCTGTGTCCCTAAGGCTGGAATGTAATAGCATGCCCCACTGGGGCTCAGATGGTAAAGAATCTGCCTGCAGTGCATAAGACCCAGGTTTGACCCCTGGGTCAGAAAGATCCCCTGGAAAAGGAAATGGCAACCCACTCCGATATTCTTGCCTAGAGAATCCCATGGAGAGAGGACACTGATGGGAGACAGTTCATGGGGTCTTAAAGAGTTGGACTCGACTGAGCGACTGGCACCTTGGGGTTGTGAGGATCAGGGGAGTTCTTGCGTCTCAAGCACACGGAACAGTGCCTGGGCACGATGCTAGCTATTATCATCACTAGTCTTCTTAGTAGAGAGTGGCAGAAACAAACTCATACTGTTTGCCAGAAAAGGAAAAACATTGGACCTAGAATTGGGAAGGAGTAGTTCCCCAAAGGAACGCCAGGAACCTGTTTCACCAGAAGCTCAAGCTTTAAAAATACAAGTAGCAGCTTCTGGACTTTTTGCAGGCCCCCCCCCCCCCCCTGCCCCCTACCACTTAGTTTATTTTGGGCGTTGTTCCACATGACTGCATTTAGAGCTGCCTCCTCTTTGTTAATGAAAAGCCTCCTGTGCCTGGTGGCATGGGGTGCTATACTCGATTTAACCAGCGGAGTCTCGAGCTATTAACAGCATCGCTGGGGCCTCTTGGTCTCAGCTCTGCTAGTGCTGCCAGGGAGGCACTAGCTTAGTTGGATGCTCTGTGATCTTCTTCCATCTGCTTGGACCGACTCCCAAGTGATAAGTCCTGTCCTCCAGCCTCACTTTTCTGCCTCCCTCTGGATTTCGATCTATTTATATTCTCCCAGCTTCTCTGGAACTGAGCTGATTCTTTATCTTGGACCCATCATTCCTATGCTGGATCTTGGCCTTTCAGCACTGCTTGATGTCTGGGTTGGTGTGTATCTGCCCCACGCAGTGCATACTCACTGCCACAGGATTGAGTTCTAAGTGTTCTCAAGGTGACTGCTTCCCCACAGCCCCAGGGCTCCCCTGACTAGCACGGGCTGCTCTTAACACCAGGGTCATGACCCTGGGGGTGGGGTGGTGGCTGATGTGAGATGATTTAGCTTTCGAATTAGTCACTGTTAGATGAACCATTCAGGGAATTCCCTGGTGGTCCAGTGGTTGGGATTTAGTGCTTTCCCTGCTGTGACCTGGGTTTAGTTCCTGGTCAGGGAACTAAGATTCTGCAGACTCGCACCAGGCCCCCTAACCACGCCCCACTACCCTGGGGGAAGGGGAAAAAAAAAGCCATTTCACTCACAGCTGGAGGGCTTGGCTGTCTTCCTTTTTTTTTTTTTTAATTTAAAAAATTTTTAAAAATCCTCTGGGAATTATTGTCTCTGGACCTGCTCAAGGCCACTGAAACAGCTTGGCAGGATGGGATTAGGTGTTTGGAGACCCAGTTATTTCAGAACTGGAGTAGCCATCTCCTGGTGTCAGCAATATGTCCAGCCAACTGGTCAGACTTCGAATAGTGAAAGATGAATCATTCATTCATTAGCAGATATCCTTGCTGATGACTGTCTAGGTGCTGGAGGGTGGGAAGGTGAATGAAACAGGCCTCCTTCCTGCCTTAGGGAGCTGATAACTTAGTGGCAAAAAGGTCAAAGAACCTAGTTCCCGAAAGAGGCCCTGTCTTTGTCAGAGAACTGAAGACTTACATTTGGGCCCTGGAATTGGTCAGACCTGAGATTTTTTTGTCATTTTCCAGTTTTGTGACTGGGCAGATTTCTTCATCTATAAAATGCTGAGCTAACATTAGTATCAGCTTCAGTTTTCTGAGGATTACAGGAAAGGGATGCTAGGAAAGCACTCAGCGTCATGTCTGACACAAAGCAAGTTCTTAAAAAACAAAGGGGGCGGGGCAGCAGCTATGACTTTTATTGCTGTTATTTGGGAGCTGTGAAAAACCTGGAGGGAATCCTTATGATATAGATATAGCAAATAAAAAAACTTACTTTTTGGATCTTTTTGCTGCTTTGCCCTGGTTATGGGTTTAGAACATTATGCTTGTAGAGTTTTTTTTTTTTTTCCCCTTCCTTTCTTTGGAAAACCTGGTGACTTGGTGGTAGGGGAGGAGGGAGAGAGCTGGACTCTGCTTGATGAACAGGGTCCTGCCTGCTCTTCTCTGCTGCTGGGTCATAGAGCACGGGTCCCCAAACCCCGGGCCACAAACCGGTACCTGTCAGGTTGCAGCAAGTAAGGAATTAGGCTGCATAGCAGGAGGTGAGCAGCGGGTGAATGAGCGAAGCTTCATCTGTTAATATATTTACAGCCGCTCCCCATCATTATTACTGCTTGAGCTCCACCTCCTGTTGGATTAGTGGTGGCATTAGATTCTCATATGAGAGCAGACGGTAAAGGTAATGTGAATTATCCTGAAACCACCTCCCCCACCCCACCCCCTCCTCGTCTGTGGAAAAATTATTTTCCATGAAACTGGCCCCTGGTGTCCAAAAGGTTGGGGAACTGCTGTCACAGAGTCATGTGTTGAGGTCTGAAAGTCTTTTAGGTATCAAGCTTGACCTTGTCGTGAACTGAAGCTTTATGAAGTTTTAGTGATACAGAAAGAAGTAGTTCAGATGAGTTGGATCTCCTTTTTTCATTAATTTTTATTGGAGTATCGTTGCTTTACAGTGTTATGTTAGTTTCTGCTGTACAGCAAAGTGAGTCAGTTATGCATATACATATATCCGCTTTTTTTTAGATTTCCTTCCCCTTTAGGTCACCACAGAGCATTGAGTGGAGGTCCCTGTAGAGTCAAGTATCACGGCTTTCAGTTTACTTCCTGAGTAATTCTTTTGTGCCTGTGCCTAAGGCACTGTACCAAGCATTGTAGGGAACATAGTGCTTCTGCCTTAGTTTTGAACAGACTTTGGAAGTTTAAGTGTACTAAGTTGTATACACATTTTTAAAGGAAAACACAAAGACTGTTACAAGATCGTCTGTCTTTTATTGATTACTTAATGTTTGCGGCTATACTGAGTATTTCAGACACTGTGTTTTTTTAAGATTCATTTATTTGTTTGCACTGGGTCTTTGGTGCTTGCAGGCTTTCTCTAGTTGTGGCAAGTGGGAGCTAGTCTGGTCGCGGTGCACGGACCTCTCATCGCAGTGGCTTCTCTTGTTGTGGGGCATGGGCTCAAGGTGCACAGGCTTCGGTAGTAGCAGGATGTGGACTCAGTGATTGTAGTTCACAGACAGATGGAGTCCTAACCAGTAGACCACCAGGGAAGCCTTAGACAGTATCTTTTGAGAATCTCATGACTATCCCACAAGGAAGGTACCGTTTTCCTTATTTTATAGTTGAGGAAACTGGGGCTCTGAGAGTCCAATGACATGTAACTAATAAAGGATGGAGCTGGAGATCCCTATCCTAAAAGAGCAGGTGGGATGTGGGTCTTCTGAGATGGAAGAGATGGCTTCTGTTTTGTGGGGGTGGGTGATTAAGAAAGTCCTTATGAAGTGGCATTTGAATTGGGATTCGAAGGGTGAATAGCATTTTGAGAGGTGGAACATAGAGAAAGAGCTTTGAGGAGGAAAAAGGTGAGGAGCATGGGGAAACTGATAACCTGATTCCTTTGCTCTTCTTTGTTGTCTCTGTTCACTTAGGTGGGGGCTGATGGGTGGGAAGGTGGGGGATTGAGGACCTGTCCTTTGAATCTCCTTGTTGAGCTAGGGGCATGCGACTTCCACATGACATAAAAGTGACTGCCATCTGGAAAGTTAAATTCCGGTTGACTGTGGAGTCTTTTTTGTTTTTAATTATTTATTAATTTTTGGCTGCGCTGGGTCTTCATTGCTACATGAGCACTTTCACCAGTTGTGGTGAGTGGGGGCTACTCTTCAGTTGCAGCGCGCAGACTTCTCATTGCGGTGACTTCTCTCGTTGCAGAGAACAGGCTTTAAGTACGTGGGCTTCAGTAGTTGTGGTTCCTGGGCTCTAGAGCACAGGCTCAGTAGTTGCTAAGGCTTAGTTGCACAGGCTTAGTTGCTTGGCAGCACGTGGGATCTTCCTGGACCAGGGATCAAACCTGTTTCCCCTGCACTGGGAGGTGGATTCTTAACCACTGGACCACCAGGAAAGCCCCTGTAGACTCTTAAGTAATCAGAAGGGAGGAGAATTAGTCGGAGCTGGAGCAGTGGAGGAGGCTTTTGGGAGCAGATGGAAATTCAGAATGACCTTGAGAATGGATAGAGAAGAGAGAAGCGGACGTTCAAGCCAAAGGAGTAGTGTCAGAAGTATGACCATAAGAATTACTTGCAGAGTTTGAAAGAGCTTCTCTGTCAGGACCAGTAAAAAGTTTCATTGGAAAGGCGGATAGTCCAGGATAAGCTGGACAGAGGGCAGTAGGGGAAATGTTATGAAAGAGCAGGACAAAGACAGTCTCGGCAACTACTTTATGAGAATGTGGCTTGTTTCAGTTGAAAGGCCAGGCCTGTGGAATGGTCATCCTTGCTGGGACAGGGATTCTAGGCGGCAGCAGTGGGAGGGGAAGAAGCTGCTACCATCTAGCACCAGGAAAGAGTCCACAAAGATTGCAGGAAGTCAGGGATTGCCCCACCCCTCGGTGGAGCGTGGGCTCACATTAGGCCTTCTGACAAGCCCCCTGTCTCCAGGTGTTGCCTGCTCTGGGCTGTGCCCTGGTACCGTGCCCTGGTACCCTTCATGCCGCACGTCCTCAGATCACATACAAATACGAATGTTCCGGCGGGGAGGCCCTAGTGTGACTGGATCTGGGCTCCTTGGGCATATGTGTATGGTAGCAGAGAGAAACGGCATTCTGAGGAGTGACGGCAGGGAGGTCCTCTTGTTAGACAGCATAAGCCACTGACGTGGAGAAGCTGCTTAGGTGGGACAGAGGATTTCAGTAAGCGGAGGCTCAGGTTTCGGCCTGGTACTTGGGGGACATAATGGGAGCTGTTCAGGACTTCACTGTAAGTTCTGGTCTTCCTGTCACATGGCTGAGAAGCTTCCAGGTTCTTGGTGGTCCCTGGTGGTCCAGTGGTTAAGAATCCGCCTGCCAGTACAGAGAACTTGAGTTCAATCCTTGCTCCAGAAAGATTCCACATGCCGTGGAGCAACCAAGCCCACAAGCTGCAACTTGAGAAAGCCCAGTGCAGCCAAAAAAATGAAAATACAAAATAAAAAAGAAGCTTGCAGGTTGTGGCCTATGCGTAGATGCTGGCCTGTACCCATCCTTGTTGCAGGGCCACGGTGGGGGGTCGGCACAGGCATGAAGAAGGTGCACATAAGCCAACCCCTGCACTAGGGATGGAGCCCCTTTCAGGGTAGTACCTGGTTAACCAGGTTGCTCGTTCATGCAGTCAGCAGTCCCTGAGTCATGGGCCATACCCGTGCCTGAGTGATGAGCACGGTCGACCCCCAACCCTGCTGGCTGTCTGTGTGCTGCGTCCCATCCTCAGGAGGTGTGATACACTCAGTCCTTGGCTGTTGTCCTGTTTTGAGGGGTGGAGATGTGGAGTGGTGTGTATGTTTCCCTTTATTATACTTCAGTTCTACTTTTTATTTCCTTGACAGATAAAGCCACAGACCCAAGCATGTCAGAACAGGATTGGTCAGCTATCCAGAATTTCTGTGACCAAGTGAACACTGATCCCAACGGGTAAGGTGATGTCACACACATGTCCAACTTCTACAGGCACCTCAGACTATGCGTGCCTGCCTGTGCTTCTCAGGATTGTTTTACGTAGCTTAGGCTTTGTTTCCTTTTTTTCCTCCCTCCATGATCTACTGAGTATGTTATTTTTCTAGAAATAGCAAATTCATGTAGTTTTCTTAAAAAAAAAAGTTTGTAACTGGCAATTATTTTAAAATTTTTAACTAATTTTTATGAAACACTACTGCTGAGGAGCTCTCTGAATGTTAGGGATAGAATGTAACTAGTGTACACAGTAATGTGAAAGATCAGTGTGTTCTTCTTAAAAAATGTTTTTTTATTTGCAGATTATACTATATTTAGCAGCATGTTGCTGAATGTCCATTTCAGAGCCACAGCAGATGCTTTTGTTGTTGTTGTTTAGTCACTAAGTTGTGTCTGACTCTTTTTTGACTCCATGTAGCCCACCAGGCTCCTCTGTCTATAGGATTTCCCAGGCAAGAATACTGGAGGGGATTGCCATTTTTTTCTCCAGGGGATCTTCCCAACCCACAGATTAAACCTATGTCTCCTGCATTGGCACCCCACTCCAGTACCCTTGCCTGGAGAATCCCATGGACAGAGAGCCTGGTGGGCTGCATTCCATGGGGTCTCGAAGAGTCGGACATGACAGAGCGACTTCACTTTTCCTTTCATGCATTGAAGAAGGAAATGGCAACCCACTCAAGTGTTCTTTCCTGGAGAATCCCGGGGACAGGGGAGCCTGGTGGGCTGCCATCTATGGGGTCACACAGAGTCGGACATGACTGAAGTGACTTAGCAGCAGCAGCAGCTCCTGCACTGCAGGCGAATTCTTAACTACTGAGCCACCAGGGAAGCTTGTTGAGCTAATTTAAATACAGTCTTTTTTTTAAGAAAAAGCAGAGGAAGAGAGGTTAAGATTTCATTGAATTTGATTTCTGAAGTGTCTGAATGGGAACTTTCTTCCCCGCCTGTTCTTTGGCCGTGAAGCACGGTCTGCAGGATCTCAGTTCCCCAACCAGGTATCAAACTGCCTCCTGCAGTGGCGGTGTGGTGTCTTCCACACTGGACCGCCAGGGAAGTCCCCTGGATGGGAACTTGAGGAATGAGCCAGTTATCCAGATATTTCATCTCCATGTTGCTAAATATTCATTTTGAAAGCCACAAGAAGTTTGATCACATTTTGTGCTCCAGGGTTGACTGAGTAGTTCTCAAATAACAAATAAGGTCTGTGCTGCTCTAGACCAAGTTACATACAGGTCTGGGAGCTGTAAGGGTGGGTGGACTGGGGAGAGGATGGTGTGTTCTGGAAGCGTAGCTGTGAGATGTGGGGGCAGCTGGGAGCCGACCTCCTTCGGGGGCTCGTGCATGGTCGTGTGCAGTCACATCCTACCTCTGCTCTGGGACCCAAGCTCCTGGGGGAGAGGGGACTTGACCGAGCATGCTCAGCCAGACCGGTTGGTGTGTTCCTCTCTGCCCAGAGTCTTTGTTTTCCCTTAGCTCAACCTATGCGCCCTGGCTGCTGGCCCACAAGATCCAGTCTCCACAAGAGAAAGAAGCTCTTTATGCCTTAACAGTGAGTTTGTCTTGCCCCTTGCCCCTTAGCCTGTCCCAAGGCTAGCATTTCAGTGTGGGAAACAGCCTCTGAGCGGTTCACCTTCCCTGGCCTTCAGAAGGCAGGCTAGAGGGAGTTCTGGGCTCAGATTGCCCCATTGTAGATCTGTTCCTGGAGAGTAGCATTGAGCCTGCCTTGCAGGAAGGAAAGGAAGGCTTTATTTCCTCTTGCCCTTGTTAGACCAGGGCTGGCAAGGTCAAGTGCCCACAGGGCCAGACTGGTAGCATAAGTGAGTGAGCCATCTACAGGAGGAACCAGAGAGACCACGTCCAGTCTAAAGAGGGCAGCTGCACAGCAGGACCTGCTGGCTATTGCCAGGGATGAGTTTGGGCCGAGTGTTGCTAGAACTTCCTGTTTAAGAGAAACTGGAAATCCAGATGAAGTCTCAGGATTTTTCAGTATCAGTGACTGATTTGAAATGTTAATGGTGTGGACCAAAGAAAACGTTTATGGGCTCAATTTGTCACTTGAATGCCAGCAGGTTTGATAGTTTTTGGGTATTCCATGTATGATTCCTGCCTCTGAGGAGAAAGAAGGAAGTGATTCTCTGACCAGTTTCACCTGCCCAGAGGGTCTCCATAAAAGGTGGGGTGACCTCAAAGTCTCCCACCGAGTGGTTTCCTGGACACAAACCTGTCAGTTACAACAAGAGCAAACAAATGCTTTTTTACTTAATCTGAAAGTCTCATCCTTTCTCCCAAACTTTAGTGACCTCAGCCTTGAGCCATGGTTCCAACCAATACTTACCAGGTTTGGGACGAGCTGTGGGGCCAACGGCTTCACCTTCTCATGGGGGTCCTTTGTCTGTGCAGGTGCTGGAGACGTGTGTGAACCACTGTGGGGAGAAGTTCCACAACGAGGTGGCCAAGTTCCGCTTCCTGAACGAGCTCATCAAAGTGCTGTCCCCAAAGGTGAGCGCCCAGGGCCTGGCCCTTCTCTGTGCCACTCACGGTGGGTGTCCCTAAGACCTTACAGGTTAAGAGCTCAGTCCTACCTAGACTACGTCCACTTCAGACACCCGTCATGAGTCTCGGGGATCCCCAGGCTATTGCACTTCTGCCCGACCAGCTACTAGTTCAGAGGTTCCTTGGACCCCCCTCTGCCAGGTTGCCTAATTCAGTGGATAGAAAGATTCACAGAACACAGAAAAGCACTATACTTAATAATATCCTTTTATTTTAAAGGGTATAAATGAGATACATAGTTCCAATCCTCTGATCACATGGTCAGCCCCTCCCTTGAAGCCAGGTGTCCACCAGGAATGTTCAGCATAAACTTGGGTATGGTCCCTGGGGAAGACTTGTAAATAACAAAGACCTTCCTATCACTTGGGACTTCCGTGGTGGCTCAGACGGTTAAGCGTCTGTCTACAATGTGGGAGACCCGGGTTCGATCCCTGGGTCGGGAAGATCCCCTGGAGGAGGAAATGGCAGTCCACTCCAGTACTGTTGCCTGGAAAATCCTGTGGACAGAGGAGCCTGGTAGGCTACAGTCCATGGGGTCGCAAAGAGTCGAACACGACTGAGCGACTTCACTTCACTTCACTTCCTATCACTTAGGAAATTCCAAAGGTCTTTGAAGTTCTGTGCCAGGAGGAACTGAGGAGAAAGGTCAAATATTTTGGAAATTATATCTATCACATATATATTATATATATAATTTCCAAAATTCTTTTATTTATGAGGATTAATAAATCCTTTTATTTATTTTAAGAGGATCTTTTAGTAGTAGTATTGATTTTTGACCATGCTGTGTCTTGGTTGCGGCAAGCAGGGGCTCCTCTCTACTTGCAGTGTGTGCACGTCTCCCTGTGGGGCTTCTCTCGTTGGGGACCACGGGCCCTAGGGCGCACAGACTTCAGAAGTTGCATCGTGTGAGCTCAGTCATTGGCGGCTCACAGGCTTAGTTGCCCCATGGTATGTGGGATCTTCCCCGAGCAGGGATCAAACCTGTGTCCCTGCATTGGCAGGCTGATTCTTAACCACTGGACCACCAGGGTTAAAAGAGGATCTTTTAAGAAATAATGATTCAAAACATTTGAGTTTCAGCAATTCCTTTCACTTTACCTTATTTTCATTCCCAATATATTTTTATTCTACACTCCAAAAAAATGAGTGCCCCCAGTGGCTCTAACCTAGGCCAGTACATGGTGGGATTGAATTTTCGTGGCTTTGGAGGTTGACTCCTTGAAACTCAGAGAGTGCTGGGCTCGGGTGCCAGATGATTTGTCCTCTCGCTGTGCCTGCCCTCTCAACCAGCCTTGAGCAGCTTGCTTCTCAGCTGCCATCTCTTCAGTGATCCTGTGGGCTGGGCAGTCTACTAATGAAACTGCCCAACTCGGATGGGATTTGAACCCAGCCAAAACTTAGATTGAGACTTGAACCTGTGGGCTGGGATTAAAACCCACTATCTCTCTCTCTTTTTTTTTTATTTTTAAATTTGACTGCACCAGGTCTTAGTTGCAGCATGTGGAATCTAGTCCCTGCCTAGGGATCAGACTCAGGCCCCTTGCACTGGGAGCATGGAGTCGTAGCTGCCGGACCACCAAAGAAGTCCCCACTGTTTTAATTAAAATCAGGACTTACTGAAGCTCAGGTTCTTTTTGTTTTGTTTTGTTTTAATTTTTTAATTAACACCTAAAACATTTTGTATTGAGGTATACCCAATTAACAATGTTGTGATAGTCTCAGGTGAATAGCAAAGGGACTCAGCTATACATATACATGCGTCCATTCTCCCCCAAAACCCCACTCTCATCCGAGCTGCCACATGACATTGTGAAGCTCAGGTTCTTTATGTCTCAGCACAGAAGGGATTCAGCAAGAGGCAGAATATAGATAAGTAGATTTATTAATACAGAATGCTTGTGAGGGTTCAAGTGGGCAGGCAAGGGGGCTCTGTCCTGAGAACTAAGTGGGAAAACAGATTTGTTTGTAGAGAGATACATTCCATAGATAGAATGTAGGCTGTGTCAGAAGATGAGAGTGGCCCTGAAATATGGGGTGTTAGTTTTTGTGGGCTCAGTAATTTCATAGGGTAACAAGTGGGAGGATTAGTCCTACTATTTTATGAAAGACGGGGTGGAGATTTCCAGGAATTGGGCCACTATTCTCTTTTTGGCCTTTCATGGTCAGGCTTGGGACTGTCATGGCTGTGTGTGTCTTTAGCTGATGTATTGCAGTGAGTGTGTAATGAGGTTCAAGGTCTACTAGAAATCGAATCGCACCACCATCTTGCACCTATTTGGTTCTGACTAGTTTCTGTTGTATCCTGAACATCTGTGTCATTCTTTGAACATTATGACCTCTAGCCCTTTCTTCTGTCTCACTAAGGCCCTTCAGCTCAGTAATTCCCTTTCCTTTTTATCTTTAGTACCTAGGCTCCTGGACTACAGAAAAAGTTAAGGGAAGAATCATTGAAATACTCTTCAGTTGGACAGTCTGGTTTCCAGAGGACATCAAGATCCGAGATGCTTATCAGATGCTAAAGAAACAAGGTCTGACTGCGCTGCCTTCCCTTCCCACAGTGATTGTTCCTTCTTGCTTTTCTGTACAGTTTGTCATTTTTTGGTGAAAGCTGGAGATCTTGTGTCCAGTAGACACAGTAATCGAGGCTGAAGCAAGTAATTTCAGTCCCTGAAAGTGGGCAGACCTTTCCTTCTGGTTAGCAGGAATGGGGGCTTCCCTGATAGCTCAGTTGGTAAAGAATCGGCCTTCAGTGCAGGAGATCCCAGTTTGATTCCTGGGTCAGGAAAATCTGCTGGAGAAGGATAGTCTACCCACTCCAGTGTCCTTGGGCTTCCCTTGTTGCTCAGCTGGTAAAGAATTCAGCAGGAGTTGAGCTGGGTTTGAGATGGTTGTTGCTGTAGTTACCCTTACTATACCAGGTTTCAGATTCCTCTGGTGTTGGCTCGTGTTTGAGGTGGGGGCTGATGGCCTAGAGAGTTTCTCGCAGTATCTACTCTGCTCTCAGCTTTGGGTCTTCCTCTTGCTCTACATCTCAGAAGAGTTCTTATTCCACTGCCTGTCCTGACAGTAGACCTTTATTACTTGTTCCCTGATGCCCTTCGCCTGGCGCTAGTGGTGGTTCTGTTCTGATTAAGCCTCGGTCTTAGGAAGGCACGTGTCCCTGGTCTTGGAGGGACCTGTTTGTGATCCTGTTCCACCCCATCTCGGGCTGGGGCCAGGACACGTTTGCACATTGCACCCAGGGGTGCAGGCTTTTCCGTTCTTTTCTTCCAGCTGCCTTAGGTTTTCACCACTCTTCTAAGGACCGCAGGTGTGTTGTCCTTCCCCCAGCAGTGTGAGGCTTCTCCCTGGGGAGAGATGGATTTCGGTGGGCCATCGGGCCTTTCCCATTCTCTTTTTGTGAGGCCTTTGGAGAATGAGCCTGTTCCTCTTGTGAAGCGAGCTCCAGAGTGTGTCCTGTGTCGAAGCTGGGAGTCCACGTTCCTTTTCTCTCAGGCTCTGTGGGAGGAACCAGATTTAGGAGGGCTATTTTTCCGCCCCCGTCACATGCATTCAGTATTTTTATGAGTATCAAAGATCCTACACTCGTTTCTGGGCCCTGAGAGGTTGTGTCTG
Organism: Bos indicus; assembly: GCF_029378745.1. Lineage (NCBI taxonomy): Eukaryota > Metazoa > Chordata > Mammalia > Artiodactyla > Bovidae > Bos > Bos indicus. The sequence goes on along the minus strand of NC_091784.1, from coordinate 22,232,999 downwards.
AGAAGGCAATGGCAACCTACTCCAGTACTCTTGCCTGGAAAACCCCATGGATGGAGGAGCCTGGTAGGCTGCAGTCCATGGGGTTGCACAGAGTCAGACACGACTGAAGCAACTTAGCAGCAGCAGCAGCAGAGAGGTTGTGTACCTGCATAAAATCGTCAGTATTTATATAGTGTAGGGACCGTAGATTGCTAGTCTTAGGGTTTGCCTGTGCTCTGATTTAGTTGGCTCTGACCATCCCCAGCTTGCGATTCTCCCAAGGGAGGATGCAGAGCCTTGATCACGCCCTGGGTGTTTCCCTTTAAGGTCGCTGACAGTGTCTTCCTGGTGGGAGATCAGGAACCAGGAGTTTCTGGACTTTATACTGGATCCTGCTGAAGTCAGCAGGTATTTGTATCAGCATATCCATGAATTGCATTTTTTTAGGAATCATAAAGCAAGACCCTAAACTTCCAGTGGATAAAATCTTGCCCCCACCTTCTCCCTGGCCCAAGAGCTCCATCTTTGATGCTGATGAAGAAAAGTCAAAGGTAAGGAGCTTCTCCCTGACCGTGGAGGCCAACCTGGAGTCTGAGCCGACCTCTTCTTTGAGGGACTCCCCTCCAGTACCCTCTGATCAGAACTGGCATGTGGGGAGGTGGGGTGAGTTCTCTCTGGAGCAGAGAGAGGTGTCGTAGGGTCTGTATGTCGTTTTCATGGAGAGGTCAAATAAGTGACCTATTCTTTGGGTCTTCCACCTTATCTGTTCGGTGTTCCCAAGGGAAAGAACGTACGAAAGGCCAACCCTAGTGGGTAGTTTGGGGGGTCAGTCGTATCCAGAGTGTGTGCGGTGTTTGGGGAAGGGGAGTGGGGAGGAAAGCATGGGTTGCACGTTGGCTCAGATCAAAAGAGAAAGCATCAGTAAGCCCGATCTCGCCCGTTTTCCTTGCGTTCCTGCCTCTAGTATTGCTGCTGCTCAGACATCATTAAGGAGAGGGGAGGGGAAAGCGAGGTGGTCCAGACCTAGGCCACGACGCGGGGATAACTCCAGGGTGCCTCCAAAAGGTGGCAGTGCTTTTGGTCAGTACTGTTCTCAGTCACTCAAGAGGTCTGGTGAGTGTAGGACCAGGAAGACTCCAGTCCGAGGATGGGTCTCTTCTGGTGCCCTCTGCCTTCCAGCCGCGTCTGTCAGCTGTCCTCCTCCCTTGGATCTGGGTGCTGACTGTGGGCAGGATGAGCAGAGCTGTGCTGGGCTCTGGGCAGCTTTCCCTCTGGCTCCTCCTGTGGGGTCCTCAGGAGGAGCAGGGGAGGAGGTGTGGCGTGGACTCCTGAGAAAGTCAGTCTGGTGTCAGCTTGGGCCAGCTGCTTAGACACTGTGGTGCTCAGAAAGATGGCTCTCCATCTTTCCTGCCATCTATCCAATGAAGAGTGACTCACTCCACGTGTCAGGCATTCCGCTAGGCATTGGGAACAAAGTGGACGAGATTCCCGAGGTCTCTCACATTAGAGTATGTGGTCTAAGCCTGCCTCAGCACTGTTGACATCTTGGGCCAGTTAACTCCTTGTTGGGGGCTGTCATGCGCTGTGAGGTGGGGTACAGGTGTCCCCTGACCTCTACCCGCTGGGTGTCAGTACTGCCCCCAGTTGTGACCACCGACGATGTCTCCAGACTTGGCCAGATGTCTCCTGTGACATCCATCTCCATTCCCCGTTGAAACACCAGTGTTCTGTGGGGAATGTCACGATGGTCACGATCATTAAATCATTGCGTCATTGTGAGGATTTGGTAAGGTAATGCATTTAAATGTGCGAGCTGTTGTGACGGGTAATTCTGCTGTTGCTGGTGCTATTGCTCTGGGCCACTTGACGCAGGGAATTAGTTTCACTGAGTCGTGTTCCCTTTCCAGCTTCTGACAAGGCTTCTGAAAAGCAACCATCCTGAGGATCTTCAGGCTGCAAACCGGCTGATCAAGAATTTGGTCAAGGAGGTGGGCATTTTCCAGGGGATTCTGCAGAACCAGCATTTGACAGGGGCTGGACAATGTAGGGAGATCCCCTGGAGGAGGGCATGGGAACCCACTCCAATATTCTTGCCTGGCGAGTCCCATGGACAGGAGCCTGGTGGGCTACAGTCGATGGGGTTGCAAAGAGTCGGACATGACTGAACCAACTTGGCAGCAGGGACAGTATATGTGTGTGTGTGATTGAGGGTGGGGGGCACAGTTAGCTGGAAGAAGAGACAGCTGCCTAACCCTGAACCAGGGAACAGCTGTGAGCTCCCTGAAGGGCAAGGTGGTGCCTGGAAGCAGAAACTTCTATGTGCTTCCAAGTATTTCTGTCCAAGAGCTCAAAGCATTTCACAGACCCTAGTTTCTGTCTCAATGACCAGTGTTGGTGTGGGAATCCAGGTGTGGGATTGTCCTTTCCAGAGGGATAGAGGCTGGTGATACAGTGGACACATGCTCCCCCTTGTCTGTCCCAGGAATTCCAGACCTTGAGCATCTTCTTGCCCGCTGAGTGAACACTCCACCCACTTAGTGTTTTGGTGGCTTCCTTGAGCTCTGCACAGCACAGCACGCCTCTCCGGCGCACATTCAAGCTTTATCCAGAGCATCTGTCCTCACTTCATCGTCTTTCTTCCGAAAGGAACAAGAAAAATCGGAGAAGGTGTCCAGGAGGGTCAGTGCTGTAGAGGAAGTTCGGAGCCACGTGAAGGTGCTGCAGGAGATGCTGAGCACGTACCGCAAGCCGGGACAGGCCCCGCCAGACCAGGCGGCCTTGCAGGTAGGTGCTCCTTTCAAAAACAAAGGCAGGGAGGGACTCAGGATGACTGACATCCTAAGAGTATGCACAGATTTCAAGAAGGCCTCACACAGTCAAAATAACAAGCATGTTCCCACCCCCTCAAACTGTTTCATTCTCCTCCTCTTGTTCCGCCTCTCTCCCAAGCAACCACTGATTCGTGTTTTCCCTTCTAGTTAGTTTGGGGCTTCCCAGGTGGCACTAGTGGTGAAGAATCCACCTACCAATGCAAGAGACGCAGGGGACACATGTTCCATCCCTAGGTCGGGAAGATTCCCTCGAGGAGGAAGTGGCAACCCACTCCAGTATTCTTGCCTGGAAAATTCCATGGACAGTAGAACCAGGCAGGCCACAGTCTGTGGGGCTGCAAAGAGTTGGACACGACTGAGAAAGACTGCTGATCAAGTTACATTTCTTAGACTCGTATATAAATGGAATGATGCAGTATTCCACCCCTGCCTTTTCTGGGCGTAGGTTAGGCTTCTCTGCTTTGGAGAAACTGTGGTGCGCATGTACCACAACATGCATATCCATTTGTCTGTTGATGGATATTTGGGTTGCTTGCAGCTTCAGGTGATTATGAAATAAGCTGCTCTGAACACTTGTGTTCAGGACCGTTTTGTGTGAACATGTATTTTCCTTTCTCTTGGGTAAACACCTCAATGTGGGATTGCTAGGTCATAGACTGGGTGTATAGTCAACGTTTTAAAAAGTGCCAGAGTGGTTTTATCATTTTATGTTTGAGACAGCAGTGTTTCAGAGTTCCATTTCTCCACATTTACACATCTTGAGATCTTTCTTTTTTTATAGCACACTTACTGAGAATTTTATGTAACAAACTATTTTCTAGGTCGTGTATGAGAGGTGTGAAAAGCTGCGGCCCACCCTGTTCCGGCTGGCGAGTGACACCACTGACGACGATGAGGCGCTCGGTACGGTCTTATTCTCCAGGCGTAGGCAGCACACAGCCCAGAGTGTAGGACCCGCGTGGGGCTTTCTGCCTGCCGTGGGGCTTCCTCTGTGCTGCTGACACACAAACTCGATGGTGGCTTCTAGGTGTTCCAGTGGTTGCGCTTGCGGATGGCATTGATTGAGTTGATTCTTGCAATTTTCAGAGGAATCTGGGCTTGAACAAGAAATGAGCAGCAGGCCTGCAAACATAGAAAAGGGTGGAGGTTTACCATCTGAGTTGGGTGTGAAGGGGATAGAAGGAAGAGCAGTTCCCACTGAAGACTTGCAGAAAGACTAGACCTCTGAGAGATCTGAGAAGCAGCTGCGAGGGGCATGTCTGGGAGGTTTCACACCCAGAGTGCCTTCAGGGGCTGGGTTGGGGAGCTCAGCGACGTGGCCAATGTGGAGTGAAGGGCACATGGGAGAACTTAAATCCTGTGCACAAGTATAGAAATGGCTAAAGCTTTTTATTTTCTGGAAGATCTCAAAACATGTAAAAGGGATTCTGTGTCCATGTCCTCTTCACCTTCTGTTCACAATTGCCAGCTCACAGTCAGTCTTGATCTTGTTTTACCTGTACTGCACTGTCCCTTTGTCCTCCCCCTCCCCACACCCCCAGTTCTGTTTTTAAGCAAATAACAAACATTTTGGAGTAATCTATCAACGTTCAGATTTCCTGGGCATTTCTCTGTCTATTCATCTCTTGCTGACCCTTTTTTTTCTTTTTTAAAGTCTGTTATAAATCAGAACCAGAAAGGAAAACCATGCTTGGTATTTAAGTCTCTTTCAGTGGTAGCCTCCTGTTTGTTTGTTTGATTTTTTTTTTAATTTCATGCATGAAAAACATGTCCTTTGACTTGTTTTTCTTGGTCTCACTTTTCTGATGGCATCTCCCTTGGTGTTTAATGTTTCTCCATTCCTGATATTTCTGAAATTCTTGATTTCTTATAAATTGAATCAGGAATCTTGTTCAGATTCAGATTCAAATGAGGGTGTGTGGGGGAGGAACAAGAATACATCATAGGTGATGTTATGAGGCCCATGGTGTCTGGTTTTCTGGGGGTTTTTTGTGATGTAGGTATTCTAAGCCTGTTATTTTCTCTGGTGGCAGTGAAGTCAAAATGAATGAAATTTAAAACACCTTGCACATGCCAAATACATTCAACCTCTTGTTTGTTCACTTCCATTCAGTTTAAAAACTGACAGGAAATTAATAGTTGGTTGCTCTTGAAGGCTTCTCCTAGCATGGTGGCCTGCAGTGTTACATACAGCCCCTGCCCCTGTTGCTATTCTCTCTCCCAGGAGATCCTTTCTTACAGGTAAACCAGACCATGAGATACCCTTGAGATTTTTGAAATCCACTGCATTGTTTATCTGGATATTTCAATTTGAAAGTTCAATTTCCATCAGGAATGCTTGATCTGTATTTAGATTTTATGAAATTTACAGGTGAAAATGTAGATTCATGTACCAAATTGTTCCTTACACACTTTCCAATGACTGAATAAAGTCCCAGAAATGTCTTTTAATATTTGCATCCACATTGATGAAAAAGCTTTAAGTTTAAATTTTAAATTAAAACTAAGTTAAAGATTTAGTTCCTCACTTAAAAGGACCACACTTCAAGTGTTGGCTGTCATACTGGGCAGTACAGACCAAGAAAGTGAAACGATTCGGTTCCTCCTCCAGCCTGAGAAGGAAATGTTGAGGTTCAGCACTTGAGTGACTGGGTCTGCCAGGGGCCTGGTCTCGTGACCTGGGGGCAGGAGGCATGGTCATACTGAACCTGGTAGAGCTGTGTGGTTGCTGCTTTGTGGATGGCTTAAAAAAGACTGAGAATGTTGGTTGCTAAACGGGGGATTCTGATTTTTCTCTTGTTCTTCAGCGGAGATTCTCCAGGCAAATGACCTCCTCACACAGGGAGTTCTGCTGTACAAACAGGTGATGGAGGGCCGTGTCACCTTTGGGAACACGGTGGACAGCTCTGTGGGAGACATACCTGTGTCCAGAGGTATGTGCAGAGAGCATCTTCCACCCTCTGCTTGGGGTAGCCTGCAAATCCCGGGAAAGAACTGACTCCTCAGAACATTCTGGGTTATGGTGTAGAAATGAGAGCACACACCCTCTTTTCCCTTTCCCTTGAGAATTGGTTTTATGCAGCCAGACTCTGCCCCATGTGTCATCACACATCAACTGCTGGGCAGCAACTAGCTTGTAAACAGAAGTGTGTGGTGGCTTTTCTGGGGCCAGATTCAGATTGTGCCTCTTGTGAGTGCTTACTTAGGGGAGCTCGCACCAAAGAAGATTGACCATCAGTGGTTCCTAGTGAAGGGCTAGCTAAATCAGAATCGGTCTAAAATAGTGCTTGAAATGCAGATTCTTAGACCTTTTTGGACCTAGATTACCTGGAGCTGGACCCCAAATTTTTATCAAGCACGTGAGATGATTCTGATAAGCGTGATCAGAACCTCAAAGGCCTCTGAGATGGAGCAATCCGCTCTGCTCTTGTCCTGGTTGGATGGACTGTAAGAGGATTCTGTGATGGCAGGGATGGGAAGGCAGTTCCTCTGGCTGCCTCGTATTTCAGATGCCACTCAATGCTGTGAGTCAAGCCAATCAACGGCAGTGGAGGGTTCTTCAGGGGTGTGCTAAGAGGGTGTGATGTCTTTTGATTGGGAGGAGGCCTGAGGGAAGTGGAGCTTTCACTCATATTTATTTTCCTGTCTGTTTTCTAGTCTTTCAGAATCCAACAGGCTGCGTGAAGAACTGCCCCCTGATTGACTTGGAGGACAGCGGGTCTGAGCAGGCTGGGGCTGTGACGCCATCTTTACTGCATCAGGACCTGGCAGCCTTAGGTAAGGGTGGTGTCTGGGGGGAGCTGGCACAGCGTGGTCCTGACACCCAGGGGGAGAGTAAGCCCATTCCCCTTGGGGAGTGTGTGCCTGTTTTTAGAAAGAATTGGGTTATACTGGGAAGTTCAGAGAGATCTTCCTTGTACCCAGTCTCAGATTTGCCATGAATGAGTTGAGTGAGTTCCGGTAATTTGCTTTGTCTCGGCTTTCTGAGTGCTCTAGAAAGGATGGTGTTAGTCTCCAGCTTGTATCAGGTAGAGTTACTGATGTGCATCTCCACGGTGTTCCTTCCTTGCAGGAATCAGTGATGCCCCAGCTACAAGCAGGGTAAGGAGGCTCTTCCTGGGGGCTGGAGAGGAGAGGGGAGGTCCCTCAAACCTGCCTTCATGAAGGCGGCACTGCCCCAGGGAGGGGGGAGGGGGACAGCATAGCCTGGTGGCTCTTGTGGATTCGGAGGTCCAGAGCCTCTCCCTCACTTCCACTGTCTGGCTTAAACCCCTGGAGGGAGACGTGTTTTTGCTCTTCTTCTGTCCCTGCCCTCTTCCGTTGTATCCAGACTCTTGCTTACCAAAGGTCTGCTCAGGAGTCAGGCCCTCTCGCCCTTTCTCCACCTGCCCTAGGAGACGTGGTTAGCCTGTTCTGCGGTGGCTTTGGGGTCAGGAGAGCTGTGCCCTGGTGTCACCACGGCTCACAGTCATTCATACACTGGCCTTACTTCAGCCATTCCTGGTTTGACAGGTTGCAGGTCAGAATTGCTGTCAGGAAAAGAAGAACCCCACCACCAGCGCACTGCCAGCTGGTGGTGCTCAGAGCCCTTCTGCAGAAAGGAACTTGCTGGACCTCCTCTCCCCACAGCCGCCTCCGGGATCTCTGTGAGTCTTGTGGGCAGGCAGCCGAGAAGTGTTGCTCCTGTGTGCCGTTGGCCAGGCTGCCGCTTTCCCTGAGGGCTGCCCTGTGTGCCGCCCCTTTAAGTCCCCATCCACCCCGAGTCAGGAGGACACACGCCAAAGGCCAGGACCTCTGGAAAGCGGTTTCAGGAGTAACATCAGCGGTAGCTGATGATGTTTTTGGTCTTTATAGGTTGGTTTTCTGTTTTCCTGATTTCACTAGTTTGCAGCGATGTTTGATTGCTAGAGAAATAGATCATATAGAAAATCCTAAATACCATTCCCTAAACACGAGGTTGAATGCGCCTTCTTTGCTTTTATCCTGCACATATAGTAATATGTGGCTTGTTTTACACAAGGGAGGTTATAATTTACAGATTGTGCCATGCTATGGGTTTTTTTTTTAACTTTTTAAAAATAATTTTACATTTGGCTGTGCTGGGTCTTGGTTGCTGCTCTGGTTTTTCTCTGGTTGCAGCCAGCGCGGGCTCCTCTCTAGCTGCGGGGCACAGGCTTCTTGTGGTGGCCTCTCTTATTGCAGAGCAGGGGCCCTAGGGCGTGAAGGCAGGTAGATTCTTTACCACTGAGCCACGAGGGAAACCCCACTGTGGTTTTTTATATCACACATCTTTGATACATTTTCATCATTCATGTAAATTGGCTTCATTCTGATAGTTGAATAATAATTCATATACATATAATGTATACTTCGTCATTTCCCTCTTGGGGATATTTACGTAACTTGCAGTGTGGAGGCACCTGAAGAGTTTCTGTAGTACAGATTTATATAAATAGAGTTGCTCTAAGGTGTGAATGTAAACACATTTTCATAGATCCTGTCCCTTTGCCTCTGGCAAGGCTGGAGCACTTTGCCCTCCCCAGACAGCTCCCTGAGAGCCTGTGTCCCTGGTGGAGACCTCCGAACTGGGTTGAGATGGAGCTGTGCTGGGAGGTCATTCTTATTTATATCTAACAGATTTCTTCCTAGTTTGCTCTTTATAACCGCTTGACATTCTAATTTTGGTGGGTCACTTCTGTCTGGACTTAGGTTTTCCAAAATTGTTTTTGATTTGTGTTCCAAAGGGACAAAATCATGAAGTATGAATGATGTGGCCAGTGTAACATGACTGCCTGACAACATTAATTAGTTTATTGGGTTCTTATTGTGTGCGCACAGATACACTTCATATACTTTCTCATTTAATTCTTATTATAACCCTATGAGATAAACATTAAAATGTCTCCATTTTGCAGATAAAATTGAGGCATGGGTTAGATTACTTTTCTAAACTCATATACCCTGAAAATATGTACATACACACATATGCATACACATTTATATTTATTTTTTCCCTTGTTCTTCAGAAAGTCTAATCAGATTCCCAGATTTCTCTACAGTTTTTCCAATCTTATTATTTCTTTGCAGGAATTATATTCCACAGAAAAGTATCCCCAAGGAAGTACCACCAGGTACCAAGTCCTCTCCAGGTTGGTCCTGGGAGGCCGGCCCATTGGCTCCTTCCCCATCTTCCCAGAACACTCCTCTGGCCCAAGTGTTTGTCCCTTTGGAGTCTGTTAAGCCCAGTAAGTACAGTTTCACTCTTTTTTCCCTCTCTATTAGACACCCAGCTTTATCCACTCTGGATTGATAGGAGTGGCTCTTAAACTGGGGAAGATACATGGGGGTTTATACTGTTTTATATCCTGCTTTATTTACTATTAAAAGCCATAGCATTGTTTCATGCCCTTAATCTTCAAAATCTTGCCTCCAGGCAAAGGATAAGGCAGGTGGCTTCATGGTCTCTTTGCTGATATTTTTCTTAGTTTTCTATCATGGGGTTGACTCTGAAGCATATTGGAAAGCAGAATTTAATTAGGGTTCTTGAGTCCACACAGGGACGTGATCTTCATTTGGAATTCAGGAAGGGAATGTTCAGTGTGACCTGAGGTAAATAAGAAGAGCTGGAATTAGAAGGAAAGGAAGGATTTGACTGGTGAGCCTCTTCCTCTAAGGAGCCTCATTAAAGCAGGAGACGTAGATATTAACCTCCCTTATTACAAAGGGAAGGAGACTGGAGGCCCAGCTAAATAACGTGACTGCCTGTGGTCAGCACCCTGATATGTGAGCAGGAAACAGCTGAGATCTTCAGGTCTAGGGCCTGGGCCCCTTCCTGGGGCACAGAGTGCCCTTGTGGCTCAGTGTGGTGAGCTCAGATTGCAGAAGACCTTGGAGCCAGGCAGAGCAAGTAAAGTCAGCAGTGGGGGCCCTTTGCATTCTTAATTTCTATTTTAAACATAATAAATTAATAAAGTATTAATTTCCTAGTTTTGATCATTGTACAGTGGTTATATATAATGTTAATATTTGGATAAGCTAGGTGAAAGGTATATGGGAATTCTTTTATGTTTTTGTAAGTTTTTTAAAAAGTAATTTTTATTGGAGTATAGTGGGGTATAGTCGATTTACAGTGTTGTGTTAGTTTCTGCTCTACAGCAAAATGGATCAGATATACATATATATATGTATACACGTACACATACACACACACATAGAGCTCCATTCTTTCTTAGGTTCTTTCCCCATATACCCTAACTTTTTATAAATCTAAAATTATTAAAACAAAAAAATGTTCAATATAGTTTTAGAAAAGGTAGAAGAGAACAGAAAATTAAAATCATCTGTATCATTACCACCCAGAGATGGAAGTTTTGTTAATATCTTGGTGTATTTTCTTGTCTTATCCATTTACATATATTTAAAAAATTGGTACTATGGTATATATACTGTTTTATATCCATAAATTCATACTTGTGTCACTAACATGTACTGTAACTCATTTATTCAACTTCTTTCTGAAGGATAATTTGTTTCCAGTCATTTACTGTTTAAACAGCGTTATAGTCAACAACTCATTGCAATAAATGGAGACCCATTTTTAAAACTTTCCTGGTTGTTTCATTAGGAAATAAAAGAGGAAATGCTGGGTTTAAAATTTTGACCTTCGCTGCCAAGTTTCCTTATAGAAAGTTTGCCGTTTGCCCATAACCTCACCACCATACCTCATGATTATTTTCAGTCTTTTAAATCTTTGGCAGTTTCGTTGTTAAAGTATGTATTCGTAATGTGCATTTTGATAAGTGATATTTGGCATGAGATAAGGATCTTCATCAAACTTTTTACCAGATGGTTAGCCATTTATCTACCACTTACTGAATTAGCCAATGATTTTCAAAAGTACTCTCTTGACGTGTTAAATTCTCAGGTTTGGGTCTCTTTTACTTGCCATTTTGGATCGCAGTTTTGTCCATACCTGAGGATTTGTTCATGCAGATAGCCCTACTCCCCCTCCTTTTCTTATAGTTGGTCTCATGTATCTTTTTTCCCCCCAAATTAACTTTGAAATTATTTCTTAGCTAAATTAGGACAATCCCTTTAGTATTTCCAAGACCCGATTAATTTGAAAACATCTGATGTCTTTACTGTTTTGTCAAATGAAATATAAGAGATGTTGTATGTGTATATTGTCATACAAAAAAGACCAGAAGGATATAGGCCCAGATGTTAGCGGTGCTTACTTTTGGGGAGTAGTAAAGGTGTTTTCTGTTTCATCCTTTATGATATCCTGTATTTTTTGTGGTGTTCACACATTATCTTTTAATATTTATTTACTTGACTCTTCTAGATCTTAGTTTTGGCATGTGGCATGCAGGATCTTTTTTCTTTTGATTAAGTTGCCGCATATGAGATCTAGATCTCTGACTAGGGATCGAACCCACACCTCCCGCATTGGGAGCATGGACTCTTAGCCACTGGACCACCAGGGAAGTCCCCATATGTTATTTTAATCATAATCATTTCTTGCTCAAAAAAAGTTATTTTTTAATTTTTTTTTTTAACTGGTAATGCATGGTCGGGTGGCAGGGAGAGATCAGTTTGGAATGTCACAGGAGTCCGCCGGAGCTAATGAGGACTTGGGTTATGGTGGTGCAGAGGGTTGAGCCCAGGAGCTGTGCTGAGTGGAGGAGAGGAGGACTTGGTGACAGATGCACGTCTCTTTCAAGCATGGCTGCTCTTCAGGGGAGTTTGCATTAGCACTAATCCTCTTGGTTGGGTCCTTCTCTGCCAGGCAGCCTGCCGCCTCTTATCGTGTATGACCGGAATGGATTCAGAATTCTGCTCCACTTTTCTCAGACTGGAGCCCCCGGCCACCCAGAGGTGCAGGTGCTCCTGTTGACCATGATGAGCACGGCCACCCAGCCTGTCTGGGACATCATGTTTCAAGTGGCTGTGCCAAAGGTGAGTTAGCGGCTGGCCCGCTCCATGGAATTCTTCAATAAAGGCTGTCGTTTTTGAGCATCAGGTCCTTTTTGGGGACATGATCTATGAGATGGAAAGGTCAGAATCTTCACTTAAAGTAGATGAAGATAAAACGGGAATTTTGTTGGCTCAGTTAACTGGGGATTCCTGAATGTGTATCTTCACAGATGGCTAGATTCGGGTAGGTTCGTAAACAGTTCCTTAAGAGCCTGTCACTTTCCCTCTCTTGACTTTGTTCTTCCCTTCTGGAGCCTGTTCTCTCACAGACAGTCTCCACAAAGCAGGAAAACGGCCACCAGCAGCTGCAGTTACGTGGGCTTTAACTCTTTTTATCTCAAAATAAACTGCCCGCTGGCATGAGGCATTGCATATGGATTACCCAACAAAGGGCTGGGACCGGCCTTGTTGATGTTACTAGTATACCTTGGGCCAGTAACTCATGTTCCGGGATGTGAGGTACTCTGGCCAAGTAGGATATTACATCCCTTTGTCAAGGGAAGTCAGTCCCCACAGGTTAACAGCCAAACTAGACTCACAAGAAATGGGCAAGGGGCCTGTCCTGAAAGGAAGGATTCAAGGCAGACAAAAATAAAACTCTGCATTTGCTTTTCTTTTTCTTTAAGGTTTACTTATTTTTATTTTGTTATTATTTTTAAATTTATTTATGGCTGCAGTGGGTCTTGGTTGCTCCACGCGGGCCTTCTCCAGTTGCAGCAAGTGGGGACTGCTCTTCCTTGTAACTGTGTGTTTTGTACTGGGGCACAGCGGCGCAAGAGTGTTGTGCTAGTTTCACGTGAACAGCGAAGGGACTCAGCCGTACACACGCACGTGTCCATTCTCCTCTAAACTGCCCTTCCATCCAGGCCGGCAGGGTCTGCTCTCCAGCTGCAGTGTTCGGGCTTCTCATTACTGTGGCTTCTCCTGTTGTGGAGCTGGGGCTCTAGAGCACGGGCTCAGTAGTTGTGGCAAATGGGCTTAGTTGTTCCCTGCATTGGCACTGCAATGGCAGGTGGATTCTTTACCACTCAGCCACCAGGGACGCCCCAAACTATGCACTTTCTAACATTCATGGTAATTTTGTAGGGCATCGACTCTCATTACCTCTATCTTACAAATTATCAGTCCAGGGTTCAGAAAGGTTAAGTATTTTGCCCAGAGTCACAGAGCTAGTGAGAGGCAGAGTTAGAATTCAGTGCAGGATGTGCGGTCTTTCTTCATGTGCTGCATCTCAGAAGCTGACCTTTGACCACACAACTACAGATACACTTTCTGTATGGGTGGGGTGGGAGGGTCTTCAGATTCTTTCAGCCATTGGTGGGGTGGAGGCCAAGCTCTCCTGTTCACCAGATCTTCCTCATTAAAGCTGTCGTTTGTTAGGCATGAGTTATATGTTGGATTTCTCCCCCCGATAGTCAATGAGAGTGAAACTGCAGCCGGCGTCCAGTTCTAAGCTTCCTGCTTTCAGTCCTTTGACGCCTCCAGCTGTGATCTCTCAGATGCTGCTGCTGGACAATCCACACAAAGTACGTTCTGGTATCTGTGCTAGCAGGGAAATGGGGGCCCTTGAACTCCAGGTAGACAGCCTGGCAGGTGGAGAGAACTGTATTGAGGTCTTAGTTTGGTTGGGATGCTGGTGGAATGTCCCTTGCTGGAGTCTGTTTTCCTTTGGGGCTGATTGGAAGATCTGTGACCAGATTGTCATAGCTGTGGACCAAGGGAGTGGTCCACACACTCTCTAGCTCCATGGAATCCTCTGGAAAGGTAAGGCCAGCCTGTCGTCTTAGCTGGTCTCCACCTCATGGCTGCTAAAGTGTGGGAAGACACCCAGGGTGTCTTCCTGGCTCCCCCGTGTTTATAGTCCCAGAGGGTCGAGGCCAGGGTATGCCTGTCACCCAGGCATACCTAACTTGGGTGGAGTTAACATACACATACTGTTACTTGCTGACTGCTGAGTGGGTAAAGGCTTTGACTCTGGGCCCATCTCCCTGTCACTCCCCACTAATTTAAGGTCTTTTATCTTTGCCCAGGAGCCCATCCGGTTACGGTATAAGCTGACATTCAACCAGGGTGGACAGCCTTTCAGCGAAGTAGGAGAAGTGAAAGACTTTCCGGACCTGACAGTCTTGGGTGCAGCCTGACTCCTCCCAGGACAGAGCTTGCCGTTCACGCTTAGGCTAATGTTCCTTTTGCTGTCTAGATAGGACTGATCATGGTGATTTAGTGCAGAGTGCCAAGAGTTCTGTCCTGACATCAGGCTCTGGATGCCAGCCTCCGACTTATTCTGCAGATATGTGTGTGTGTGTGTGTGTGTGTGTGTGTGTGTTGCCAGGGGGCTCAAGGGGAGGGATGAAGGCAGTGTGGGAAATGCTAAAACATTTCTGATAACCATCTGCTGCGGTCATGTCTGGTTTTGCACGTTGGTGGACACTGATGTCCCTGCCTCAGGTTGGAGGTTTTATAAGCCAAAGTTGTCACTGTTGTTTTCCATGTATTATTACCTTTTCATTCATCCACTCTGTGCCTTGTCAGCCTCTGAAAGTCTTGGTTGCTCCCAGGCTGCTGTTCTCAGGGACCCATAAGGGACCTGGTGGTTCTTGGGGCAGAGTGTCTTCTGGGATGCTCTCTTCCAAGAAGGACCTCGTCTCCATTTCCATTAGCAAATGCTGCTTGCATGTGTCCCGGAAGACCTTCTGAATGGAACGCTTGTTGCACTGTGTCCTAGGCGAGGGGTTGCCACTGGACCAGAGGACCGCGCTTGGTGGGCCAGTCATGTCCTTTACCACTGTGCCTTAGAATCGCCCATAGACAGACCCTGCAGGGCAGAGGGGAAAGCAGATCCCAGGCCTTATTCAGGCCTCAGGTTCCATGGGCTGGGCAGCCTGTCTGGACCCTTCCTCAGGACCCTCATCTCCATCCTCCTCCTCTTTCTCTGCTACCATTTACCCAGAACTCTTTGAAGGTGACACAGTGCCAGTCGTTGTAAGTCATAACTGACAGGTTCACCCTGGCCTGTCGACTTCACAATCCACGGTGAAGAACTGTGATGCAAATGAGATACGAAAAGAGTTTAGCAATGATTCAAGTGGTGACTAAATCTAGAAAGTCATTGAATAAATACCTGTGTAACAAATATACTTTGTGGAGTTTTGAGTAAGTAGGAGATGCAATGCCCGTTGCATTTGGAGATGATAGGCTAGAAGGGATTGCTCGTCTGTTGAAGTGAGGAAGACTTCCTGAAGAATGTGGAACCTTAAGAACTCTTTCAGGGAAGAGAAGCCCTGAAGATCTGAATGAAGCTGAAAGAGACGGATTTTTGTTACATTTTTGTCATGGTGTGAACAGAAAATTCCAGGCTTGTTACAGTTATTCCTTAGCACCTACTAGGTGCTAGGCATTTGTGCGTGTTTTCCAAGTCATGCTTGGCCTGATGAGTGGAGAGAGCTAAGCCTGGCTGAGATGGCCCGATGTAGGATATGAGATCTGAGCAGCTCACCTGTCTGGGCAGGATTCCACTTCAGAAACTGCATGGCTTTTGGGGGGGCTCTTTGTCACAAAATTGGGTGCTTTGTAGTCTGATCTTTTACTTCCTGCATATAACTGAAAATCTGCCAAGACTGTTGCGGATGGGAGCTGTAAAAAAAAATCAAGGTATGCTTGATGTGAAAACTCAAAACAGGTAAGTGATGGGGTGATTTCTTCATTTGTCATAACTCATAAGATTCATTTGACTCTAAAGTCTTATGTTCAGATAGTCTTTAGAGCCTTTATAGGCTCAAGTTTATTTCATAAGGTCTTCTATAATGCCTATTGTAAAGACGATGCCTGGCTATGAAGAACTTCCATCCAAAATGGGTAAATGAGACTGACAACATGAAAAGACCTTTATCCCAGAGTTAAAAGGTAGAATCTCTGAACATACATCTGTTGCCTAGGAGACAATTTGCCAGTGGTTCTCTGCTTGGGTGGAGTTGGACAAGGCAAGGGGGTGGGGGGTGGGTGTCCTGAAAGTGGCCAGCAGTGCCTTCTAATTCTGAAGTTCAGTGACCACTTAAGACATAGCCCTTACCCTTTATTCACTCAACTGGTAGTTGACTAGGTGCTGTTGGGAGACCCATCATGTGTCTGGCGGAGGTTTGGCACTGATGACCCTGTGTTTCCCCTCTCCTGAACTCCTCCTCCCAGGATCCTGCTCATCCCTGTCTCTCGGCCTATCTCTGACTGTTCTTTTAGTCTTTCCTTTAAATGTGTTTGCAGAGGATTTAGTCCTGAGGGCTCTTCTGAGCATTCTGGGCAGTTCACCACTAGGCGGGTGGTAGACTTCTTGCTGACTCAGGTCCGTGTTTCAGGCCGCCTAGTGGATGTCTTCATCTGGAGGTTCCCACTGTTGCCTCCAAGTGCTTAAAATGGAACACAGCCGCCTCCCTCTTTCTCTCTGTTCATTTATTTGAAAGCACCTTTCTAAGCCTTCATGGATCCTTGATTCCTGCTTCATCTCCATTCCCTCAGTACTGTTTTCTCATCTGGTCTGTTTCTTTTTTAAAAAATTTGTTTGGCCACACCATACAGCACGCAGGATCTTAGATCCCTGACCAGGGATCGAACCTGTGCCCAGTGCATTGGAGGGGAAGATCTTAACCACTGGACCGTCAGGGAGGTCCCCTCGTCTAGTCTATTTCTAAATAGTACCACATTTTGGCCTCCCCGCTGCATTGTCACCGCCTTGGTTTAGCTTTTTTTTTTTTTTTTTTTTGGCACTACAGTAGCCTGCCTCTCAGTTCTCCTCTGAGCCATTATGCATTATCGTTGGCCACCATCAGATTTCTGATCTGGGTACCTGATCCCTGCTGAAAAATTCCAAATGGGTGGTCAGTGCTCTAAAAGTGTGTGCAGCTGAATTCAAGTTGCTTACTTGGGACATTCAGTGCCCTCTGTAACTGTGTGCTCCCTACCCTTCTGGCATCATCTGTCAAGAATAGAGCACACTGCCAGAGCCACAGGAAAGTCCCTTCACAATGCCATGTTTTCTCATAATCTGACTACCACCTGCAGTTAACTCCTTTTGTCTCCAATGAATTTAAGTTTGGGCTAAAATGCTGCTCCATCTGCAAGCCACTCTGGGAGGGGAGATGGGCTGTGGAGATAGTAAAGATTGAAAGAAGGATAAAAAAAACTTAAGACCAAACACATGAATACTACTCATTAAAAATGAGATAATGTAGATTAAGAGATCAAACATGAAAGGTTGAAAGCAAAGGTGATATTCTCATACAAATAGTATTTACTAAAGTGTTTATGGAGAAGGCAATGGCACCCCACTCCAATACTCTTGCCTGGAAAATCCCATGGATGGAGGAGCCTGGTAGTCTGCAGTCCATGGGGTTGCTAGGAGTCAGACACGACTGAGCAAATTCACTTTCACTTTTCACTTTCATGCACTGGAGAAGGAAATGGCAGCCCACTCCAGTGTTCTTGCCTGGAGAATCCCAGGGACAGGGGAGCCTGGTGGGCTGCCGTCTATGGGGTCGCACAGAGTCGGACACGACTGAAGCAACTTAGCAGCAGCAGCAAAGTGTTTATAAATCACAAATTCTTTAAATATATCTAATACAGAAGGTGCTTACCCAACCCCCAAATACAGAATATAGAATTCTGTCAACTAGTTTGTTTGGTTTTTACACTAAGAATACACACAATAGAGTGCTGGCCACAATTTGTGTTGTATTTTTTAAGAGGGAACACCTGACCTCTCACTGGGAAGAAGCGGAGTCAAGTAGATGAAGTAGGATGAGCCCGAAGTCCAGAGAGTTCGCCACATTTTCACTTTCAGCTGGCATGAAAAACTCCAGGCCTTCTGCCCCTTGCCCAGCATGTTCCCGGGTATACCCTGTTCCCTCTGAGAAAGCGTGCATCTAAAAATGTGTAAACATTCTGCTGCTTTGACTTTTATTCTTGAATACATTATCCCATGGCTAGAGGTAATACTTTTCATACTGTTGAAAATACATACATAACATTACAAAATATATACCTGTTGAAAATACATCCATACATACATACATGCTGCATGGTGGCATGCTGCAGTCCATGGAGTCACAGAGTCAGACACAACTGAGCGGCTGAACTAAAGTGAGGGGTAATACTAGTACTTTAGAAGTTGAAAAACCTACTGCGGTGTTCAGGCTCCAGATAACATAGGTTTTTAAAGTTTGAGGTCTTCTGAAGCCCCAACAGTTTAAAGTAATTTAATCACCCCTTAGTTGTAATTCTGTTCTTGAGCTTCATGTACTGCCTCTAGCCATGTGACCTGGGACAAGTAATTTGTCCTCTTCTGCTTCCTTCCTTGTAAAGAACACAACAGGATTGTTTTGAGAAGTGAGTTGTTATACATGAAGTGACTCCAATCCTGCATAGTAGTAAGCTAAGACTCATTTCATTTACTGTATGTTTGTCCCTCTGGTTTCTAGTACATGAACAGACTTGACTTATCCATAACTTTTTGTTTTTTTGCTGCAGCGTGGTACGCGGGATCTTAGTTCCCTAACCAGGGATTGAACCTGTGCTTCCTGCAGTGTAAGCTTGGAGTCTCAACCACTGGATCTTCACTGCCAGTGAAGTTCCCATACCTGAAATTTACCTCATGAAATAAATGTAAGCAAATATTTAAAATTTTGGCAGGGTTCAAATTAATACTGAGATGCAGTAAATATCAAGGATAGATAAAAATATTGGAAACCACATGCCTAAATCTAGCCAAAAGCAGAAAGCCATAACAATATACTCAGAAACTAATGAACACACTTCCTATAAAATACTGAAATTTTGTAAACAAGGCTATGTAATTCTAAACTTTACAACCCTGAGACTCAAAGAACAAAGTTATGATTGCAGGCAGAGGGTATGGGGGAAGGAGTAGTTAGGGAGTTTAGGATGGACTTGTACACACTGTTAAAAAAAATTCCTTGAACTTTGCCTCATAAATTGTGCATGTTTCAATAAAAATTTCAAAAATTAGAAAAAATTAAAATTTATAATCCTGTCTCTAAAATCTGAAACAGATAACTGTTATTAGTTTATTCTTGTTTTTTGAGTGCATAACCAAAATACCAACTTTAAAGCTAGTGGCATATTGAAAGAATACACTTTGTAGAGCCTTTGGGAATGCAGTTAGCCACATTAATAATGCAAATGGACTATTTGATCATCTGAGTAGATGAAGAAATGGCATTTTCTCTCATTCATTGTTTATTCCTAATAGAATCAAACTACTAGCATCATGTTTAATAAGGAAATAACTACAGTGGCTTAAACACAGAGGCTTGTTTTCCTATTTAAAAGAAATCCAGAGGGCTTCCCTGGTGGTCCAGTGGTTAAGAATCATCCTTTCAATGTAGGGAAAACCAGATTGATCCCTGGTCTAGGAGGATCCCACATGCCCTGCAGCAATTAAGCCAGTGAGCCGAAACCCACATGTTGCTAAGCTAAGAGCCAGGATATGTAGGAGTTTCTGCTGCAAAACCAAAAACACCCTTCCCCTCCATGTACATCAAGAGATTACTTCTAATCACAAAAGCAGACGTCTCAAGTTAATGATTTTAGTGCTTTTCTATGTATGGGAAAGGTGCCAGAGTCTGGACTCTGAAATAATTCCTGATACACATCTTGAGGACCAGTATCCTGTGTTTTTTTTTTTTTCTTTTCAACTCAGAATTCCCCTCAGGATATACCATAGGGGCAGCTGCAGTGGTTGATGGCTTTATCACTGCAACAGCCTTTGTTTATGGAAGTGGCAAGCGACATCCTTAGTCCACAGTGGTATAAGCATCACAAAGTTATTAGGGACCTAAGCTCCAACCAGTGCTAAGTCCACCACCCAAGGATGTACTCGACATTATGTTATGAGCTTTAGCTGCTGAAGTTCTAGGCAACAGAAAGGGAGTGGGTGGAGGAAGGAATAAAGGAAAACTTCTGACGTTCTTAAGGTTTCCTGGAAGTTTTATGTGACATTTTAATTCACATCCTATTGGCTATTTAGTAACATGAGCTCACCTAGGCCACACCTAGGTGCAATTTATTTTTAATTCTCAATGTTAGCTTTTCAGAATTCAAACAGAAGGTGGAAAGTCTTCCCACCAGCCCTTCTAAGAGATACTATTACTAGTTCCTTGGAGATATTCTAGACATTTTTAAGCAAACGAACTGTCCATACTTTGCTTTTTTGTTATTTAATGTAACTTGATGGCAAAAGAAGAAGCGGGTGGCAGAGGATGAGATGGTTAGATAGCATCACTGACTCAAGGGACATGAATTTGAGCAAACTCTGGGAGATAGTGGAGGACAGAGCTAGTAAACAATAGATGACTTGGTGATAATGCCATTATCAGCATGAACTGCTGAACAGAAAAAGAGTAGCCCCCGCTCGCCTCTCTTCTGACAGCAGATGGAATCAATCACATGTTGAAAGTGCTTTGTATTCAAACTGGCACGTGAACTTCCTGATCACTTCCGTGTACCTCCAGCCTCTCCCTTCCACTGACCCCATTCCTGTGGGCAACAGAGGTTGAGATGGTTGGATGACATCACCAACTCAATGGACATGAGTCTGAGCAAACTCCGGGAGATAGTGAAGGACAGGAAGCCTGGTGTGCTGCAGTCCATGGGGTCGCAAATAGACACGACCGAACAACAAAGACTGCTAAAGTCCGCCCTGCAGCTCTCCCTTGCATGGGGGAGTGAAAAAAGGATGGGTTTTGGAGTCAGGTTCAGTTTCTAGTTTCTTGCCATCTTGGGCAAGTTGCTTAACAGCTAGGCCTCAGGTTTTATATTCTAAATGATAAAAATGTTAAAAATCTACTTCATAGTTTTTGGTGACTATTCAATAAAGTCAACAAAATACCAGACCTGATAGTTACCCTTTATATGTGTGTGTGTGAGCTCAGTCGCATCCGACTGTGACCCCATGGACTGTAGCCTGCTAGGGTCCTCTGTCCATGGAATTTTCCAGTCAAAAAACTGGAGCAGGTTGCCATTTCCTACTCTCAAGGGATCTTCCCGACCCAGGGATCAAACTGGAGTCTCTAGTGTCTCCTGCATTTCACCTCAAATCGCCTCATCTAAGATTTCTCTTTTTTTAATTTACTACCTTAACTTGTGGTTACTTCCATTTTGTCACTATATTCATTTCAAAACCTCTCCTGCTCTAATGGAAACCAATGAAATTTTGCTAAGGATACTAATAACCTAATATTTTCAGAGACAGCAAAAAAGATTGCATTTAATAAAAGCTGACCATCTCTATATTAAGATTAGGGTCAGCTGCAGGAAATCAAAAAAACTTCACAGCGGCTTAAGCAATATTTAGATCTATTAGCTTCCCAACACTCTTGAACAAAGTTGGATGACTTAACAGAAATTTATTGTCTGGCAGTTCTGGAGGCTAGAACTCTAAAATGAGGACCATGCTCTTCCTGAAACCAGTAGGAGAATCCTGGGGTCTGTGACAGTCTTTGGCCCTCCCTAGCTTGTAGCTGCATCACTGCAGTCTCTGCCTTCATGGTCACTTTGTGTTCTCCGTGTGTGTGTCTCCCACAACGGTCCTGTAAGGATACCGATCTTACTGGATTAAGGACTCACCCCACTTCGTATGATCTCATCTTAACTAGTTACATCTGCAGTGACACCACTGCCAATTAAAGTCACATTTGGAAGGACTAGGGGTTAGGATTTGTACCTCTCCTGGGGGGTGGGGGTGGAGGGAGACACAATTCAATCCATACCACTTGCAAATTCAAGAACCACAAAGGTAGTGGACCTAGGACTGGTGTGCAGTCCATGGTCAGGTACCTGCTGCTGCTAAGTCACTTCAGTCGTGTCCGACTCTGTGCGACCCCATAGATGGCAGCCCACCAGGCTCCCCAGTCCCTGGTATTCCCCAGGCAAGAACACTGGAGTGTGTTGCCATTTCCTTCTCCAATACATGAAAGTGAAATTGAAAGTGAAGTTGCTCAGTTATGTCCAACTCTTAGCAGCCTACCAGGCTCCTCCGTCCATGGGACTCTCCAGGCAAGAGTACTGGAGTGGGGTGCCATTGCCTTCTCCGGGTCAGGTACCTAGATGTCTTCAATCTTGTCCTGCCATGAGTGACTTCATTCCTAAGAACACTCAGTGAGCCTCAAGATAGGTCAATAGAAGTTACCCAATCTGAATAACAGAAAAAACAAGAAAGATATATAAAGCTGCAGAGATCTGTGAGACACAATTAGGTGTATGGTGACCAAATACACACCAACATATACATAATGGGAGTCCCCAAAGGACAAGCGAGAAAAAGGGGCAGAAAAGTTGAAGAAATAATATCCAAAGCCTTCCCAAATTTGCTGAAAAACATTACACATACATAAAACTCAACAAGCTTCAAGTAGGATAAAGTAAAGAAACCCAGACCTAGACAAAATGTAGCCAAACTTAAAAGCCAAAGATGAATTTGTGAAAGCCTTTGGAGAAAAATGACTTACCACATACAATAAGCTCATAATAGATTAAGAGCTGACTTCTCACTGGAAACAATAGAGAAGGCAGTGGGATGACATATTCAATGGTCTGAGTAGGAGAGAATTCTCTATCCAGTATTACTGTCTTTCAGAAATGAAGATATAATAAAGATATACCCAACTAAAGGCAGATAATTTGATGCAAGCAGATTTGTCTTGTGAAAAAAGCTTTCTTAAAGTTCTTCAGGCTGAAATGAAGTGAACAGTAAGTCTACATGAAGAAGCAAAAAATACTGGTGAAGGTACTTTTAATTAAAAGACAATTGCACAAAACAATAATAAAAAATGTCTTGTGTTTATAACAAAGAAACATACTGTCTGTGGTAACAGCAGCTCCGCAGAGAGGGGAGGGAGTAGAAGGCTGAAGCAAGGTGGTGGCAGTTCACATTGCTCACTGAGACCCCATGAACTGCCACGTGCTGGGCTCCCCTGGCCTTCACTATCTCCTGGAATTTGCTCAAACTCATGTCCGTCGAGTCCATGATGCCTTCTAACCATCTCATCCTCTGTCGCCCTTCTACCCTCAATTTTTCCCAGCATCAATGTCTTCCAATGAGTCAGCTCTTCCCATCAGTTGGCCAAAATACTGGAGCTTCAGCTTCAGCACCAGTCCTTCCAGTGAATATTCAGGGTTGATTTCCTTTAGGATTGACTAGTTTGATCTCCTTGCGGTCCAAGGGACTCTCAGCAGTCTTTTACAGCATCACATTCGAAAGCATCAATTCTTCAGCACTCAGCCTTCATCATGGTCCAACTCTCACATTCACTACATGACTACTGGGAAAACCATAGCTTTGACTATATGGACCTTTTCTGGCAAAGTGGTGTCTCTGCTTTTTAATACACTGTCTAGGTTTTTCATAGCTATTCTTCCAAGGAGCAATCGTCTTTTAATTTCATGACTGTAGTCACTATCTGCATTGATTTTGGAGCCCAAGAAAATAAAATCTGTCACTGTTTTCATTTTTTCCCCATCTGTTTGCCATGAAGTGATGGGACTGGATGCCATGATCTTAGATTTTTAAATGTTGAGTTTTAAGCCAGCTTTTTCACTCTCCTCTTTCACCCTCATCAAGAGGGTCTTTAGTTTCTCCTTGATTTCTGGAAAAATAAAATTAACAGACTTTAATAAAATCAACAAACTTTAGCTAGATAGACCACCAAGGGAAAAAAAGACAAATATTGCCAAAGTCAAGAAATAAAGAGGGGCAATTACTACCAATTCTGCAGAAGTTAAAAAGGATTATAAAGGAATGTTACAATTTTTTGCCAAAAAATTTCACAGATGAAATGGACAAATTTGTAGAATTTCTCAACATACCAACTGATTTAAGAAGAAACAAAATCTTAATAGATCTATAACAAGTAAAGAAGTTGAATTAATAATTTAAAATATTCCCACAAAGAAAAGTCCAGGCCCAGATGGCTTCACTTTGAATTCTGTCCGCTATTTAAAGAAGAGACGTTATAATCTTCACAAACTCAGAAAATGGAGAAGGAAGGATCACATCCTTCTATGTGGATCATTCTATGAGACCAGTGATATCCTTAAACCAAAATTAGACAAAGATCACAAAATGATATTACAGGCTAACTTCCCCCATGAACATAGACATGAAAATCCTCAACAAAATGTTAGCAAAGCAAAGCTGGTAACATATAAAATTGTTATACCCCATGACCAAGTAGAATTTATCCCAGGAATGCAAGATTGGTTTACCATCCAGAAAACTACTGTTGTATACTTATACATTATATGAATAAAACCACACAATTTATAAAATACAATATTTTAACATACTGATGGAAAAATAGGAACAGAATGAAACTTCCTTGACTTAAAAAAAGGGCAACTATGAAAAACGTACAACTAGCATCGTACTTCATGGTTAGAGACTCGATGCTAAAGACAGATCCTTAAAAGGATGTCTGTTGCCACTTCTGTTCAACACTGCACTGAAGATTCTAACCAGCACATTTAGTAGATGGAAAAAAGAAAGACATCCAACCTGGAGAGAAAAAGGAAAATTTTTCATTTTTTCATGATTCTGTATGTGGACAAATCACACACACACAGAAAGACAAAAGGAAAGAAAGACAGTGCTAAGTCATGTCTGACTCACGCGACCCCATGGACTGTAGCCTGCCAGGCTCCTCTGTCCATGGGATTCTTCAGGCAAGAATACTGCAGTAGGTTGCCATTTCCTTCTCCAGGGGATTTTCCTAACCCAGGAATCGAACTCAGTTCTCCAGCATACATATAGACACACACAGACAGACACACAGCAACTAGAACTGAATTTAGATGTTCAAGAGGTACAAGAGAATCATACAAAAATCAAGTGTGTTTCTAACACAAGGAACAATATGAAAATCAAATTAAGAAAATTTCATTCACAGTAGTATTAACATGAATACTTTGGAATACATTTAGCAAAAGAAGTAGAAGACATTTACAATGTACAGTGTTTGACTACTATTGTTTCTACTAGGGGACAGCTGTAATGTGGACACATTTTTGGTTGTCACAGTTTGGGGGAGGGGATGCTATTGGCATCTAGTGAGTAAAGGCCAAGAATGCAGTTAAACATTTTACAATGCATTGGACAGCCCTCCACAACAAAAATTATCTGGTGCCAAATGTCAATAGCACCAAGTTTGAAAATTCTGCTCTAAATAAATGGAGAGGCATTTCATGTTCATGGATTTGAAGACTCAACCCTGTCAAGATGCCACTTCTCAAATGGATCTATAAATTCAATATGATCTCTGTTCCAGCAACTTTTGGGGTAGAAATTGATAAGCTGATTATATGATGTATATGGAAATGCAAACGGTATGGAGTAGCAAAACAATTTTTTAAAAGAATAAAATGAGAGGACTAACATTACCAGATTTCAAAACTTAGTAAACTACAGAATCAAGACAGTTTGGTATTGGTATAAGAATAGGAGTATAGATGATGGAACAGAATTAAAGTGCAGAAACCCTTACATTTATGTCATTTGATTTTTGACAAAGATCTAAAGGCAATTCAGAGGAGAAGGAAAAGTCTATTCAACAAATGGTCCTGGGAGAGTTGGAGTTGTATGTGTGTGTCCGTCACTCAGTTGTGTCCAACTCTTCGCGAACCTGTGGACTGTAGCCTTCCAGGCTCCTCTGTCTATGGGATTTTCCAGGCAAGAATACTGGAGTGGATTGCCATTTCCTTCTCCAGGGGATCTTCCCGACCCAGGGATCAAACCTGGGTCTCCTGCATTGCAGGCAGGGAGAGTTGTATACCTGCATGCAAAAAAAAGAAAAAAAGAACTTAGACCTTTACCTCATATCATACACAAAAAATGAATTCAAACTGGATCATAGATCTAAATGTAAGAGCTAAAATTTTTAAACTTCTAGAGAAAAATATATAAGTTTATGATTTCTGGTTAAGTGAAGATTTCTTACATATAATATCAGAAGTATAATTCATAAAATAGAAAAAGATAATGGAATTTATCAAAATTAAAAATGTATGCTCCTCAAAAGGCATCATTAAGAAAATGAAAAGACAAGCTATAGATTGAGAAAAAATATTTGCAAACCACACCTCTAATTCAGGAATTACATACAAAATACATAAATAGCTTTGCAGTTCAATAATATGAAGACAGACCTTCCCCAATGGCTCAGAGGTAAAGAATCTGCCTACAGTGCAGGAGACTCAGGAAGACAGGTTTCAAACCCCTGGTTAGGAAGATCCCCTGGAGGAGGACACAGCAATCCCTCCAGTAGTCTTGCCAGGAAAAGCCCATGGACAGAGGAGCCTGGCAGGCTACTGTCCATTGGGTCACACAGAGTCGGACACGACTGAAGCGACTGAGGATGCACGCAATATGAAGATGCTGCTACTGCTGCTGCTAAGTCGATTCAGTCATGTCCGACTCTGTGCGACCCCTGGACAGCAGCCCACCAGGCTCCCCTGTCCCTGGGATTCTCCAGGCAAGGACACTGGAGTGGGTTGCCATTTCCTTCTCCAATGCATGAAAGTGAAAAGTGAAAGTGAAGTCGCTAAGTCGTGCCGGACTCTTAGCGACCCCATGGACTGCAGCCTACCAGGCTCCTCCATCCATGGGATTTTCCAGGCCAGAGTACTGGAGTGGGGTGCCATTGCCTTCTCTGAATATGAAGATAAGCAATGCCAATTGAAAATGGGCAAAAATTTTGAAAATATATTTCATCAAAGAAGAGGTAAGAACGGCTAATAAGCACATGAAAAGGTGTTCAATATCATTAGCTATTAGGGAAATGCAAATTAAGGCAGCAAAGACTTACCACTACATACCAAATGGAACTGGAACCCTCATACCTCATTGACTGTAATGTAAAGTGGTATGGGGGATAAGTTTGGCAGTTTCTTTAAAAATTAAACATAAATCTATCTTACCACTTAGTTCCACACCTAGGAATCTATTCAAAAGAAATGAAAACATGTCCATACAAAGACATATAGTGAATGTTCACAGCAGCATTATTTCTAATAGCCTTATTTGACTGACTTCCAGGTCTTAGTTGTCATATATGGGATCTAGTTCCCTGACCAGGGATTGAACCCAGACCCCCTGCATCGGGAGCACAAAGTCTTAGCCACTGGACTGCCAGGGAAACCCCTCTAATAGCCTTAAACTAGAAACAGCATAAATGTCCATCTACTAGTGCATGAATAAGCAAAATATGTCATATCCACACAATGAAATACAACTCAGCAACGTAAGGGAACAAACTTTATGGTTGGTGAAAGAAGCCAGATGCAGAAGACTACATAGTGCATGATTTCATGTGTCTGAAATGTCCAGAAAAGGTAAATCTGTAGAGACAGAAAGCACATCAGTGGCTTCCTGGGACTTGGGGGTGGGAGCAGAGATTAAGTGCAAACAAGCAGGGAGGAATTTTTTGGCTGATGGAAATGTTCTTGTGAAGGTACCCCACCTTGTTAAATTTGCTAAAAATCGTTGGATTGTATATTTGAAGTGAGTGAACTGTATGCCCTGTAAGTTATTAATCAATAAAGCTGGGGTTTTTTTTGTTTGTTTTGTTTTGTTTTGAACTTCAGCTCCTCGGGGAGGAGAGGGGCATACGGCAATTACAGGCACCCAAGTCTTCTGAGCATGCCGCGGGACTACATCAGTTTGCTTTTACCAGGTGAGCGTATTATCTTTCCTATTAATAATTTGTGGATTTAGGTTCTTAGCTATATAGTCTTCAGGAACTACTGTATGCACTGAATTGGAGTATGCCTGGATGAGAACAGATAAATGGCAAAATTAAGCACAGTGTAACCAAAGGATGCTTTGTTTGCTTTTTAAATTTTGAATCCTATGACAAAGGAGGCCTTCCCAGATATCTCTTTCCCGAGGTATTACATTGCTTTAAGCTAGAGCAAACAGTACCGAATGGCGAATTCCAGAGTTTTGTGTCTCAGGCCACGGACAGGAGGCCACCGTGGCTAGAACAGTGAGACAGGAGCTGGAAGCGTGGTGGGCAGAGACCAGGTCATGTAAATTCGTCTGCCCGCTTTGGGAAGGCACTGAAGGACGGCAAAGAATTCAGGTTTCAGTAGTAGGCTTGCCGGAGTTCAAATCCCACTGCGCTACATTCTAGCTACGTGATACTGAACAACTTGCTTAACTGCCTCAGTTCTTCCACTTTAATTTGGGGGAGAACAATAGCACTGGAAGGATTGTGAGGACTAAGTGTGCTAATAAAAGTAAGGGCTTAAGGGTAAAGCACGTATTTAAGCGCCCAGCCGGCATTTAAATTAGCAGAGGAGGAGGGACGCTCCTCCGGTTGGACGCTCGCAGCCCGTCGCATTTCCCGGAACGCCTGCAATCACTACAGTAACGGCTACCTACTTCCGGAAGAAGTACGGCGCGCGGCGAGGGTCAATCTCGGGCGTACACATCAGCGCGCTGATCCAGAGCCTGTGGAGGGGTCTGTCTCCGGCGCGGTCGGTCCCCGCCCGCTGCTTCCCAGGCTGCCGCGGGTGCTCTTCGCAGGGCTGCCTGCTTCTGCAGCCGAGTGGCCGCCCGGAGCCAAGTCTTCAGGCTTGGACACCGAGCTGCGACGGTGCAGCCATGGACTTCTCCAAGTTCCTGGCGGAAGACTTCGACGTGAAGGAGTGGATCAACGCGGCCTTCAGGGCTGGCCCCAAGGAGGCGGCGGCCGGGAAGGCGGACAGCCACGCAGCCACCCTGGTGATGAAGCTGCAGCTGTTCATCCAAGAGGTGAACCACGCCGTGGAGGGTGAGCGGCCTGGCAGAGCTCCCTGACGGGTCCGGGGTCCGCCGGGGTGCACGTAGTGGGCAGTAAATGTCAGCGCCTCGCATGGAGAGCGAGCGAGCCCGGGTCTGGTTCCCGCACAGTCCTCGTGGGGACATCCAGGTCTCAGCCCCGCTGTTCGTCTCTCTGCAACATTTGCAGATTTGGGATCTTGCTTTCCACTTTCGGCAATGCTGTCAAGTTACCTTTTAAAACTTACTGGAGTGAATTTTAAGAAGATGAAATAACTGGTCAACTGATTCTTAGATTTGGCAAGAAGCATATAGAAGATGTATAGGGAAGACATTGTTTTAATGGATTAGAAAAATGATCTTGTTACCTGTAGTTGATTTGCAATGTTGTGTTAATGTCTACTGTACAGTAAAGTGATTCAGTTATATATGTTATATATATATGTATTCAGTAAGCTGAAACTCCAATCCTTTGGCCACCTGATGCGAAGAGCTGATTCGTTTGAAAAGACCCTGATGCTGGGAAAGATTGAAGGCGAGAGGAGAAGGGGGCGACAGAGGATGAGATGGTTGGATGGTATCACTGACTCAATAGACATGAGTTAGAGTAAACTCCAGGAGTTGGTGATGGACAGGGAGGCCTGGCGTGCTGCTTCCATGGGGTTGCAAAGAGCTGGACACGACTGAGCGACTGAACTGACTGACTGACTGTATATACTTACATATATGCATTCTTTATCACATTCTTTTCCATTATGGTTTGTCACAGCATATTGAATATAGATCATTTCCTGTGCTGTACACCAAGTAGGAATTTGTTTATCCATTCTATACATAATAGTCTGCGTCTGCTAAGTTCAGACTCCCACTCCATCCTTCCCCCACACCCCTCTTATAGTGGATCTCTGTGTCAGTGAGGAAGATGGGCTGTCCTGATTGGAGACTTTTTTTTTTTCTTCCATTTTTGGCTGTGCTGGGTCTTTGTTGCTGCACTCGGACTTTCTCTAGTTGTAGAGAGTGGAGGGCTACTCTCTAGTTGCTGTTCGTGGTCTCATTGTGGTGTTTCTCTTGCTTTAGAGCTCAGGATCTAGGATTCATGGGCTCAGTAGTTGTGACATATGAGCTTAGTTGCTCTGCAGCATGTGGGGATTTTCCTGGACCAGGGATTGAACCAGTGTCCTGTGCATTGGCAGGTGGATTCTTAACCACTGGACCACCAGGGAAGTCCTAATGGGAGACTTTAAAGTATCAAATTAACTAACCAGAATAGTGAATTATATAAAAAAAATACACACCAGAGTTAATAATAATTTCATGTATCTACTGTGTACCTGTCAAGAAATGAGCACTGGGGGTGAAAAGTTTATCTTTCTGGAGTTTGCTGCCTTGTGGGGAAGACATGTGAACAATTTAATTACAATGAAGGGTAGATTTACTGAGAACAGAACTGGAAGCTGAGAGCTAGATGAAGGCAGCAATTGTCTCTTGCCTGGGAGGTTCATAAAGGGCTCCCTGTGTTAGGCCTTGAAGGAAGGCTTCACAGGGCAAAGATGAGGAAGACATTGTGCTTAGTCTCTCAGTTGTGTCTGACTCTTTGCGAGCCCATGGACTGTTATCACCCACCAGGCTCCTCTGTCCATGGGATTCTCCAGGGAAGAATACTGGAGTGGGTTGCCATTCCCTTCTCCAGAGGATCTTCCTGACCCAGGGATCAAAGCCAGGTCTGCATTGCAAGCAGATTCTTTACTGTATGAGCTACAGGGAAGTTCGGGGAGGATTTTAATAATAATGATATGATGGCAAATATCTGAGTCCTTAGTATATGTCAGGCACTGTTTTAAGGGCTTTGTATGTACTTCTGTAAAAAGAGCTGCTTAATACTTAGTAATCCGTGGTCTTTTTAAAACAAATTATTTTAATTACTTTATTTGGCTGCACCGGTGTTTAGTTGTGGCATGAGGGGTCTTCAGTCTTCATTAGGGCCTGTGGGATCTTTAGCTGTGGCATTCAAACTGTTTGTTGCAGCATGCAGGATCTAGTTACCCGACCAGGGATTGAACCTGGGCCCTCTGCATTGGGAGCACAGAGTCTTAGCAACTGAACCACCAGGGTATTTCCTTGGATAGCCTTACGCTATCATAGACACAGCATAAATGTCCATCAACTGGTGAGTGGATAAACAAAATATGTAATAGCACTCAGCAACATAAGGGAACAAGCTTTATCCTTGGTGAAAGAAGCAAGATGCAGAAGAGTACATAGTGCATGATTTCATGTGTCTGAAATGTCCAGAAAAGGTAAATTTGTAGAGACAGAAAGCTAATTAGTGGTTTCCCAGGGCTTGGGGTGGAAGCAGAGATTAAGTGCAAAGTGGCAGGAAGGAGTTTTTTGGCTGATGTCAATGTTCTTGTGGAGATAACACACCTTGTTAAATTTGCTAAAAATCATTGAGTTTTATATTTGAAGTGAATGAATTATATGCCAGTAAGTTATTCATCAGTAAAGCTGTTTTTAAAAAGCTTCAGCTTGTTGGGGAGGAGAGAGGCATATCATAGAAGCTCCCAGACTTAATGTCCTACAGTTCTTGGGACAGCCCTGTGCAATGAAGAAGTGTCCTGGAGAAAATGTTAATAGTGCCGCCCCCTCCCCCAGCATGATTATCTTATTTAAACATGGCAGTAATCCTTAGAGGTAGGCACAGTTATTATTCCCACTTTATAGTTGTAGAAACTGCAGCTGAAGGTAGTAACTTGCCCAGCATCGTATTGCTAATGAATGGGGAGACTGGATTTGAACCCAAGTGACTGGTTCCAGATCCCAGGCTCTTATCCATTATACTTTACTACCTCTTTGGTATTAAAGGGAGAGGGAACACTTGTAGAGGCAGGAGGGTATAAAGAGACCTACCCAGTCCAGAGAAAAGTGAGAAGTTCAAATAGAGCTTCATCAGTAGCATCAATGAATATTAGTCCTTATTATTATTATTATTATTGGAGGATTACACTTCCATGAGGGGGAATTTCCGCTGGAAATAAGGTAGAAAAGTAGATTAGGATCAGACTGTGGAAGGCCTTTCTGGCTATCCTGATTGTTTGGTTTTCATCCTATAGGCCAGGGGTTCTCAACCCCTGGGAACTATTAGGAACCAGGCCACAGGAGGTGAGCGGTGGGCAAGAGAGGGAAGTTTCATCTGTAATTTACAGCCACCTCCCGTTGCTCACTTTTACAGGAAGCTCCACTTCCTGCTCAAGGAACTCAATAAATTCAACGCTCTTGAATCATCCCAGAATCATCCCCAAACCATCCCCTGCCCCGCCCCTTTCCAGCTTCCCAGGTCCTTGGAAATTATGGTCCCTGGTGCCAAAAATGTTGGGGACCACTTCTGTAGGTAGTGAGAAGCCATAGAAGGTTTAAAGCTTTATTTTTAGGGACAATGAGACAAGGTCCCAAGTCTGTGGTGAGAAGAAGTTATTGCAGAGGTTGAAACTGGAGTTGTTGAGGATCCCTAACAGGGAGGATTGATTCATTATTCAGTCAGCAAATATTTTTTGAGCACAAGCTATTCTTCAGGGTCCAGAGATGCAGTGTTAAACAAGATCCATTCTTAGGTTGGAAACGTTGGCAGGGGCCAGATCATGCATTTACTGTCACATTAAAGAGTCTGGATTTGATTTAAAATGTGTGTAGTGGGAAGGTACTGGAGGATTTTTAAGCAGGACAATGAGATGATTTAAGTCGGCATTTAGGAGACCATTGCTCTAGTCCAGAAGAGAGGTGACCGTGGCTTCACTTGGGTTTCTGGCAGTAGAGATGGGGAGAGATGGGTAGCTTTAAGGTATTTTCAGAAGAAGAGAAAACTTGCTGATGGATTGGAATGAGGGATAAGGGGAAAAAAATCAAGAATGATGGCAGATCCTTGTTCTGAGCAACCGTGAATGGAGGTGCCAAATGTGCCACAATGCTGCGGGAATTTGTAGTGAAATTCCAAACAGCCATTGCCTAGATTCTGCAGTGAGCAGTGGCTAGTCTTGCTTTATTGCAAATCTGTCCATCCCTCTATCCATCCATCCATCTTATTTTTTGATGTATTTAAAAATAAATTGCAGATATCAGTACGCTTCGCACTTTAAACATTTCATTTAGAACCCTAAACATTATAGAGTTCAGTTCTTGTTTATAGCTCTTTTTTTTTCGCTAGATAATATTTATGTAAGGTGGAATGCTGCTAAGTCACTTCAGTTGTGTCCGACTCTGTGTGACCCCACAGATGGCAGCCCACCAGGCTCCTCTGTCCCTGGGATTCTCCAGGCAAGATTATTGGAGTGGGTTGCCATTTCCCTCTCCAATGCATGAAAGTGAAAAGTGAAAGTGAAGTCGCTCAGTTGTGCCAGACTCTTAGCGACCCCATGGACTGCAGCCTACCAGGCTCCTCCATCCATGGGATTTTCCAGGCAAGAGTATTGGAGTGGGTTGCCATTGCCTTGGAGGGACCTTATCTGATCCGTTTGATGGGTTTTGACAGGTGTGTACAGCTAATGCAGCTCACCCCCCATCAAGACGTAGAAGGTTACCATTACCTTAGGCGGTCTCCTAGTCCCACCTCTGATGGAGATTTGGCCCTTACCCTTCCAGAGGCATCCACAGGAGGTGACAGTT
Source organism: Bos indicus (assembly GCF_029378745.1). Lineage (NCBI taxonomy): Eukaryota > Metazoa > Chordata > Mammalia > Artiodactyla > Bovidae > Bos > Bos indicus. The sequence continues at coordinate 22,199,738 of NC_091784.1, read as the reverse complement.
TTAAAATAGATTCTAGAAAGAACTAAATTTGAGGGTGCTGTGGAGAGGTGGAGGGGGAAGAAGTTCACAGGGAACCAACCAGACCTGAAGAGTGACTCTGAGGTTTAGCAGGCAAGGGGCCAGGCCAGGGCCATAACAGCCTGTTAAAAATCAGGAAGCCTCTGTGCTTTGAAGAAATCTTTGTGTGTTCTGCCTATGTTTTGTTAGTCATAAAACTTTACTTAAGGTCAGTGCTGGAGACAGAATGTTGTTTTATGGCAGAGCGGGGTGAACAGGTTCTTAAAGTGTGTTTTCTATGTTAAAGTTCCATTCAATGTACCGGTACCAGGAGCAGAAGGCTCTGAACTTCTTTGGTTGATTCCCCGGTGAATTCCTCTTTAAAGGACTAAAGGATTATGCCTTTTCCAGATAACACCTCCTGATCTGTGAGGATTTTCAGATTTTATTCTACACTTGGGATGTCTGTTAAAAAAAAAAAAAAAATACAGGTTCCTTAATCTCCTACCAGGATTCCTAAATAAGAATCTCTGGCAGGTGACCCAGGGACCTGCATTTTAACTGCATTCCGACTGTTACCAATAGTCTGTGGACTGCATTTTGAAAAAATCATGGAAGCAGACATTGGGTCCAGACACTCCTTGGCTCAGCTCTGTGAAATCTTGGGCAAGTTACTTAACCTCTCTGAGCATTAGTTTTCTCATCTGTAAGAGGCAGCTGCTAATGACTGCTGTGTATGTTAAATGATGTATGGAAAGCTTGGGGTGCAGAGCTGGCATTCACCAGTGTCAGATTCCTCCCTTCTCCTTCCTGGAAAAGAGCGTTTCACGTGAATTCCCTGCCTGTCCAGTGGTTAGGACTCTCTGCTTTCACTACTGGGGGGGGGCCTGGGTTCATCGGGGAACTAAGATCTTGTAAGCAGCATGGCACAACCAAAAAAAAAAAAAAAAAGTTGCACTTTAACTCAGTGGTGGTGGGTCAGGTTGATGGTTTATTAGGGTTTTTACCATCATCCTGGGGAAGACAGGGTCCCAGCAGAGACCAGCTCCCCCCCGTGCGCACCCCGCCCCCAACACAGGCTCAGAAAACCGCGTGGCTCATAGAGCCTTAGGGAAGATTTGCTTCCTGTTGTCTGATTTATTCATATTGTTCACTGGTGAGTGGTCTGGTGTTCACCTTTGGTTCTTGGGTTCTCACTGCAGAAACAAGTCACCAGGCCCTCCAGAACATGCCCAAAGTGCTCCGTGATGTCGAAGCCCTTAAACAGGAGGCGTCTTTTCTGAAAGAACAAATGATTCTTGTCAAGGAGGACATTAAAAAGTTTGAACAGGACACATCTCAGTCGATGCAGGTATTTTGGTTCCTAATTGTTGACTCTTGTTTTTGGAAGATGTTTACCTTCCCAGCAGGAGGCCACCCCTCAGAATTCTGCCAAACACTCAGACTACTGTTTTGTTTAGCACTTTTAGCTTATTCATCTCTTCAGCATCACTGAACGTTTAACCATGCGATCAGTGTTGTGCGGGGTACCGAGTTCCCTAAGGCAGGACCGTATCATGATACTTAGGTTTCGAGTTACTTGTGGAAGGCGGAGAAAATGGAACTGCAGCTTCCTTAGTGTCTGAGACCCTCATCTCTCTTCTAGGTGTTGGTAGAAATCGACCAGGTCAAGTCCAGAATGCAGCTTGCCGCAGAATCTCTTCAAGAAGCTGACAAATGGAGCACATTGAGTGCTGATATCGAGGAGACTTTTAAGACTCAAGTAGGTTTCTTGTTTAGCAGATGCTGTATTGTTTTGTTGTTGTTAGGCTTCCCTGGTGGCTCAGATGGTAAAGAATACGCCTGCCAAGCAGGAGACTTGGGTTCGGTCCCTGGGTTGGGAAGATCCCCTGGAGAAGGGAATGGCTACTCACTCCAGTATTCTTGCCTGGAGAATTCCATGGACAGAGGAGCCTGGTGGGCTACGGTCCACGAAGTTGCAAAGAGTCGGACAGGATTTAGCAATTGAACAGCAGCAACAAAGCTAACAGTTACATCTTGTTTTTTTCTCTTCCCAACCCTCTTGATATTCAGAACTCACTGCCCATAAGACCCAAAGCATCTAGCTGAACTCTCCCAGGCTCTTAAAAAACAGAATTTACTGTTTCTGGCCAAAGCCACTCTCCACTTGCTCCACTGCCCCTCTCTTGGGTTAACGCTTCCTTTTCTGTCCAGGTTTACCTACCTGGAAACCTAGCGGCCCTTCTCTGCCCCCTTCTCCCTGACCCTCCTCTCTTTCTCTTCTGTCGTCTGTTCTTTCTGTCCCTCTGGCGCCCCCTGGTGTGGTTTTGTCGTCATTTTGCGCCTAGACCGTTTCAGCAACCGTCCACTCGCCTCCTTGCCATCAAGGCCCTCCCCGATCCCAGGTTATCTGCCCCCCACCCCACGTGTCCAGGGCATCTTCTAAAGCACAGATTGGCATGTGGCATTTCCCTGTCCCTCACACCCCCAACCCACCCCATCTTAACCTCTACCAACTTCGCATTTTCCGTCTGATAAATTCTACGCCCCCTACAGGCCACAACCTGTCCTTCCCCACAGGGCTCTGGGTGCCTGTGTTTACAGCTGTTCCTCTGGCCACTCCCTCTGTGTGATTTCAGCCTCTGCCTGCTCCAGACTGTGAACACCCCGTTCCTTGTCATGCCTGTTCCCTGTTCCCCGCCTGAGCTGTCCCCTCTCTACTTTTCTTTATAGGACCGTAGCCTCCGCTTGTCCCTCAAGGCAGTTAAGTGTCACCTCCTTTTACATCTCTCCTTGCTGGCTCCTGGCCTCTCCAGTGAGTGGAACTCATGGTCCCCTCCCGTGTGCTCCTGTGACCCTTGAGCCAACCTCTCTTTATTTTATCTAGTGGACACCCCACACGTGATGTGGGGTCTTAGTTCCCTGACCAAGGTCAGACCCGCACCCCCTGCATTGAGAGTGTGGAGTCTTAACCACAGGACCACCAGGGAAGCCCATGAGCCATCCTCCTAAAGTGTCTCATAATCTTTCTCCCCCAAGTCATTCATTGCGCATTCAGGGCCTGCACTGTGACCTTCCTTGTCTTTTTGTCTCAACCATCTTTAAGACGGTGTCTGAGGCATCATGGGCACCTGTCGAACACTGCAATGAAATACATTTCCTTACTCTCTTCATTCTTTTTTTAAATAGAGTTTAGTTTTCTATTTATAAACATAACTTATGTGTGTCTTATAAGATTTGGAAAATTGAGAAAAATGCAAGGAATAAAACAATGATCCTGTGCCCTTAGTATTTTTTTTTTTTAATGTCTGTTAGGTATTTTTCTAGATGTTTGTAAAAATCTATACTTTTGTACTATCTTTTATGATGCATATATTGTAGGTATACGTTGGGTTGTCCAGAAAATTCATTTGGGTTTCCCCTAAGATATTATGGAATAACCCAAGTGAACTTTCTGGCCAACCCAATATATACATGTTTCTGTATATTCTAGTGTTTGTATGGCCTTTTTGTTGTTTATTTCACCTAATGATAAGTTGTAGATATTTTTCTGTGTAATTAATACTTTTCAAAACATGATTTTAAAAACTATTTAAATGTATTTGCGTACTTTTGGCCGTGCTGGGTCTTTGTTGCTGCTTGGGCTTTTCCCTAGTTGTGATGAGCAGGGGCTCCTCTCTAGTTGTGGTGCACGGGCTTCTCACTGCAGTGGCTTCTCTTGTTGCAGAGCACGGGCTCTAGGGTATCCTTGCTTCAGTAGTTGTGTCTCCTGGGCTCTAGAGCGCTGGCTCAGTAGTTGTGGTGTCTGGGCTTAGTTGCTCCATGGCAACGAAGGGATCTTCCCAGACCAGGAATCAAACTCTTGTCTCCTGCATTTTTACCACTGAGCCAGCAGGGAAGCCCTCAAACATGATTTTTAATGACTGTACAATATTTCACATGTATTTCACATTTTAATGACTATTCAATATTTCACATAGATTATGAGTGTCATAATCTATATTTTATTTGTTATCATGGAAGATTTAGGTTCCTTCCGGGTCTTTGTTATAACAACACTAAAATCACATTAATCAATTTTAATACATTAATATTTCTTTGTCCCTCTGATTTTTTCCTTAGATTTCTAGGACAGAAAATGCCAAGTTCTAAGGATGTAAATATTTGTAAGGCTTTTGATACATATTGCTAATTTTCCCCCCAGAAAAAATATAAATTTAGAAAAACTTTTTCTTTGCACCCTTCCCAAAGATAGCTGTTGTAATTTTTCAGAAGTTTTTCCAGTTTGTTAGGAGGAAATGGCACTTCTTTGTTTTAATTTGCTTTTGTTTGAAGACTAGTAATACTGAACATGAAGTGTTGATGAGCCATGTTCTCTTCATTGGAGTGTCTTAACATAAATATCCTCTCTTCTGGTCTTCTTATAGGACATAGCTGTGATTTCAGCCAAGCTCACAGGTATGCAGAACAGCCTAATGATGCTCGTTGATACACCAGACTACTCAGAAAAATGTGTACACTTGGAGGCGTTGAAGAACCGGCTGGAGGCCTTGGCCAGCCCCCAGATCGTAGCAGCATTCACATCTCAGTCTATAGGTGAGTGCTGGCTGCTTCCTGTCTCTCTGTACGCCTCTTTATTTTTTTATTTTTTTTTAAATTTTATTTTATTTTTAAACTTTACATAATTGTATTAGTTTTGCCAAATATCAAAATGAATCCATTGTACACCTCTTTAAACAGATAAGGCTTTCCACGTCTTCAGTCTTGAGAATGTCTTAATTTTGATTAAGTTACGTAGACTGGAAGTCAGTCTGTAGCTTTATGGTGGTTGCCTTTTCTTCAACATTCTATATGAACTTTTTCAAAATACAGACAGCTTGTAGTAACCCACCAGGGAACATATCATCTAGACCCTAGTATTAGCATTTACCACTTTGCTTTATCACATATCTGTTCACCTCTCTATCCATCCATCTTATTTTTATCATGCAAGTCAAAGTAAGTTGCAGACATCAGTACACTTCACTCCTAAACGCTAGGAGTTCAGTGTTAGTTTAGGATCCTTTCTTTTTTTGAGGTAAAATTTACATTTAGTGTTAGTTGCTCAGTCATGTCTGGCTCTTTGTGACCCCATGGTCTGTACCCCACCAGGCTCCTCTGTCCACGGAGTTCTCCAGGCAAGAATACTGGAGTGAGTAGCCATTCCCTTCTCCAGGGGATCTTCCTGACCCAGGGATTGAACCTGGGTCTCTTACATTGCAGGTGGATTCCTTACCACCTGAGCCACCGGGGAAACCATTTAGAAAAATGTACAAATCTTAAGCCATTTAGAAAAATGTACAGATCTTGAGTTTTGAGCCTGATCAAGACCATTATAATGCTGTTATTTTCCAGTGATTTTTTTCAACACATAGCTCTCTCTTTACCTAGCTCTCCCTCTCCATTTCATCCACAAAACTATTGGTTAAACAGGAAGCAGCAGCAGCAGTAAAGCTGCTTTCTTACCTTGTCGTCGTTGTTGTTGTTCAGTCTCCCAGTTGTGTTCGACTCTTTGCGACCCCATGGACCACAGTATGCCAGACCTCCCTGTCCCTCACCATCTCCTAGAGCTTGCCCAAGTTCATGTTCATTGCATCGGTGATTCCGTCCTGCCATCTCATCCTCTGATGCCCTGTCCTGCCCTTGATCTTTCTCAGCTTCAGGGACTTTTCCCATGAGTCGTCTGTTCACATCGGATGACCAAAATACTGGAGTTTCACCTTCAGCATCGGTCCTTCCAGTGAATGTTCAGGGTTGATCTCCCTTAAGATTGACTGGTTTGACCTCCTTGCTGTCCAGGGGACTTGCAGGATTCTCCTCCAGCACCACCAGTTCGAAGGCATCAGTTCTTTGGTGTTCTGCCTTCTTTGCAGCCCAGCTCTTACAGCTGTACATGATCACTGGGAAGACCATAGCTTTGACTATATGACCTTTGTTGGCGAGTAATGTCTCTGCTTTTCAACACACTCTCTAGGTTTGTCATAGCTTTCCTGCCAAGAAGCATTTGTCTTCTGATTTTATGGCTAAAGTCACTGTTTGCAGTGATTTTAGAGCCCAAGAAGAGGAAATCTGTCACTACTTCCACCTTTTCCCCTTCTATTTACCATGTAGTAATGGGGTTGGATGCCATGATCTTAGTTTTTTCACTATTTAGTCTTAAGCCGGCTCTTTCACTCTCTTTCTATACCCTCATCAAGAGGTTCTTTAGTTTCCTCTTTGCTTTCTGCTATTATAGTAGTATCATCTGCCTGTCTGAAGTTGTTGATATTTCTCCTGCCTATCCTGATTCCAGCTTTGTAACTCATCCAGCTGGGCATTTCTCATGATGTGCTCAGCATATAGGTTAAATAAACAGGGTGACAGCACACAGCCCTGTCATACTCCTTTCTCAGTCTTGAACCACAGGGTTCCACTGTTCTTACCTGAGCATCTGTGTATTGATATATTGGCAGAATGTAGTCTGTATGCACTGCCCTGCTTCGTGCACTCTTGGTCACACATCACGCACGCCCTTCTGCTCTGGGGTTCATGGTCTCCTAAACCTGTTCTGTTGAAGGTCACCAACAACCATGTCATCACCAAACCTGAAAGCCTATTACCATTTTATACTTCTCTGTTTCTCCTTGTCAACAACACTTAATGATGTTTTTTACTCCCTCCTGCTCTGAAAATGCTTTCTTCTTTTGACTCCTGAGATGTAGCACCAGTTTCATGTATGTGAAGTCTCTCAGTTGTGTCCAACTCTTTGCGACCCCATGGACTGTAGCTTGCCAGGCTCCTCCATCCATGGGATTTTCCAGGCAAGAATACTGGAGTGGGTTGCCATTTCCTTCTCCAGGGCATCTTCCCCACCCAGGGATCAAACCTTGGTCTCCTGCAGTGCAGGTAGACTCTTTACCATCTGAGCCACCAGGGAAGTTTTATGTATATGATGGTACATTTTCAATGATGAAATGAAACCATAAAAAGTTCTGAGAGAGAGATATATATATATATATATATATATATATATATATATATATATATATATTTAAGACTTATTTATTTATTTTTGGCTGCACTGGGTCATCACTGCTGCATGTGGGCTTTCTCTAGTTGTGGTGAGTGGGGTCTACACTTCACTGCACTGTGCAGGCTTCTCGTTGCAGTGGCTTCTCTTGTTGCAAACGCAGGCTCTAGGCACTAAGGCTCAGTAATTGTGGCCTATGGACTTAGTTGCCCAGTGGCATGTGGAATCTTCCTGGAACAGGGATTGAACAAGTGTCCCCTGCATTGACAGGATAATTCTTAACTACTGGACCACCAGGGAAGTTCAAAATGTGCTCTCTTTTAAAAAAAATATTTTTTTAAAAATTTCAAATTTAAATCCAAGGTCATGAGGCTTTCCCCCTATATATATATATATATATATTTTTTTTTTTTTTTCTAAGAGTTTTATAGTTTTAGCTCTTACATTTAGGTCTTTGATACATTATAAGTTAATTTTTATATATGGTACAAGGTAAGCGTCCAATTTCTTTCTTTTGCATGTGGACATCCTGTTTTCTGAGCATCGTTGTTTCTGAGTGTAAAAGGACTCTCCTTTCCCCCAGTGAATGATCATGACTTCTTTGTTGAAAATCTTTTGACCATGTGTGTGAAGGTTTATTTCTGGGCTCTCTATTCTCTGTATATACAGAGGCATATCTTTGTCCTTATGCCAGTACCACATTGCTTTGATTATTATAGCTTTGTGTTAACTTTTGAAATCATGAATTGTGAACCCACCAATGTTATCCTTGTTTTTCAAGATTGTTTTGGCTTTTTGGAGGTCCCTTGAAATTCCATATGAATTTTAGGGTGGATTTTTCTGTTTTTCCAGAGAACACCTTTGAACACCATTTTGGAAGGGATAACTTTGAATCTGTAGGTGGTTTGGGTAGTATTATCATCTTTTTAAAAAATTTTATTTTTTAGCCTCTAATTAAAATAAATAAATCTAAATTTTAAAAAATTTTATTTATTTTTTAATTGGTGGAAAATTGCTTTACAATTTTGTGTTGGTTTCTGCTGTACAACACCACGAATCAGTCATAATTTTATATATATATATATATCTCCCTACCTCCTCTCCCCCCATCCTGCTCTCTAGGTTATCACAGAGCACTAGGCTGGGCTTCCTGTGCTATTTAGCAACTTCCCACTAACCATCTATTTCACACATGATAGTGGATATGTGTTAATGCTGCTTTCTCCATGCATCTCACCCTCACCTTCTCCTGCTGGAAATCTTCTAATTCATGAGCGCAGTACACCTTTTCATTTATTTATATCTTTTAAAATTTCTTTCAGTGGTGTTTTTTGACTTTCAGTATACAGGATTGTTCTTTGTTACTGTATAGAAATGCAGGTGAGTTTTGGTGTGTTGATTTTGTATCCTGTTGCATTAACTTAGAAGTTCTAAGTTTGTGTGTGTGTGTGTGGAATCTTTAGCACTTTCTGTATATGAGATCATATTATCTGCAAACAAAGATATTTTTACTTCTTCCTTTCCTTTTGAATGCTTTTTATATCTTCGTCTTACATAATTGTTCTGACTGTAACTTCTAGTACTGAATTGAAGTTGCAAAAGTGGGCATCCTTGTCTCATTCCTGATCTCAGAGGAAAAGTTTGAAATGGTCTTTCATATCAAGTATTATGTTAGTTGGGGGCTTTTCATATATGACCTTTATTATGTTGAGGTTGTTTGCTTCTATTCCTAGTTTTTCGAGTGTTTTTAATTCTGAAAAAGTCTTAAATTTTATCACATGGCTGTTTTGCATCAGTTGAGATGATCATGTGAACATTTCCCCTTTGTTAGTGTGGTGTATTACATTTATTGATTTTCATGTGTTGAGCCTTCTTTGCATCCCGGAGTAAATCCCACTTGGTCAAGGGATATGATCCTTTTAATATGCTGTTGAATTCGGCTTGCTGGTATTTTGTTGATGATTTTTGCGTCTATATTTATCAGGGATATTGATTTGTAGGTTTCTTTTCTTGCAATGTCTTTGTCTGGCTTTGGTATTAAGGTAATGCTGACCTCATAGAATAGGCTAGGAAGTCTTCAGTGCTCTTCAGTTTGGGGGAGAGTTTGAGAAGTATTAGTATTAATTAAAAAAAATTTTTTTTTCTTTTTGTGCTGGGTCTTTGTTGCTGCACGTGGGCTTTCTCTAGTGGTGGCGTGGGCTTTCTCATTGAGGTGGCTTCTCTCGTTGCAGAGCATGGGCTCCAGATCATGTGGGCTTCAGTAGTGTGGCCCTGGGTTTAGTTGCCCTGAGGCATGAGGAATCTTCCTGGACCGGAGATTGAACTTGTCTCTCCTGCATTCGCAAGTGAATTCTTAATCACTGGGCCATCAGGGAAGTCCAAGTATTAATTCTTAATTAATCAATGAAGCCATCTGATATACTTTACTTTGCTGAGAAGTTTTTGATTACAGATTCAGTAACTAGTTTTATGTCTATGCAGAGTTTCTGTTTCTTCATGATTTAGTCTTGGTACACTGAGTATTTCTAACAACTTGTTCATTTTACCTAGTTTATCCAATTTGTTAGCATATAATTATCCATAGTACTTTCTTATAATTCTGTTACCTTTAGTAAAATTGGTAGTGTTGTCCTCTCTTTCATTTCTGATTTGATTTGAGTCCTCTTCCTTTACCTTAGTGAACCTAAGTAAAGGTATGTCAATTTTGTTCACTTTTTCAAAGACTTTTTCAACCCTTCATTTTGTTGATTTTAATGTTTTGTTTCTGATATTCTCTGTTTTACTTATTTTTGCTCTCTGTTATTTCTTCCCTTTTACTAACTTTGGGTTTAGCTTCCCCCGCCCCCTAGTGTTGTAAGACGTAGAGTTTAGGTTGTTGATTTGAGATCTCTCTTCTTTTTTATTTTTTTATTTTTTTTTTCTCTTCTTTTTTAAAGTAAGCATGTACAGCTACAAATTAGCTCTTAGGATTGCTTTTGTGGCATCTTGTAAGTTTTGGTCTGCTAGGTTTTTGTTTTCATTTGTCATTTTTAAATTTCTCTTGTGGTATCATTTTGACTCATTTGTTGTTTTGGAGTCCACATTATTTGTGAATTTTTCAGTTTTCTTCTTTTAGTTGATTTCCAGTTTTATTCCATTGTGATCGGAAAAGATACTATATGATTTATATGACTGTAGTCTTTAGAAATTTATTAAGACTTGTTTCGTGGCCTGTGATATGGTCTATCCCGGAGAGTGTTTTATGAGTACTTCAGAATGAGTATTCTGCCATTGTTGGATGGAGTGTTCTGTATTGTTTCTTAGGGCTAATTGGCCTGTGATGTTTATTTAAGTCCCTGCTTCTTTATTATTGTCTCTCTGGTTGTCTTGATGTGCTTTCTGAATGCACCTTCTGCAAGCTCTGTTCCTTTTCTTTTTTTTACCCCCTGTGGTACTTTTGCAAAGGTCACATGGTAGAATTTTTTGTTTGCATTTATTTCTATTTATTCATATTTGTATGTGGGTGCTTTTTTTCTGGGTCCACTGTTTACTGAAAAATAATGAGCATGGGATTTCCATGGAGACCCCTCCTTGTTTTGCTGTTGTTTGGTCGCTTAGTTGTGTCCAACTCTTTGCAACCCTATGGACTACAGTACAGGCTTCCCTGTCCTTCACTGTCTCCCAGAGTTTGTTTAAACTCATGTGCATTGAGTCAGTGATGCCATCCAACCATCTCATCCTCTGTCACACCCTTCTCCTCCTGCCCTCAGTCTTTCCCAGCATCAGGGTCTTTTCCAGTGAGTCAGCTGTTTGCATCACGTGGCCAAAGTATTGGAGCTTCAGCTTCAGTATCAGTCCTTCCAATGAATATTCAGGGTTAATTTCCTTTGGGATTGAGTAGTTTGATCTCAAAGTCCAAGTGACTCTCAAGAGTATTTTAGGGCACCACAGTTCAAAAGCATCAATTCTTTGGCATTCAGCCTTCTTTATGGTCCAACTCTCACATCTGTCCATGATTACTGGAAAAACCATAGGTTTGACTAGGTGGACCTTTGTTGGCAAAGTGATGTCTCTGCTTTTTAATACACTGTCTAGGTTTGTCATAGCTTTTCTTCCAAGGATCAAGCCTCCTTGTTTACCTGGACTTAATTGAAAGCTTTCCTCTTGGCCTTGATTTAAAGGTTACATTCTCTGATGTGCTCTTCAGTTGCCCAAAGAGAATGGATTCAGGACTTTTCTCCAGCCTCTTAATTCCATGTCTTCCCCATTTGTCAATTCTTTATTTTGCATTTTCTCTTCACTAGCATGATTCCAGGACTAGAGCTGGACCTTTGGAAAATCACCGTCTGGCAGTTTTCAGATCAGATCAGATCAGTCGCTCAGTCATGTCCGACTCTTTGCGACCCCATGAATCGCAGCACGCCATGCCTCCCTGTCCATCACCAACTACTGGAGTTCACTCAGACTCATGTCCATTGAGTCGGTGATGCCATCCAGCCATCTCATCCTCTGTCATTCCCTTCTCCTCCTGCCCCCAATCCCTCCCAGCGTCAGAGTCTTTTCCAATGAGTCCACTCTTCGCATGAGGTGGCCAAAGTACTGGAGTTTCAGCTTTAGCATCATTCCTTCCAAAGAAATCCCAGGGCTGATCTCCTTTAGAACGGACTGGTTGGATCTCCTTGCAGTCCAAGGGACTCTCAAGAGTCTTCTCCAACACCACAGTTCAAAAGCATCAATTCTTCGGCGCTTGGCCTTCTTCACAGTCCAACTCTCACATCTATACATGACCACTGGAAAAACCATAGCCTTGACTAGACGAACCTTTGTTGGCAAAGTAATGTCTCTGCTTTTGAATATGCTGTCTAGGTTGATCATGACTTTCCTTCCAAGGAGTAAGCGTCTTTTAATTTCATGGCTGCAGTCACCATCTGCAGTGATTTTGGAGCCCAGAAAAATAAAGTCTAACACTGTTTGCACTGTTTCCCCATCTATTTCCCATGAAGTGATGGGACCGGATGCCATGATCTTCGTGTTCTGAATGTTGAGCTTTAAGCCAACTTTTTCACTCTCCACTTTCACCTTCATCAAGAGGCTTTTGAGTTCCTCTTCACTTTCTGCCATAAGGGTGGTGTCATCTGCATATCTGAGGTTATTGATGTTTCTCCCGGCAATCTTGATTCCAGCTTGTGCTTCTTCCAGCCCAGCATTTCTCATGATGTACTCTGCATATAAGTTAAATAAACAGGGTGACAATATACAGCCTTGATGTACTCCTTTTCCTATTTGGAACCAGTCTGTTGTTCCCTGTCCAGTTCTAACTGTTGCTTCCTGACTTGCATACAAATTTCTCAAGAGGCAGGTCAGGTGGTCTGGTATTCCCATCTCTTTCAGAATTTTCCACAATTTGTTGTGATCCACACAGTCAAAGGCTTTGGCGTAGTCAATAAAGCAGAAATAGATGTTTTTCTGGAACTCTCTTGCTTTTTCCATGATCCAGCGGATGTTTGCAATTTGATCTCTGGTTCCTCTGCCTTTTCTAAAACCAGCTTGAACATCAGGAAGTTCACGGTTCACATATTGCTGAAGCCTGGCTTGGAGAATTTTAAGCATTACTTTACTAGCGTGTGAGATGAGTGCAATTGTGCTGTAGTTTGAGCATTCTTTGGCGTTGCCTTTCTTTGGAATTGGAATGAAAACTGACCTTTTCCAGTCCTATGGCCACTGCAGTTTTACTACTCATGTTTTCTAGTGAATTTGTTGCAGCTGTAGACCATGGAGCTCACTTGTGTGGTTGGGGTATGCATCCATTTGATAGGAGATTAGAGAAGTAGGAGTGGGGACTGGGGGTCCATGAATTTTAAGTTTTTTCCCTTTCCTTCTGTGTGAATTGGCTACTTGGTGCTGGAATCAGGTTTGAAGAATGCCCTGTGGGTCAGGATCGTAGGCTTTCGTTTTGGAGTAAGCTGTATTTGACAGCTTTCATTCACAAATTTGAATCAGGCTTGATTCTAGATTCTGCTCTTTGTAGGCAGGATGCTGATTCAGAAGGGGGAAATGGGTCCTGCGGCTGTCCCACTGCCGAGCTGGGGTGGAAGCAGACCCTCCCCTGCTTGCCCAGGCCTCCTTGGCCCCTGGTGCTCCATGCTAATGTCCAGTTTCTTCCAGCATACCCACTCGTTGGCCAAAATGATTGCATATCTGATGGGTATTCTCTGAAGTGTGTAGTATGAATGTTTTCCTGGCATCAACACAGATGGATGAAACTGTGTTTTTCTTTGGTGGTTAATTTTGGTGAGCATCGGGAAAGGTTTTTTCCTGCCACAAAAGTAATATTCTCTTTAATCATTTATCTTTCCAAGAAGGCTAAGGTGCTTCTTTATCTAACAGTTTTTAAAGGGAAATCTGATAAATTAGTACATTCCTGACACAATACCCACAATCTTCAAGTATACATGCCTCATTCATTTTATAAACTAGTGGATTCAGTTCATAAATTGAAGCAGCTTTTTGGAGCCTAATTTTACATATGGCAGGAATATTCACTTATCTAAGTGATCTTATGAAAATAATAAGCATTTAAAAAGCACGTAGTCATTTTTAAACTCATGGAGTCCTGCCCATTACAATGAGAACTGCTGGCTGGTCTCTGGAGTTTAGCTGAGTTATATCCACGGTGGTTACTGTTACAGCTTTTCCTTCTCAGCAGCTTATTGGACGTACCAGAGATGGAGCAAAACAGAACAGGTATAAAGAGGTTTTGCACCTGTTAGCTCACGGTTTTTTTTTTTTTTTTTTTTTTTTTTCTCCAATTTTATTTTATTTTTAAACTTTACATAATTGTATTAGTTTTGCCAAATATCAAAATGAATCCGCCACAGGTATACATGTGTTCCCCATCCCGAACCCTCCTCCCTCCTCCCTCCCCATACCATCCCTCTGGGCCGTCCCAGTGCACCAGCCCCAAGCATCCAGCATCATGCATCGAGCTCACGGTTTTTTTCCCCATTCTTTTTTTTAAATTTTATTCTAAGGCTGTGGCATCTGTGTTTTGACCAGAAGGGGGCAGATAGGAGCCAGAGATGCTGCGTGCATGGGAGGCTGCTGAAACTGTATCTCTGTTTTTTCATCAGTAGACCTGGAACCAAGTGCTGTGTTTAGCACTTCCTCTGCCCTTAGGCAAAAATATAAGAAAGTACTTGATATTAGACCCATAGAGTCCATTGCTATCTGTTGAATGCTGGTGTTTACCAGATAATTTTCTTATTCCTCAAACCATTAAATATATGAATTTATAGAAGTTTAGTTTGTTTGCTTATTTCCCATCTGATATAATCAGAGTAGGAATTTTCAAAGGGATTACTAACTTGTAAATAGTGTTTAAAATATTAATTACGTGAGGAATGGCAGGGAATACAAAAATGAAAAGATTGCTGTCCTTCAAGGACTTTATACCTTGGTTGAGGGTGAGGCTGGAAGAAAACAAGTACACAGATAATTTTATTATGGAATGGAATGTGAAAACTGCCTTAGGCCTCCCCAGGATGAAGGAAAATCAAGGAAGCTTTTATGAAAGAGCTAGTATATGCGCAGAACCTTGAAAGAGATGAATTAAAAATAATTTGAATTGCTTCTGATTATAAAATAATACATATGCAAGTTATTAAACTTTGAAAAAAACAGAGAAAAGTATAAAAAAGAAAATGATATACCAGTAAACTCACCACACAGAGATGACTGCTAGTATTTTTTTTTTTTAATTAAAAAAGTTTTTTTTAATTAATTTATTTTTTGGCTGTGCCCTGTGGCATGTGGGATCTTAGTTCCCTGACCAGGGATCAAACTCTCGCCTCCTGCAGTGGAAGCACAGAGTCTTAACCACTGGACCACCAGGGAATTCCCTTTATTATTATTACTTTAAAAATTTTTGACCGTTAGTATTTTTTCCAGTTTTTTTTCTTTGTCTGTATATATCTTTTAAGGAAAGTACATACATTGAGTATAGGCAATTCTGTATTTTTTTTGCTCCCTTTAGCAATATAGCATGAGCATTTTCTCAGGGATATAGGGATTTGATAGGTGAGGAAAAGCATTTAGGGCAGAAAGAATAATGTATATTTGGATGGTATAGAAAGAAGAAAATTCAGGGTCTGTTTTGGGAATAACAATTAAACCCATTTTAGTGGAATGAACATTGGGAAATGGTCAAAGGTGAGGCTGGAAAGGAAGGTGGGGACAGCATAGTTTGCCTTGAACAAATTAAGGAGTTTCTATTGAGGGAATGATTTCATTGCTGCTGACAATTTATTAGTCTGCTGAGGAATGTGGCAAGAATGGAAGGACTATAGACTTTGGAGATGGGCAGACCTAGTTTCAAATCTTTGGGCTGCTGCATATTAGCAGAAACCTCCACTTCCTGCTCAGTGAAATGAGCGTAGAATACGCACTATGTTCTTGGGAGGATTAAACAATACAGGTGTGCAGCTCCTGATCAGAGGAGGCCTCCAGGGAATATTGCTTCCTCTTTCTCTGGAACCTCTCATTCAAGACTTGTAGCCCTTATAGCAACTTAAAGGAAATAAATAATTCCTAAGAGGCCAGTAAAGAACTCCTGAACACTCTCTTAGAATGAGAGCTGCATCATTTCCAAAAAGCCGTGCAGCTCAGCAGATTTAACTAAACTGTCAATACAGTTTGGAAGCCCAGACCCACACATGAGTTAGTTGGGTTTTTTCCTTGAATTTGGGCTTCCCTGGTGGCTCGGACAGTAAAGAATGTGCCTGCAATGCCAGAAACCTGGCTTCGACCCCTGGGTCAGGATGATCCCCTGGAGAAGGGAATGGCAACCCACTCTAGTATTCTTGCCTGGAGAATTCCACGGACAGAGGAGCCTGGCAGGCTCCATAGGGTTGCAAAGCGTTAGAGACAACTGAGTGACTAACACTTTCACT
The DNA here is from genome assembly GCF_029378745.1 of Bos indicus. Lineage (NCBI taxonomy): Eukaryota > Metazoa > Chordata > Mammalia > Artiodactyla > Bovidae > Bos > Bos indicus. The sequence goes on along the minus strand of NC_091784.1, from coordinate 22,183,766 downwards.
TCTACTTTCTTGAATTTAGTTAAATGTTTTTCCATCATCTACAGTGCTGAAAAGTTAAGTAGTACTACAAGGTCTAAAAGGGAAAAGTAACATCCTCTTTCTCTACCTGGTCCTTATCCAGGAAGGCCACCACTTTTAGAGCTGTTTTTCTGTGCTGTTTTACTTTATCTTTCTGCATGATAAATGTCTTAGTTTATTTCTTCATGTTTCAATTTTAGGCATTGTCTGTTGACTTCTGTTGTTCCAGCTAAGGATTTAACTTTCACACCACTCCTCTTTCTCTTCCCCATTATCCTCCTGTCTCCTTATTTTAATTGAATCAGTAAATAGTTTTTATATTATCACAACTTTATAAATTATTAATTTTTGCTGAGTCAAGCCCAGGTACTGTGATTTCATTCTCTTTCCTGTTCAGCTTCATGTTTATCCTGAAGTTTCTGATCACCTTTTTATCCCCTTCTCATTCTTCCAGCTCTCCATACTCCCTGGTTTTTTCCAAGTGGGTTCTTGGGGATAACGCTTTGTTCCAAGTACCCCCTGTTCTCCAGAAACTCTCCTTTTGGCATGCTGTCTCTGCTCTGGACATGCAGATCCCAGGATTCTTTACTGGTGCTCAGATTTAAAGTCTTGTTTCTGTCAGTTGTCATTCTGGGCAAGTCACAGGAGTTAGATGATGTCACAGGAACCTGGCCAAGACATATCTGGGCCCTTCTAGTTGTATGATCTCGACGAACTTATTTATTTCAGTGTCTTCTTACCTCATACGGTTGCCCTGAGGTTATAAGTGAGCTTGCATAAATGGAGAAGCTTTGGAAGTTCTGTGAATGAAAAGTAAACTAGCTTATCCACAGTGACTTTGTTTCAGTGTTACTACCTACTCTACGTTTCGAAGGCCTTAGATATTATCCTTGCTGCTCTTTATATTTGCCTGTACATTCAACCAGGTATCCTCTTTCTCCAGGAAAAATTAGCATCAGAGAGTGGGAGAAGTGAAGGACAGCTCTCAGCACATGCCTAGAAGGGTGGTGCTTGCTGTCTACACCTAGGCAGAAAAGGGGGTGGGGTGGGGTAAGTTCTGCAGACTGATATAGTGGGGTAACTGTTTTAGGAAGAGATTTAAGAGCATTTTTTCTGTATATTTATTTTATTTAACATGTAATTATGACATATAGCCTATGTGCAGAGTACTTTCTTTTGTCTAAATAACATGCAAAATCATTTGCAGGAGCAACAATAAATGAATTTTGGGGGACTCTTTTATTTTTTAATATCAATGCCCAGGTTGCTTCCTATTGGTACCATAAGGTTTTTATACTGTTTGTTTATAATTAAAAGTCAATTATTGATATGAAATTGGTAACCCATTGACCATATATTATTACACTCTGGGTATGTGAGGTAGAGACTTGGGGACTGCATGAATATCTTATTCACATGATACCTGTATCAGTTTGAGATTCTCTTGATATCAAGTGATGAAAACCTATTTCAAAGTGGCTTAAAGGAAAAAGAGATTGTATTGGTTTATGGAACTGAGAAGTTCAGGGATAAACTTGCTGCAGGCCTGGCTTGATTCAGGATCACAGACTATGTCTTTAGAACCCAGAGTCTCTCTCTTGCCGTTTCTTGGCTATCTATGTCTTCCTATGTGTTGGCTTTACTTGCAGGCACATTCTTTGTGTAGTGGCCATTGCAGTTCTAAGCCTCCTTTTGGGCAGTTCAAGAAGGGGTGTCAGGGTTAATCTTGATCTTGTTTCACATGCAGCTTTGGCACCTCTGAGTCAGTTACTTTGATTATGTGGACTCAAGGCCCTGGTTGGCCAGGCCTGGGTGTCATCCCAGAGCTGCACGTGGAGTTGTTCCACTGGAAACATGTAGATCTTAGGAGAATGGGAGGCAGGGATTTGGTTCCCCAGAGGAAGACCATAGTTCTTTTTTTTTTAATTAATTAATTTATTTTAATTGGAGGCTAATTACTTTACAGTATTGTAGTGGTTTTTGCCATACATTGGCATGAATCCTCCCTGGGTGTACATGTGTCCCCATCCTGACCCCCTCCCACGTCCCTCCCCATCCCATCCCTCAGGCTCATCCCAGTGCACCAGCCCTGAGCGCCCTGTCTCATGCATTGAACCTGGACTGGTGATCTATTTAACATATGGTAATATACATTTTTCAATGCTATTCTCTCCAATCATCCCACCCTCACCTTCTCCCACAGAGTCCAAAAGTCTGTTCTTTATCTCTGGGTCTCTTTTGCTGTCTCACATATACGATCATTCATTACCATCTTTCTAAATTCCATATAAATGTGTTAATATACTGTATTGGTGTTTTTCTTTGACTTACTTCACTCTGTATAATAGGCTCTGGTTTCATCTACCTCATTAGAACTGATTCAAATGCATTCTTTTTAGTAGCTGAGTAATATTCCATTGTGTATATATACCACTGCTTTCTTATCTGTTCATCTGCCAATGGACATCTAGGTTGCTTCCATGTCCTAGCTATTTTATACAGTGCTGCGATGAACACTGTGGTGCACGTGTCTCTTTCATTTCTGGTTTCTTCCATGTGTGTGTCCAGCAATGGGATTGCTGGGTTGTATGGCAGTTCTATTTCCAGTTTTTTAAGGAATCTCCACACTGTTCTCCATAGTGGCTGTCAAAATATGCATAGAAACAAATGAAAGTGAAAACACAACAATTAGAAAAAGAAGAAATGAAGAACCCTAGAGTTAATAGAAGGAAAGAAATAAAAAAATTAGGGCAGAAATAAATGAAAAAGAAACAAAGGAGACTATAGCAAAAATCAACAAAACTAAAAGCTGGTTCTTTGAGAAGATAAATAAAATAGACAAACCTTAGCCAGACTCATCAAGAAAAAAAGGGAGAAGAATCAAATCAACAAAATTAGAAATGAAAATGGAGAAATCACAACAGACAACACAGAAATGCAAAGGCTCCTAAGAGACTACTATCAGCAACTATATGACAATAAAATGGACAACTTGAAGAAATGGATGAATTCTTAGAAAAGTATAACCTTCCAAAACTGAACCAGGAAGAAATAGAACATCTTAACAGACCCATCACAAGCATGGAAATCGAAACTGTAATAAAAAGTCTTCCAACAAACAAAAGCCCAGGACCAGATGGCTTCACAGGTGAATTCTACCAAAAATTTAGAGAAGAGCTAACACCTATTCAACTCAAACTCTTCCAGAAAATTGCAGAGGAAGGTAAACTGCCAAACTCATTCTATGAGGCCACCATCATCCTAATTCCAAAACCAGACAAAGATGCCACAAAAAAAGAAAACTACAGGCCAATATCACTGATGAACATAGATTATAAAATCCTCAACAAAATTCTAGCAAACAGAATCCAACAATATATTAAAAATATCATACATCATGACCAAGTGGGCTTTATCCCAGGGATGCAAGGATTCTTTGATTCTTCTATATTTGCAAATCATCAGTGTGATACAACACATTAGGAAATTGAAAGATAAAAACCATATGTTTATCTCAATAGATGCAGAGAAAGCATTTGACAAAATTCAACATCCATTTATGATAAAAAAAAAAAACCCTCCAGAAAGCAGGCATAGAAGGAACATACCTCAAAATAATAAAAGCTGTAGATGATAAACCCACAGCAAACATTATCCTCAGTGATGAAAAATTGAAAGCATTTCCTCTAAAGTCAGGAATAAGACAAGGGTGCCCACTCTCACCACTACTATTCAACATAATTTTGGAAGTTTTAGCCACAAAAATCAGAGAAGAAAAAGAAAGAAAAGGAATCCAAATTGGAAAAGAGGAAGCAAAACTCTCACTGTTTGCAGATGACATGATCCTCTACATAGAAAACCCTAAAGATACCACCAGAAAATTACTAGAGCTAATCAATGAATATAGTAAAGTTGCAGGATGTAAAATCAACACACAGAAATCCCTTGCATTCCTATACACTAACAATGAGAAAACAGAAAGAGAAATTAAGGAAACAATTTCATTTACCATTGCAACAAAAAGAATAAAATACTTAGGAATAAATCTACCTAAAGAAACAAAAGACCTATATATAGAAAACTATAAGTATACACTGATGAAAGAAATCAAAGATGATACAAATAGATGGAGAAATATACCATGTTCATGGATTGGAAGAATCAATATAGTGAAAATGAATATACTACCCAAAACAATTTATAGATTCAGTGCAATCCCTATCAAGCTACCAATGGTATTTTTCACAGAACTAGAACAAATAATTTCACAGTTTGTATGGAAATACAAAAAACCTCGAATAGCCAAAGCAATCTTAAGAAGAGTGGAACTGGAGGACTCAACCTGCCTGACTTCAGACTATACTGCAAAGCTACAGTCATCAAGACAGTATGGTACTGGTACAAAGACAGAAATATGGATCAATGGAACAAAATAGAAAGCCCAGAGATAAATCCATGGACCTATGGACACCTTATCTTTGACAAAGGAGGCAAGAATATACAATGGAGAAGAGACAATCTCTTTAACAAGTGCTGGGAAAACTGGTCAACCACTTGTAAAGAATGAAACTAGAACACTTTCTAACACCATACACAAAAATAAACTCAAAATGGATTGAAGATCTAAATGTAAGACCAGAAACTATAAAACTCCTAGAGGAAAACATAGGCAAAACACTCTCTGACATAAATCACAGCAGGATCCTCTATGACCCACCTCCCAGAGTAATGGAAATAAAAGCAAAAATAAACAAATGGGACCTAATTAAACTTAAAAGCTTTTGCACAATGAAGGAAACTATAAGCAAGCTGAAAAGAGCCTTTAGAATGGGAGAAAATAGTAGCAAACGAAGTAACTGAGAAAGATTTAATCTCAAAAATGTACAAGTAGCTCATGTAGCTCAATTCCAGAAAAATAAACGACCCGATCAAAAAATGGGCCAAAGAACTAAACAGACATTTCTCCAAAGACGACATACAAATGGCTAACAAACACATGAAAAGATGCTCAACATCACTCATTATCAGAGAAATGCAAATCAAAACCACAGTGAGGTACCATCTCATGCCAGTCAGAATGGCTGCTATCAAAGAGTCTACAAACAATAAATGCTGGAGAGGGTGCAGAGAAAAGGGAACCCTCTCACACTGTTGGTGGAAATGCAAACTAGTCCAGCTGCTATGAAGACCATGGTTCTTTTGGAAGAAGGACAGTAGATGTGGGGTGGCCAGAATGACAGGTCCACAAAGAGACCTGGTAGGGGGCCCTGCCCAGCAGGTGCTCACTGGCGTTTTTGAAGTGAATTGGTTATGTGCTAAGAGCCGAGAAGTCCTATGGTTGCCAAAGTAGGCTTTCTTTTTCTCTCTGTTGTCCAAATCAGGAACTTGTTAAACTCAGTTTTACAAATTTGTCTATTTAACATATTGATCTTGAAAACTCGGATTCCTCTATAAGAGCAAAGAAAGAAAGTGAAGTCGTGAAGTCCCTCAGTCGTGTCCAGCTCTTTGCCACCTTGTGGACTTGTAGCCTGCCAGGCTGCTCCATCCATGGGATTTCCCAGGCAAGAATACTGGAATGGGTTGCCATTTCCTTCTCCAGGGGATCGTCCCAACTCAGGGATCTAACCCAGGTTTCCCACATTGCAGGCAGACTCCTTACCATCTGAGCCATGGGCTTCCCCTTTATAAGGGCAAAAGACCCACATATTGTTACTTTTAAGGTTTTATAGTGCTTTTGCTAAATGGATTTGCTATTGGCCAATTCTGCTTTATTATTTGTTTCAAGAAATAACAAATTCTACTCTGTTGGGTAGAAATTTCTTAACATTGGATTATATATTTAGACCAGTGCTTGTTGTAGCAGTTTTTTTTCTAAAAATATTTTTTTGACAGTCCACTAAAATGATGACAGTGTTTAACAGGAGTGATAGGATTGCGGGCAGTTTTTCCTTCATACTTACAGTCAGCTGGGGCTTCCTGGGTGGCTCTAGTGGTAAAGAACCCACCTGCCAATGCAGGGGACACAAGAGATGTGGGTTTGATCCCTGGGTTGGAAAGATCCTCTGGAGGACGGCATGGCAGCCCTCTCCAGTATTCTTGTCTGAAGAATTCCGTGGACAGGGGAGCCTGGTGGGCTACAGTCCACAGGGTCACAAGAGTCAGACACGACCGAAGCAACGTAGCACACATGCATGCATGCATGCTGTCAGTTGTGTACTGATGCAGTATTCTCAACAAGCCAGGGCTTGTGGCATCCAGTTGAGTCGCATGTTCTACCCTTAACTTTACTTGTTTTTCATGTGTATGATCTCTACACCACATGAGTTAATTCATTGCCTGGGTAGGAACTTCTGAATACTAGCTCACAATTAATCCACGTTTATCCTGCTGAATTCTTCCCTTGGCTGCAACAGAAAACCTGGGAACAGTATGTACGCATTTTCTGTTGTTCCCTCCCCACAGAAGGGGTGTCAGCAGAGCATCCCAGACACAGTAAGCACAAAGGCCCTGGGGCAGCAAAGAGCATGGTTTCTTCTTGGTACCTGTCAGAAGGTCTGCTCATGCCAGTAATTTTTAGATCCTGTGAATACCAGCTTGGGTCCCATGAAATGCCCGTTTTTGTAGGTCGGAAGTGGTTGAGTAGCAGCAGCAGTGCATGGTTCAGCCTGTCCCTCCGTCAGCGGTCCTGCTGTTGACCTGCAGGCAACTGAAGTTCTCTGGGCTGCAGTTTCCTCACCCCAATGATGTGGTTGATCGATGGTTATTTTAGACAACTTTTTGCCCCTGACATTTTATGATTCTAGTCAGGGCTAGGACAAGGTGAGGCGGGTGAGATGCCAAAAACACCAAGTTGAAGGAGATGCTCATCCTGCCCTTGTACAACCTGCAGCGTGAGAGCCCAGCCCCCACCCCCAGTCCCAGCCCTGATTCTGATTCATTTTTCCATTCACATGTGAGGTTTGCTTTATTGTTGTATAACCTGAGCTCTATCAATGATGCCTTTTTTTGTTTGTTTCTTTAAATGAGCAAGTTTTTGTTTGTTTGTTTGTTTATCTCTGTATGTTTGACTGCAACGGATCTCATTGCTGTGCCTGGGCTTTCTCTAGTTGTGGCAAGTGGGAGCTATTCTCTAGTTGTGGCGTGCGGACTTCTTATTGCAGTGACTTCTCTTGTCACAGAGCATGGACTCTAGGGTACACAGGCTCAGTTGCCCCATGGCATGTGGAATCCTCCCAGACCAGGGATGGAACCCATGTCCTCTGCATTGGCAGATGGATTCTTAACCACCAGACCATCAGAAAAGTTCAGTGATGCTTACTGATGCACTATTCTCAACAAACCAGGGCTTGTGGTATCTCATTGAATCACATGTTCTACCCTTCATTTTACTTGTTTTTTCATGTTTCTGATCTCAACGCATGAGTTAATTCATTGTCTAGGTAGAAACTTCTGAATAGTAACTCACAATTAATCCACATTTATCCTACTGAATTCTTGCTCTTGGCTGCAATTGCAAACTTAGTAACAGTATGTACACATTTTCCATTTTCCGTTGTTTTCCTTTAGATCAGTCCAAAATGTTTGTGAAGGTTTTTAGTGAAATTGACCGGATGCCCCAGCTTCTTGCATACTACTACAAGTGCCACAAGGTGAGAAGCTGTGAGTGATGGCCCCTTGGAATGCTTGTAGAACTGGGCCACGGAGTCCCAGTTTCAAATCTCAGTTTCTTCCTTAAAGGTAAAAATGTTTGCCTGCATGCTCTCTGGCCTTTTTCTTTTAATTAGCCAGTAGGGGGTGCCCTTGGTCCAGCCTCGGGATTCATTTAATTGTAAGGTGGGAAAAAGAGTCATTGGTTTTTGTAGCTGGATTTCCTTTACAACGGAAGAGTTTTTAGTTTTCCCCATTTTTGTGTTTTGGGATTCCCTCAAAGCTCAATCGGTAAAGAATCTGCCTGCAATGCAGGAGACCCAGGTTTGATTCCTGGGTGGGAATGAGGCCCTGGAAAAGGAAATGGCAACCCACTGCAGTATTCTTGCCTGGAGAATCCCATGGACAGAGGAGCCTGGTGGGCTATACAGTCCATGGGGTTGCAAGAGTCAGACACGGCTTAACGACTAAGCCACCACATTTTTGTCTTTTAAGGGAGATTCTCATCATAAGGTTTATTATGCTTTCAGTAAACCTTGAGAATTTTATCTGCTGTCTAGGTTTGTTGAGATTAGTTTGCTGAAAATCTTGACAGCTTCCTGGGCTAATTTAATTCCTGCAAATCCAATGCTCACATGTCTTTTAAGCAGTAGGGTTAGGACATGAAGCTAAAATACATCTTCACAGCCATCCCTGAGGTCTATTCAGAAGAATGGGGGCATGCTGAGTACATTGGCATGCTTTAGGGGAAAGATAAAAGGAGAAAGGATCACTTAGAGGGCGACAGATTCAAGCTCTACACAACAGAGCAGGTGGACTGTAAATGTTTTTTCTGCCTTTTGAAAAAATTATTTATTTATTTGGCTGCACTGGGTCTTGGTTGCAGCCTGTGGGGTCTTCATTATGACCCGTGGGCTTAGTTGCCCCGTGGCACGTGGGATCTTAGTTCCCCAACCAAGGGCTGAACCTACATCCCCTCCATTGGAAAGTGGAATCCTAACCACTGGACCACCAGGTAAGTCCCTTTTCTGCCTTTTTTGAAGCCAGTGGTCATCCGTGGGTACCTACTTGCCCAGGAGAGTGGGCACTGGTGGATCTCTTGCTGAGGTTTGGGGGCAGGAGGGCAGCAGGCAGCGTATCTTGGCGGACCCAGCAAGGCCTCATTTGTTCTGCCTCCACAGGTGCAGCTTTTAGCAGCCTGGCAGGAGCTGTGCCAGACCGACCTGCCCCTGGACCGGCAGCTCACTGGACTCTACGACGCCTTGCTCGGTGCTTGGCATGCACAAATCCAGTGGGCTTCGCAGGTAACAGCTCATCTGGGTTTTCAGGAGGACAGAGCCCGTGGTGCCAAGGGAGAGGCTGATGACCTTGACACCCTCAGCTCTGCTTGAAGAACCTCCCCTTATGCTGCCATCACCAGAAGGGTTAAAAGATAAGCTTCAAAACCCAAGGCAGGCAAAGCTTCAGGTCTCCATTCAAACTCTTCTTATCGCTCGTATCTGTATCTTAAATAGGATCTAATGTGACAGTGTTGCTTGCTGTTCAGCCAGGCAGCCCATGGAATTCCTGGAGGCCGTTATCTTCTGATCTAAAAGCAGGAGGCCCTTAGTCAGGTTGTGCTTGAGTGAACCAGACTTTTTTTTATCTTAACTTTGGGTAAAATTTACCTGGTCTACAGTGAGTTTCCCTTGTTTTCACAATACACCAGGAGTTAGAGGAGCGGTATAGAGTTTTAAAGGTGCCCTCTGACTTAGGGCAGAGGTGGGACAGAGGAAATGCATTTCATTTACTTTCAGGAACTTTCCATCCTTTAATTTCTCGAATTTTCAGCCTTAAAGGGTATAAATCACTGGTCCCATGTCTTCATGCCAAGAGGTGCCCTAGATCATCTTTTTTTTTGTCTGAGTAATGACTAACTGGGCCTGTTCATGGTGTGGCTTATTCTATTTTTTTCAAAATTCATTGTGAATCAGCCTTCAAGTGTTGGTCAGTCATTTGCAGGCATGAACTTGACGGTGGTTGGAGATGATTCCTCACCCAGGGTCAGGTTGTTCAAGATTGTTGAAGCAGTCTTCTCCATCCTTGTTTCTTTCTTCTTGAACCATTCAGTCTAAAAAAAAAAAAAAACCAACCAACCAAACAAGCAAAACAAAAAACAACCTCCTGTGGAAGTTTCGTGGTTTTTATGTAATTGTCAGTTTTCAGTGACCCTGTCCATCCACACTCATTTCTGGGTCCTTGTCTGCTGCTTATATCAGGAAGATAAAGACAGTTCGTGTGCATATGTACAGATGCCCCTCAGTGTTTGAGAAAAAGGATTTCGACTTCTCACACTTCTGTTCAGGCCTCACCCCAAGTTTTGCAAGATGTGATGTGTGTCCTTCAGTGCATGCTCAGTCCTGTCTGACTCTTTGCAACTGTGTGGACTGTAGCCCGCCAGGCTCCTCTGTCCATGGAAAATTCCAGATAAGAATACTGGAGTGAAAAAAAAAAAAAAGAATACTGGAGTGGGTTGCCACTTCCTACTCCAGGGGATCTTTCCAACCCAGGGATCGAACCCTTGTCTCTTGGTCTCTTGTGTCTCTTACATTGGCAGGCGGGTTCTTTACCACTGAGCCAGCTGGGAAGTCCCTGTAAGATACAAGTTTATGCTAATGTACACTTTTGTCCCATGGCCCATTTTCTTTTCAAAATGTGAGCAGGATACGTGACTGTCATCTCCTAAAGCTCAGTATAGCGCAGAAGAAATCCAAAGGTACCAGGGTGAATGTGTCTCTGAAGACTTTTTATCCTCAATATTTTAACATGAAAATTTCCCAACGTACAAAAAATTTGAAAGAATTGTACAGTGAACACCCATGTACCCACCCCTCCTGTGTTCTACGATGAACATTTTGCTATGTTTGCTTTATCGCAAATCTATCCATCTCTCCATGTGTCTCTCTGTTCGCTGACTCATCTTATTTTTTGACTCATTTCAAAGTAAGTTGCAAACATCATTCACTTCCAAACACACGTATCATTGACTAGAGTTCAGTATTTGTTTACTGAGATTATTTTAGGTAAATTGTGAAATGTGATGATCTTAAATATGCCATTTGATTAGTTTTGACAAGCGCAGTTTAACCTAATCCCCTACCAAGGTACCGAACACAACTGTCATCCTAGAAAGTTCTCTAGTGCTCCTTCTCAGTTTGTCTCTGTACCACCATCACCGAGGGCAACCACTGTTGGCGTTTTTTTTCCACCATAAATTAGTTCAGCCTGTTGTAGAATTTCATGTCAATGGAATTTTACGGTGTATGTTCTTTTGTTGAGGCTTCTTTTATACAGCCTGTTTTTGAAGATATATTCGTGTTGTGTGTATCAGTAGTTCCTTTTCGTTACTGAACGCTCTTACATGGTATGAACATATCTCAGTTTTGTTTGTTCAACCTTTTCTCGATGGACACTTGGACTGTTTCTAGTTCGGTGTGATTATAAGTAAAGCTGCTCTGAACATTGTTCTATAAGTTTTTTCGTGGATACCGCATGCTCATATCTCTTGGGTGAAGACATGGGAGAGGCGCTGCTGGGTTATAGAGTAGGTCTATATTTAGATATATAAGAAATCACACTTTTGCAAAGTGGTTGTGCTTTTGCACACTCCCACACACAAGTACATGAGAGTTCCGATTGCTCCACATCCTTGCCATCATTAGATGTTGTCAGTCTTTTTAATCTTAGCCTCTCTGGTGGGTGTGTTGTAGTATCTCACTGTGGTTTTAATTTGCATTTCCCTGATGACTAAGGGTGTTGAACTCCTTTTATCATGCTTATTGGCCACTTGTATATCTTCCTTTGTGAAGTATCTGTTCTGATGTCCTGCCTATTTTTTAAAAAATTGGGTAACTTGCTTTTTTAATTATTGAGTTATAGAAGTTCTTTATATATTCTGGATATAAGTTCTTGATCAGATATATTTTGTAGATATTTCCTTCCAGTCTGAGCAGAAGTATTGATTTTGATGAACTTGATTTTATCATATTTTTCTTATATGGTTATTCTTTCTTTGTCCTCAGAATCTATCACCAACCCCCAAGTTGCAAAGACATTCTTCTATGTTTTCTTCCAGATGCTTGTTGAGCTTTTACATTTAGTTCTATGGCCCATCTTGAATCAATTTTTGTATATAGTGTAAGGTGGGGCTTCCCTGGTGGCTCAGACAGTAAAGAATAAAGAAGCTGCCTGTGATGCAGGAGACCTGAGTTCAATCCCTGGGTTGGGACGATCCCTTGGAGAAGGGAATGGCTACCCACTCCAGTATTCTTGCCTGGAGAGTTCCAGTGTAAGGTAATGCCAGATTGTTTCTGCATGTGTTGTTTGGGTTAATTCCATGCCCCTAGTTGTTAAGTTTGATCTTGTAGTCTTTTGAACCTTTTGGTTGTTCTTTAACCAATGGCCAAAGCATCCCTTATGCCAGATCACTTTAAAGGAAAAGGGACACCTTTGAACATGAGAGACTTGTTGGTTGGTCAGCTGAAACTGTCAGCTGTAAACATTATAGTTTCAGCTGCCCAACCAATTAGAAGGCTTTGGTTTAGAGTTGTTTAGTTTAATTCTTCCCCCGCCTCAAGTCATTTAAGTAGGAGATAAAAGTGAAATAGATACTCACTGCCTAGTCCTTTCTCACAATACTAGGGAGGAGAAGAGTCAGGATTTCTTTTTCTAGATAAGAATACTTTTCATTGTCTCCATTGGTTCCATCCTTTCTTGTAGTAAAATGTTTCTTTTGTCAAATCGGGAAGTTGGACTGGGTGATATCTAAAGATCATGGTGATTCTCTTATGTTTGGGGGATCGTGGAGGGAATATTAATACTTTGGATAGAGACAGAGGAGGGTGTGTATTGATCAGTGTTGTGTGAAGGGAGTGGGAATATATGATGGAGAAACGCTGAGTGCAAGACAGGAGTTTGGCTTTCTCTAGAAGGCAGTGAGCATCTGGAGTAGTAGTGTGAATGATGTTACTGTTTTAAGAATCACTTTGGTGTCAGACCATCATCTGTGTAGTTCCTCTGCCAAAAAGCCTTACCAAGAGGAAGTATGCAGATAAATCGAAGACCATTTTTTGAAACAACTATCCTGGACTCTTCAAAAATGTCAGTGTCATGAAAGAAAAACAGTCAGGGAGTTATTAAGAGTAAAGGAGACAAAAAGGCAATTGAATGTAATTTCACGATCTTGGATGGGATTCTGCATGATGACAAAAAAAGCTATTCAGAAGAACATTAAAAGGACAATTGAGGAGATTTGAACATGGACCATAGCAGGTATAAGTATTACATCAAGGTTAAATTTGATTAGTTACAGTGTTGTAGTGATAAGGCTGGCCTTATTATTAGGAGATATATGCCGAAGTATTTAGCGGTAACATGTCATGATACCTGTGATTACCTTTCCAATGGTTTAGGAAGTACAGCATTTGTGGCAAAATATTAATTGTTGAATCTTGCAATATTTAAACATTTAAAGCATAAGGAAAATTCTAAATAACCTTTAAAAATAGTGAATTTGGTAATGGTACATAGGGTGAACTGATGAAGAAAGACTGAAGACAGGAAGCTATGTTTGGTCTATGATGGTGATGGTAACGTAACAAAGGCATCCAGTTAAAAAATGGGCAATTGTTAGAACCTGGTAAGTGACAAAGGACCTGAAAGAAAGGAAAGTGAAAAGGGAGATTTTTATTCTGGTTGAATGGAGATACTACTGACAGAAATAAGGAAGTTGAGAGAAACAGGTCTGAGGAGGTCAGCAGGAAAAGAATGAATTCCAATCTGGGACACTTTAAAATTCCAAGAGAGAGTGGCTCAGCTCTATGGTGATGCCTAGTAGATGGCTGGAAGCTGTCATTCAGGAAATATAAATTGGTCGTTTTGGTATTTGAGTTGAGTTAAATGCAAATTTCCTCTGTCTCTTTCTCTCAGACTCCAGCAGTGATATTTATTAAACTAAATAGGTGCTCATTGAATTCACTATGAGAATTAAAAAATTTGATCTTCTCTTTTCATAATAATCTTAAGAAAAGATATTAGCATATTTTGGCCCATGTACATGACCACCTTATAACCAGTTGCTGCCATATGATTTCAGTGGGTGCATTTGTGTTGATAGTCACATTGGTACCCCTCTTCTCTTGGGGGCGAATGAAAAAAGAGGTAATATTTACATGATATAAATGCTAGTGTCAAGTGAGTGCTGTTTTATGTACGTTGCATAATGTTTTCTAGGATCCTTCCCTTTTTATGGCTGAATAATCTGATGTGTGTATTTTCCGCATTGTGTTTATCCATTCATTTGTAGATAAACACTTGAATTGCTTCTGTCTTCTGGCTGTTTGGAATAACGCTGATGTGAACAGGGGTGTACAAACATCTATTTGGGTCCCTGTTTTCAATTTTTTGGGGAGTATACCTCCAAGTGGAATTGCTGGATCATATAATCCTATGTTTAACATTTTGAGGAACTGCCACGTTTTCCATAGCAACTGCAACATTTTACATTCCCACCAGCCATGCATAAGAATCCAAGATCATGAGAAATTTACCCTATGTTTTCTTCTAAGAATTTTACAGCTCACTCTTTAACATGTAGGTCTCAACATTTGAGTTAATTTTTATATATGATATAAGGTAAGGATCCAACTTTTTTTTTTTTTTTTGGCATGTGGATTTCCAGTTTTCTGAGCACCATTTGTCAAAAAGACTGTCCTTTTCTGATGGAATGATGTTTGGCACCCTTGTTGAAAATCATTTGACCATGTGTGTGTTTGGGCTCTCTCTTCTATTCCATTGGGCTATTTGTCTGTTTTTATGCAGATGCCACACTGTTTTGGCTATTATAGCTTTGTTGTAAATTTTGAAAATAGGAAGTATGAGATAGTCAATGTTGTTCTTTTTCAGTATTGTTTTTGCTATTTGGGGTTCCCTGAAATTCCATATGAATTTTAGAATGAGTTTTCCTGTTTCTCCCGAAAAATACTTTTGGGATTTTAATGGAGAGTGCACTCAATATATAGATGGCTTTGGGTAGTATTACTGTCTAACTCTGGAGAAGGAAATGGCAACCCACGCCAGTATTCTTGCCTGGAGAATCCCATGGACGGAGAAGCCTGGTAGGCTATAGTCCACGGGGTCGCAAGAGTCGGACACGACTGAGTGACTTCACTCACTCACTCACTCACTATCTAACTCAGTGGGTAAAGAATCTGCCTGCAATGCAGGAGATCCAGGTTTGATCCCTGGATTGGGAAGATCTCCTGTAGAAGGAAATGACAACCCACTCCAGTATTCTTGCCTGGAGAATCCCATGGACAGAGGATTTGCAGGCTGGTCTACAAATGTGCTTCTAGATCCTCCGACTGATTCAGTGAATTGCTCTTCTTTAGTTCTATTTGTTCCCTGCCACCCACACCCTCCCTGTTTCTGCATTTCATTTTCACAGTCCTCTCTCTAGCCAGTATCTAAATACTACATGTGATAGATTTGAAAATAGTTAGGCAGACATGAAGTAGCCAGTTGTCCTGGAGGCAAGGCACAAGTCTTGCTAGTTTACTTAGCTTCTGAGCACATCCACATGGGTGCTGAGCAAAGCCTGGACCCTGTAGCTCTTGATTGGACCACTTCCTAGCTCACAGGGATTCCTGCAGGCCATCCAGGAGTCTGCTTCATTGGAAGCTTTGCTCACTTGTGATAACACAGACGCCTCTCTCCCCCTGCAGGTCTTCAAGAACCCCCACGACGTCGTAACTGTTCTGCTGATTCAGACCCTGGGGGCCCTGGTGCCCTCTCTGCCCGTGTGCCTCAGTTCCGGCGTGGAGCGGGCAGGACCTGAGCTGGAGCTCGTCAAGCTGCTGGAGTTCTACGATGCCACAGCCCACTTCGCCAAGGGGTTGGAGATGGCCCTGCTCCCCCACGCATGTAAACATGCTTCCCTCCAGCTCTCTGACTTGCCTTCACTCACTTTTTTTGGGTGGGTTGGGAGGCCTGGGTTTGTTTGCCTTTTCCAGTGACTGGAGCAGTGTTTTACTTCTCAACAGAGAGGGAAACCTTTTCCATGAAAACATTGCCATTATGGAAATAATTGTTGCTTAATATATTTGCCTAGCTCCAGGGCTGCCTAGGCTTTTCACACGCCCTGGGGAAGTGACAGGCACTTCTGCAGGGGCTTAGAGTGTAAGCGGCAGGTGGACATTAGTGGCAGCGAGTGGGCAGCAAGTTAGGCCGGGAGGGTGGTGTCCTCTTCCTTTTAAGTCATCACAGAACCTGGGGCAAGTCAACCTAAAAAAGTAAGTTCGAGAGAAGAAGTGGATTAGAGGAGGCTTTTGCAAGGGCAACAGCCTATTTTTAAGGGCAAGGGTGCAGTATTAGGACCAAGGGCGGCTATAAGGTACCTGGGCTTTCCCCAGATGCCGTGTGAGAGCACAGCGCTTTTTATTCCCATTTGGGCAAACAGTGCGTGGTGTGTTGCATTTCCCCAGCTGTTTCCCATCTATATTAAAAGCATCATAAAGCTTTAAGTCACACAGACCTCGTGAGGAATGCTGCTGTCAAATCAGGAAGTCGCCTCAGGAAGGCCTGCTTCTGCCATTGGGCTGCTGCGTGTCACTAACTTGGTTTATTTATTAGTTATCCTCTTTAATTACCTGCATGTGTAATACCTCGTACATTCCAGGGAGTGTGTTTGTTGTTCGAGTTCCTGATGACTCATCGGGGGTTTTTGGCACCCTTGCTGGTCAGGCCTCGGCTGTGGGAGAGGCACGGTGGATGTGGGCAGCTTCCAGGGATCTGGACATCCTTGTCCTAGTGGTTGGAGAGTGTTTAGGCCGACTGTCCTGCAGGGGCAGAGTGGAATGAAGGCAGGGCCAGAAGCAGGTTGCTTTCCTCCCACTGGTGATGTATATTGCTGAAGAAGAGAGAACCACCCTCTAAAGAACTGGATACAGAAAGTACTTTGTTAGTCAGCCATGGAAGTTTAGATTTTTCATGATTCCTATTGAGATTAAAAAAAAAAAGTATATGTATTTTTAAATTTAAAAGTACTTTGGAAACAGACATAAAAATAAAAGAGAATAAAAATGATGCATAATCTCTTCACTCAGAGAGGCATGGGAACACTTCCTCCCAGTAGTTCATATATAGATATACATGTTCATAAATGTATATGAAATAAAGGACTTCGCAGGTAACTCAGTGGTAAAGAATCCACCTGCCAATGCTCTAGACGTGGATTCAGTCTCTGGGTTGGGAAGATCCCCTGGAGGAGGAAATTGGCAACCCAGTATTCTTGCCTGGGAAATCCCATGGACAGAGGAGCCTGGTGGGCTATAGTCCATGGGGTCGCAGAAGAGTTGGACATGACTTTGACTAAATAACAACAACATATGAAGTAGATGCATATATAAATACATACATATGCATGTTTCTTGAAAAATACTAGTTTATATGATCTTAAACTCTTTCTTTTTTGCTCACATTAATATAATGAGCATTTTTAAGTCATTAAGTATCTTCCTAAGACATGGTTTTTAATGACCATTTGATAATGATGGCTTACTTTAATTTTTTAATCCACTGTTTAGAAATAAAACTATTAAAAACAATCTTGCACATTAATTTTGGAGCCCACCTCTGATTATTCCTTGGAAGAAGTTTGAAAATTACAGTTGCTAATAAATGAAAAATTTTAAGATTTTGTCACATTTTGTTCTGTAGAAAGTTTCTGCCTCTTTACGGATTCATTTGTAGTAAATAAGGCTGCTCATTCCCCCATGCCCTAATCAGCACTAGGCTCTATTGTTTTTCCCCTTGCCAGTTTCTTAGACAGTTAACAATATATTGTTTCAATTTTCATTTCTTTGATTACTAGCCAGTTTGAAAATTATATTATAAAAAGTTATATTTTTTGTCTTGAATTGCTTAATCTTTTGCCTCTTTTTCTGTTTGAGAGTTTAATCTATTTCTGGTTAATTTATAAGGGCAATTTATTTAAAACAATGTTTTATCAAATATGTTATAAAATCAAAGCACTGTTATAAAAATTCATGATACAGTTATATCTATAACATAAGATGAAACTCTTCTATAATCCCACTAGCTGGAAATAACCACTGTTAAAAATTTGGTGTGTATTCCCAAAATATCTTACATAGGATGGATTTTTTCTCATTATCAGCTATGTTGCAGATACGTTTTCTAACTTTCTAGTTTACCTTTAAGACTTTTCTATTTTAATGTATATAGTATAACTCAAAAATATCTAAAAGGTTATACAGTAGAAAGTAAAAAAAATAATTAGTTGACTTTATAGTTAACAAGCAATATGTTTGGAGTAGGAAATGACAACCCACTCCAGTATTCTTGGTTGGAGAATTCTGTGGACAGATGAGCCTGGTGGTACAGTCCATGGGGTCATAAAGAGTTGGACACCACTGAACATGTACACACACGTATTGGGTTTAGAAAAACCCAGAAAATACAAGGAAGGATAAAGAGCAAACTCAATCAGCTGTCCAGAAACAATATTTTGCATTATATACACACGCATATTTTGTATATGAGTGTGTCTGTATGCTTAAATGCTTTTTATTTTTTATTAGTTTTTATCGGAGTATAATTGCTTTACAATGTTGTTACCTTTTTTTTTTTTTTTAAAGAACTACTGTCTTTTAAAAATCTTTATTTATTTATTTATTTTTGATGGAGCTGGGTCTTTGTTACTGTGTGCAGACTTTCTCTAGTTGCAGCAAGTGGGAGCCACTCTTCCTTGCGGTGGGTGTGTGGGCTTCTTGTGGCAGCTTCTCTTGTTGCAGAGCACAGGCTCTAGGGTGTGGGGGCTTCGGTAGTTGAAGTGTGTGGGCTCAGTAACTGTGGCACTTGGGCTTAGTTGCCGCGCAGCATATGGGATCTTCCTGGACCAGGAATCGAACCTGTGTCCCCTGCACTGGCAGGTGGATTCCTAAGCACTGGACCACCAAGGAAGTCCTTGTTAAATGTTTTTAATACAATATTTTATTATCACTGTCACCTTCCCAGTTTTATATGGATTCAGTACTGTCATCCAGCACACAAGTTTTCCTAGTTCCACAGCAGTCTTTATAGCTGTTTCCCTACCTCTTATTAAAGTCCGCTCAGTGTACATGGATTATTTTCGGTTGTCCTTTCTCTTTAATCTCTTTTAAACTAAAACAGTCATCTCATCTTTGGTCTTTCATGACACTGATGTCTTTGAAGAATACAGGGTAGTTTTCTTGTAGAATGTCCTATAGCCTGGAATTATCTAATTGTTTCCTTGTGTTTAGATTTAGATGAAACCTTTTTAATAAGAATACTACACTGTTGATGATGTATACTTCCTATGGCATCACATCAGGAGACACATAATGTCCAATTATTGGTGGTGGGTTGGATTAATCACTTGGTAGTTATACCTGCCAGGTCACTCCATTGTAAAGTTACCTTTTCCTCTTTGTAATTAATAATTATCTATGGGGTGATATTTTGAGCCCATAGGAATATTCAGTTCCTTGAGAAACATTTACCTAATGACTTTAGCATCCATTGGTAATTCCTGCCTGAATAAACTTTTACATTGCTGATTATAAAATGGTGATATTCTAGTTCTCTCATTTCTTTTACATACATTTGCAGGCATTCTTTTGTGAGGAGATTTTTCTTCCTTTGTCTCTCTTTAATGTCACTGTAAACTTATGGATTTTTTTACTCATTGTATTATGATACATTATTTTCATTATTCAGTTTGATGCTTGAATTATTTCAGATTTGGTCGGTGGTTGCCCCTTCAGGCTGGCTCCTGCATCATTTTGACATGTTCCTATCAGCCTTAGAGTGTTTTATTGCTTTATGGCACACACAGATCCAGGAACATTTTGTACTGCCTCAGACCTGGAATCAGCCAGTTTCTCAAGGAGCTTGGTTTCTTCTAGTGGGAAATGGTATTTAGGAACCAAGATCTGGCACCATGGGTGCTTATTGTTGCTGGGCTATTATTACTTCCTAGGCCCTTTATGAACAGAGCTAGGAAATACATTTATTTTATTTATTTTTTAATTGAAGGATAAATGCTTTACAGGATTGTGTTGATTTCTGCCAAGCATCAACATGAGTCAGCCATAGGTGTATGACTCAGGGAACTCAAACCCTGGCTCAGTAACAACCTAGAGGGGTGGGATGAGGAAGGAGGTTCAAGAGGGAGGGGACATTTGTGTACCTATTTATTTATTTTTGGTTGTGCTGAGTCTGTTGCTGCATGGGCTTTTCTCTAGTTGCAGTGAGCAGGGGCTCCTCTCTAGCTGTGGTGCGCAGGCTTCTCACTGCAGTGGCTTCTCTTGTTGCAGAGCACAGGCTCTAGAGCACTCAGCCTTCAGTAGGTGTGGCACGAGGGCTCAGTAGTTACGGCTTTGGCCTCTGGAGCACAGACTCAGTAGTTGTAGTACACAGCTTATTGCTCTGCGGCATGTGAGATCCTTCCGATCAGGGATTGAACCCATGTCTCCTGTAATGGCAGGCAGATTCTTTACAACTGAGCCACCAGGGAAACCCCATATTTTTAAAAATTACCAGTTTATACTGACACTTCCAAATCAAATCCAACACCAGTAGATTTTTACCTCTTGCCATTCTCTACTGCATCTGTTCTCTCCTACAGAGAGAATCATGGTTTCCATCAGCAGTGTGTGTGTGTGTGCGCGTGCATGTGCATATGTGTGTTTCTGTGTTTTTTGTATACACATACAATTATTTTTCATGACCCTCTTATGGATAGGTCAAAAGGTATTTAATTTACTTCAGTTCAGTTAAGTCGCTCAGTCGTGTCCGACTCTTTGTGACCTCGTGAATCACAGCATGCCAGGCCTCCCTGTCCATCACCAGCTCCCAGAGTTCACTCAGACTCACGTCCATCGAGTCAGTGATGCCATCCAGCCATCTCATCCTCTGTCATCCCCTTCTCCTCCTGCCCCCAATCCCTCCCAGCATCAGACTCTTTTCCAATGAGTCAACTCTTCACATGAGGTGGCCAGAGTACTGGAGTTTCAGCTTTAGCATCATTTCTTCCAAAGAAATCCCACGGCTGATCTTCAGAATGGACTTGTTGGATCTCCTTGCAGTCCAAGGGACTCTCAAGAGTCTTCTCCAACACCACAGTTCAAAAGCATCAATTCTTCGGCACTCAGCCTTCTTCACAGTCCAACTCTCACATCCATACATGACCACTGAAAAACCATAGCTTTGACTAGACGGACCTTTGTTGGCAAAGTAATGTCTCTGCTTTTCAATATGCTATCTAGGTTGGTCATAACTTTTCTTCCAAGGAGTAAGTGTCTTTTAATTTCATGGCTGCAGTCACCATCTGCAGTGATTTTGGAGCCCCCAAAAATAAAGTCTGACACTGTTTCCACTGTTTCCCCATCTATTTCCCATGGAGTGATGGGACAAGATGCCGTGATCTTAGTTTTCTGGATGTTGAGCTTTAAGCCAACTTTTTCACTCTCCTCTTTCACCTTCATCAAGAGGCTTTTTAGTTCATTCTTCACTTTCTGCCATAAGGGTGGTGTCATCTGCATATCTGAGGTTATTGATATTTCTCCCGGCAATCTTGATTCCAGCTTGTGCTTCTTCCAGCCCTGCATTTCTCATGATGTACTCTGCATATAAGTTAAATAAGCAGGATGACAGTATACATCCTTGGCATACTCCTTTTCCTATTTGGAACCAGTCTGTTGTTCCATGTCCAGTTCTAACTGTTGCTTCCTGACCTGCATACAGATTTCTCAAGAGGCAGGTCAGGTGGTCTGGTATTCCCATCTTTTTCAGAATTTTCCAAGTTTGTTGTGATCCACACAGTCAAAGGCTTTGACATAGTCAATAAAGCAGAAATAGATGTTTTTCTGGAACTCTCTTGCTTTTTCGATGATCCAGTGGATGTTGGCAATTTGGTCTCTGGTTCCTCTGCCTTTTCTAAAACCAGCTTGAACATCTGGAAGTTCACGGTTCACATATTGCTGAAGCCTGGCTTGGAGAATTTTAAGCATTACTTTACTAGCGTGTGAGATGAGTGCAATTGTGTGGTAGTTTGAGCATTCTTTGGCATTGCCTTTCTTTGGGATTGGAATGAAAACTGACCTTTTCCAGTCCTGTGGCCACTGCTGAGTTTTCCAAATTTGCTGGCATATTGAGTGCAGCACTTTCACAGCAGCATCTTTCAGGATTTGAAATAGCTCCACTAGAATTCCATCACCTCCACTAGCTTTGTTCGTAGTGATGCTTTCTAAGGCCCACTTGACTTCACATTCCAGAATGTCTGGCTCTAGGTGAGTGATCACACCATCGTGATTATCTGGGTCGTGAAGATCTTTTTTGTACAGTTCTTCTGTGTATTCTTGCCACCTCTTCTTAATATCTTCTGCTTTTGTTAGGTCCATACCATTTCTGTCCTTTATCAAGCCCATCTTTGCATGAAATGTTCCCTTGGTTAATTTACTTATTCAACTATAAATGGGCTAGTTCTAGAGTGCTATATGCTGAGGATGCCATGCTAAGCAAAACCAGACACAGTCCCTTCTCTCATACAATATATATTGCAGTGGGAAATAGCCAAATAATCTTACTAATGAGTGTATAATTACAAAGTGAGGTGAATACTTTGAATAGCAAAATGGTTGTAGGAGAAAAGTTGAATGGTCCTAAGCAGATAAAGATGATCAAGACCCTCAGACATGAACTGAGTGAGTCCTCAAGGAAGAATAGGAGTTAACCAGATGAAGAGGGTTAGGGAAGAACAAGGTCTTTCCAAACAGAAGTAGTAGCTGGTGGCCAGAGGGGAGCTTTTGAGAAACCGAGAGAAGGCTGGAGGCTAGGGGAGTTGTGAAAGAGGCCAAGGCTGTAGAAGTAATAACAAAAGTCAGTTCAGTTCAGTCGCCCAGTCGTGTCCGACTCTTTGCAGCCCCATGGACTGCAGCATGTCAGGCTGCGTACAACAAAAGTAGCTGGCATTATTGAGAGCTTACACGTGTTAGACACATACTATTTTACCTAATCTCCAGTTAAGCCTATAAAATTGATGCCAGTATTAACCTCATTTTACAGTTGAGGAAACAGACATTAAAAAGTTAAGTCATTTGCACCCAGTCCCCTAACAGGAAGCGAGAGAACTTCAGTTAGAAGAGCCTTCATCCTTAACTACCCCCTCTTTCACCTCCTGAGGTCAAGTGATGGTAGAACTTGGCAGGCTATGGAAAAGATTTTGGATCCCAGCTGAAGAGAGAATTCTTAGCAGTTGAATTACTGTGTCACAGAATATGCATGTTAAAATCTTCATGTAGTTGAATATAGGAATTTTGGTGCATATCCCGTTTCTGTAAAATCCTAGGAATGCTCCAAATGAAAATGTTCTTTGTGCAGAGCCTTTTCTCTGTAGCAGTTCTTGAACTTGACCCTGGGGAGGGTTATCATTTGAAGAGGTTCTCAATTATGATGGGTTATAGGATTAAGGGGATCCATATCTTTATTATTATTTTTAAATTTTTTATTTATTTATTTTTGGCTGCACTGGGTCTTTGTTGCTGCCCAAGGGCTTTCTCTAGTTGCGGCAAGCCTGGGGTGGGGGGCTACTCTCTAGTTGCCGTAGGTGGGCTTCTCACTGTGGTGGCTTCTCTTCATGCAGAGCATGGACTCTAGAGCACAGGCTCAGTAGTTGTGGCCCACAGGCTTAGTTGCTCCGAGGCACATGGGATCTTCCCGGACCAGCAATCAAACCCGTGACCCCTGCATTGGCAGGCCGATTCTTAACCACTGGACCACCAGGGAAGCTCCCTGAATCAGTGTCTTTAATAGCGCTTTAGGCAAATAGTACACAAAGCTCAGATTTATTAAAATATTTACTGACATGATTGTTGCAGGTTCCATGAATGGTAAAAGCAGATGAACAGAAAGTAGTCACCCCAAAGATGAAATAGGAAAAGTTCCAGTAGAGTTCCTTCCACCTATCGTTTTTCACCAGTTAATTTCCAGTTCCTTGTTCATTATTGCTTTTAATTTCTGATCTCCTTGAAGATGAGCAAAACCTGGTGAAAGTCATGGAACTGGTGGATGCTGTGTATGGTCCGTACAAGCCCTACCAGCTGAAGTATGGAGACATGGAAGAGAAGTACCTTCTCATCCAGTTCAGCGAGGTGCCTCTGGTAAGGGCACAGCACTGCCGGGGCCAACTGGGCATCACTGTATCTGCCAGGCTAGGGTCAGGGTGGCTGGGATGCTTCAGAGAAGGTGGGAGCCAGCATACGGAATGCAGAGAGTGGGAACAGGTGTGTAAAACATGGGCTCTCAGCGCTTCCTGGGCTCTTGTAATCCAAATTAAAACGAGACCACAGGTCTGCTACCTGGTTTTTATTTAAAATCCCCAGTAAGGACCTCGCACCCCTCAGAGGCTTAAATCTTCTCAAGATTAAGTTGGTTTTCTCCCTGAGTCAGTCATGATTATGCAGTCTTTTGTTCAAGGCAGATATGCAAACAGACACTGGAGCGGAGCACTCAAGGACAGTGCTCTCAGGCCAGGTTCACCAGGTGGACACACCAGAGGGGAATTTCCATTGCAAATAATTAAGGCTGTCTAGTGGGAGGTGGGAGAAGGCAATGGCACCCCACTCCAGTACTCTTGCCTGGAAAATCCCATGGATGGAGGAGCCTGGTGGGCTGCAGTCCACGGGGTCACTAAGAGTCGGACACGACTGAGCGACTTCACTTTCAATTTTCACTTGCATGCGTTGGAGAAGGAAATGGCAACCCACTCCAGTGTTCTTGCCTGGAGAATCCCAGGGACTGGGGAGCCTGGTGGGCTGCCGTCTATGGGGTCGTGCAGAGTCGGACACGACTGAAGTGACTTAGCAGCAGCAGTGGGAGGTGAGTTGACATTGAAGAATAGATCTTACAGTAGTTCAAGTTGGCTGCCTCCTGCCATTTTTTTTCTGTTTTCTAAGGATGTCCCTAGAAAGTCTGTTCCACTCAGTTATGTTTTTGCCCCTGAAAGAAGCATGTTTTTTTTTCACCACATTCTTTTGGAGTGTGTGATACGGAGAATGCAGACCCTCACTTGAGAGCCAGAGGGAGAGCTGTTGCTGCTACTGCTAAGTCGCTTCAGTCGTGTCCGACTCTGTGCGACCCCATAGATGGCAGCCCACCAGGCTCCCCCGTCCCTGGGATTCTCCAGGCAAGAACACTGGAGTGGGTTGCCATTTCCTTGTCCAATGCATGCAAGTGAAAAGTGAAAGTGAAGTCGCTCAGTCATGTCCGACTCTTAGTGACCCCATGGACTGCAGCCCACCAGGCTTCTCTGTCCATGGGATTTTCCAGGCAAGAGTCCTGGAGTGGGGTGCCATTGCCTTCTCCCCAGAGGGAGAGATACCATCTTAATCACAGAAAAAGAGGAAAGAGATAAAAATATAAGGATGACTATAAGGATTTAATCATGCTTTTTGGCCAGGAGTTTATTTCTGTGATCTCACTGGCCACTTAGACTGTTCTTCACTCAGTCAGGCTCTTAAAGAGCTCTCCTAGTTTGGGACTACATTTCTGATGTTCGTCGTAAGTGGTTTGACCATGAATGAGGAAATCTGGAGCTCCTCCCATCTGAATGTTGTCTATTCATTTGTTCTTCAGTCTGAGGCAGCTTTTTATTGTCTCTGCTGACCAGGAACACGGGGAAGTCATTGACTGTGTGCAGGAGCTGAGCCACTCTGTGAACAAGCTCTTTGGCCTGTCTTCTGCAGCCGTTGACAGATGCATCAGATTCACCAGCGGCCTGGGGACCTGTGGCCTGCTGACAGCCCTGAAGTCTCTCTTCGCCAAGTAAGGCTGGGGAAGTGGGATCGGGGCCAGTGGCAGGGAGATATGGCCTGCTGGTGGCCCTGAAGTCCCTCTTTGCCGAGTAAGGCTGGGAGAGTGGAGTCAGGGCCAGCCTCGTGGGAGAGTGGTGTCTCCCAGTTAAAAATGCGGATGTCCGTATTCCTGCCATGAATCCTGGAGAGGCACCTGTACCTAAGCCTAAGCGGATGTCCTTAATGATGCTAAGAACATCACAGCACATTCATTATGGTGGAGCGTTTAAAGCAACCAGAATGTCCACGCATTTGGAAATGGCCAAATAAGATATGGTATATTGATACTAAGGGAGTTCCTTATGAGGCAGTTAAAGTGTTAATTCTGTCTACACATAACAGCAGGGATAGATGTCAAAACATACTGTTGAAGTGAATAAAAAGTTGCAGGATACAATGTAGAGTACATTTTCTGTAGCAGGGTTCAGCAAAGCTTTTCTGCCAAGGACCAGAAGATAAGTATAGTAGGCCTTGAGGGCTTTGCAGTCAATAGAGACTTTCATAGAGAATGCTTCCCCAGAA
Source organism: Bos indicus (assembly GCF_029378745.1). Classification (NCBI taxonomy): domain Eukaryota; kingdom Metazoa; phylum Chordata; class Mammalia; order Artiodactyla; family Bovidae; genus Bos; species Bos indicus. The sequence goes on along the minus strand of NC_091784.1, from coordinate 22,157,649 downwards.
GTACAAAAGCAGCCAGAGACAACACATACCTGAGTGGATGTGGCCTTGTTCCAGTAAAACTTTGTTTACAAGAAACCAGGAGTGCCAGTTCCTATTCTGGATCCTTTTTGAAACTGTAAGTGCATTATATATTCCTATAGAATACAGGTCACCAAACTCTAGCTCATGAGCCAAGTCTGTTTTTGTAAAAGTTTTTGTAAAAGCGTTATTGGAATTCCACCAAGCCCGTTCACTTATCTGTGGCCTCTAAATCCTCCCAATGAAGTTAGAGTTGAGTAGTTAGAACAGAGACCTTGTGACTTGCAAAGCTTAATACCTGGACTTAACAGACAAAGTTCGCTAAGCCCTGATGTGAAAGGTTAGGCAAAACTCAAAACACTGATTATATTTGAGGAGAGGGAGGACTAAGTTAGTAGTCATTGGAGACTTAGCTTTGTTATTTTCTGATTCTTAAAAAGGAGAATAAATTAACACATTTCTTGTGGAATTAAAAATATAAAATAAAAAAATATATAAACATTGTGCTCAGTAGAAGAAGCCAGTCAGACAGGACCTCACGTTATATGATTCCATCTATACAAAATGTCCAGAACAGGCAAATCTATAGAGACAGACAATAGGTTAGTGGCTGCCTAGGCAGGGGATGCGGGTTCCATCCTGGGTCAGGAAGATCCCCTGGAGGAGGAAATGGCAAACCACTCCAGTATTCTTGCCTGGGAAATTGCGTAGACAAAGGAACCTGGCAGGCTGCAGTCCATGGGGTCGCAGAAGAGTCAGACGTGACTGAGCAACTACACCAAAGGGCTGGGGGGGGGGGGGGGGGGCATTTGGAGGAGATGCAGGATGACTGCCAAAAGGTAACAGGGTTTCTTTTAAGGCTGATGAAGCTTGTTTTAAAGTTGATTGTGGTGATGGTTGCACAACTCTGTGACTGCATAAATGACTTGTGTGATTTGTGAATTGCAAAGGCAATAAAGCCATTAGAAGAAAGAAAGAGGGAAGACCAAAATTAAATTTACTTAGAGAAAAGAAGAGGTAAGAAATTTCAGTATAAGGCTGGATTCTCTGACCTGTGCGATTGAGGTGGAAGGGCCCTTGGGAGGTTAGATGCTTCAGTCTTTAGCTTACGGACGGATACATTCTCAGGCTCTGCAAGAGATCGTATTCTGGAATAAAGTTGCCTTGAGTCTCAAGAAATTCCTCGTACTGAACTGAATGCTCTTTTGCTGCCGTAAGTTTAGGGAGCCCTTGTCATTCCAGAAATACTGAACATGCCCCTGTGAGCTCTGAGGGCCCCGTGCTGTTGGTTACTGCCGTGGGCGGTCTGCACCTCCGAGGGCGGCTCACAGGAAGATACTGAGGGACAGGGGCCCTGCTCGCAGAGGGAGGGGGAGCGCGTGAGCCCAGACGGGACCTCCCGAGAGAGAAACATCAGCAACAGGTTTAATCAAATAAAAGTCACCTCTTTCTCTGCCACCAACCAGGATTTTGTGGATGAAATAATTCTTTTTGAGATCTAAAAATTTTATTATAACAAAAGTAAAATGCTTTCAAAAATATATATATATTTAAATACAAAAAGGTGTAAAAAAGGAAAAGTCTTCCTTCTTTCCTGCCCATATCCTTCTCCTCAGAAGTCACAACTTTTAGTCTTTTATTTAAATATATCTAGCTGCACTGGGCCTCAGTTTCGGCATGCGGGATCTTGGTTCACTGACCAGGGATCGAACCCAGGCCCCCTGCATTGGGCTCAAGGAGTCTTAGCCTTCTCACTCTTCTCTCCAGACTTTAAAGAAAATTTGTTTGTTTATCACCTTTAACTGTTATGTCTTGACTCTCAGCTCTGAAAGGCGAGGAACTGGGCCTCCTTGAGCCTGGTCCTCTCATATCCTCTCCCCTCCCAGTTCTCGTTGGTGATGTTTTCATTTTTGGTTCTTCTATTGGTTACTTCAGTTCCTTCATTTTAAAAAGTAATGCAAATGCATATTAAAAATTCAAACTGGACCAAAGGATGTATGATAAAGCCAGATCACCTTCTCGAGAAGGGGAGGATTTGAAGCTACCAAAACAGCTGATATTTGTTTATGAAATTAGTCAGGGAAATAAGGGTGATACTGACTTGCCCAGGGTTCAAGTGGGACCTTGTTCAGTAGTGGGGGGGGGGGGGGCATGGGATGGTGTTCAGGAAGGAGGGGTAGGGAGGATGAAGGATGCAGGCAGGGCAGGAGGGTAGCCTAACCTGGACTCGGCCAAGACTGTAGAATCCATAGTTAAAGGTGGGCTGGTACAGAGTCAGGGGCGTTCTGGCTGTGAGGGAGCCTGGGCCCAGGAGGTGGAGCCCCCTGAGCTGAGATCCTGGCTCAGGCACTTAACTAGCTGGGACCTTGAGTGGGTTCATGCACCTTTCTGAGTCTTGTTATCTTTTAGTTGGGGAAACTGATGGTGATAATATCGCCTTTCTGTGTGGTTGTGAATATTGAGTGAGAAGTGAATGTGCTTAGTCGCTCAGTCAGTCTTTGCAACCCCATGGACTGTAGCCCGCCAGGCTCCTCTGTCAGTGGAATTCTCCAGGCAAGAATACTGCTGGAGTGGGGATCCTTTCCCTTCTCCAGGGGATCTTCCCAACCCAGGGATCAAACCCAGATCTCCTGCATTGCAGGCAGATTCTTTACCAGCTAAGCTATCAGGGAAGGCAGTGCAGAAGACATCATTAAGTCCATTTTGAAGATGAGGAAACTAAGACCCAAAGACACCCACGTGCTTGCCTAGATACTGCAGTGCAGGTCTGTCATTGCCTCACAGCCTGTTTCTGGATGTCTCCCTTATGCCCAGGCCTGTGCTAATTCCTGGGGATACAATTATGAGCCACAGAGGGATAGTCCCTGTTCTCTCCCAGAGCTTCTAGTCTAATGACAGCAATAAACATGAAACACATACATTAAATAAGCTATTTAGTGATAAATGGGATGAAGAAAAGTAAGTGGTATAGGTGGGAGCAAACAGCACAGTCTTCGAGGGAGGGTGTTCAGTTTGGAATCCAGTTTCATGCTTTGTTAAGGTTGGGCCCAAGCCATGGGGCTTGGCTGTTTACTCTGAATTCAAGGATTGGAGTGGGCTTCCCTGGTAGCTCAGCTGGTAAAGAACCCGCCTGCAATGCAGAAGACCCTGGTTCAATTCCTGTGTCGGGAAGATCTGCTGGAGAAGGGATAGGCTACCCACTCCAGTATTCTTGGGCTTCCCTTGTGGCTGAACTGGTAAAGAATCTGCCTGCAATGTGGAGACCTGGGTTCGATCCCTGGCTCAGGAATATCCCCTGGAGAAGGAAATGGATACCCACTCCAGTATTCTGGCTTGGAGAATTCCATGGACTGACTGTATAGTCCACAGGGTTGCAAAGAGTCGGACACAACTGAGTGACTTTCACTTTCAAGGATTTCAATGCTGCAGAAGTACCTTGTGGTATCCTAGGTATCAGTCAGGCATTATAGTGGGGCTGTGATGTTTTAAAACAGTCCTTTAAATTAGCTTCCAAAGAAATGCCTCTGTTAGGATGAGGGAGTGATTTGCGAGCATCATCTGTCACCTGGTGGGTCACAAAGTTGTGGTCTTAGTGGCCGTCCCCTTCCCCCTCATCTTGAACATCTCCTAAAGCTGCTCTGCAAGATGAAAAAGACCGTCTTGTTACATAGAGACTTGTTTGTGGTCAGAGCTTTATGAGTCGTGACAACCCTTCATAGGATAGCCTCTGAAGATGCTCTCATTAGCGGTTTGTCTAAAGCTTTGTAATTCCTGGTGTCTCTAGGTCTGGAGAGTTTATGATGACACCGCTGTTAATTTTTCTTTCCCCTAGGTATGTGTCTGACTTCACTAGTACTCTTCACTCAATACGAAAGAAGTACAGACTGGATGATATTCCTCTCAACTCTCTTTTTCAAGAAGATTGGACGGCTTTTCAGAATTCCATTAGGTAAAATGGGAGTAAACATATATAAACATATATTATATATAATAGTGTATAAAAATGATAAATGTGGGGCTTTTATCTCTTTGACTGTCTCCTCCACCTCCCTCCTCTTCAAGCAAATACTCTAGACACTGCAGACAAGCCAATAAACAAACCGAAAACAAACAAACAAAAAACAAACACCAAAAAGACCTGTCTTGCTCTTAAAATATTTTTAGAAATTCTTTAGGAACTCATCTCCTTTGGTGATTTAAGTTTTTTGTCTGGCTTGAGATTTTTTTCCCCCCTTAGCCTACAGTTTTTGCAGTAAGTTAGAGCTTTTCTATTTTAGAAAATGCACAGCTGATTGTATCCTGTTTCTGGATCTAAGTGCCATAGCACTAAATGGTAAGGCAGTACTCTTTGGCCTGTAAAGAGCCATGTAAGAGTTCCATGAAAGGACTTGAGGTGACCCTCCTGAGTTGTTGTTGACAGGCTCCAGGGTAGCCTCTGTGACCTGTGGGCTGCTTGGTAGACACCCTGTTGCCCTAAACCCTGAGGTCTGATCTGAGTGTGACTGGCAGTGGCCTGAGGCATTTGGCCCTTGATATGTCCAGCCAGGGGATGCAAATGCTGGCCAGTGGCCGGATCTGACCTATGGACAAGCTTTGTTTGATCACAGGATTTAAAAAAATTTTTTAAGTTTATTTGCCAGCATGTAAAACCAGATATAACATAATCCAGCTTTCCAACATAATGTCAAAACTGGACTGTCTGGAAGCACTGGGTCTGTGTCACCCCAAGGCCTTGACCTCTGCCTGGGGCTGGAAGCTGAAACCCCCGCTTGACTAGGTGAATGTTCTCTGTTCTCTTCTCCCACTCCTATGAGGCCTATCAGCCGTACTATTGGCCTGCGATAAAAAGCAATCCAGAAATTTCTTTTCCTTACAACCTTTCTTCGCAGACGTGTTCCGGAAAGGCAAGCTGCTCTCCCTCCACTTACATTCCTTGCCTGACCCCCCGGGCTAGGTAGCGTGCACAGGGTACCCATGGTGCATATGTGTCCAGTGACCATCTTACCAGGGCAAACCCAGGACCTCCCAAGACCATCTGGAATATCTCCTCATGGGCTCTGATCTGAACTTTTATTTTTTTGATGAAATTTAATGTTCCAGATGCTAATATCCCTTATCAGCTGTGGCAGCTTGGTACACCAGAAAATATTATGCACGAAGTTGTTCTGCTGTACCTGATGTGAGTGGAATATTTCACTTTCTCATAAACCTTTCTTATGATGGAATGCCTAGATATCTTGGTGATGATAGGCACTTTTAGAGAAAGTTAAAAGTTAACTAGCCCTGAGATGTTTTTAATCCTTGGATTTGTCCTGACATTATAGTTTGGTGTTGAAGGACTCAGTGGCTGGAGTTTGAGGCCTAGCATAAAATTACTTGGAAATTAAATGAATATTAAATTCAGACATGATGATCATTCAGGCTTATCTCTCAGAAACAAATGGATTAAACTCATCTGCCTTTCATGTGATCAGAATGGAACATAATTCTAATATCAAAACAGTTTTCTCTTCTATGCCTGGCAAATAGCAGGCATCTCGCAAACATTAAATTATGAATTTTGGTTTTTAAATTTTAGAGACAAAAGATTTCCAACCCATTTTTTGTTTGTTTCTGGTTGTTTTTTTTTTTTTTTGGTCACACTACAAAACTTGTGGGATCCTAGTTCCCTAACCAGGGATGGAACCCAGGCCCTCAGCAGTGGAAACTCAAGTCCTAACCACTGAGCCACCAGGGAATTCCCTCCAACCCATTTTCTCAAAGACAAAAACCAAAAGCAACTTCAGTATTTTGTGTGCGTGCTAAGTTGCTTCAGTTGTGTCTCTTTGCAACCCTATGGACTGTAGCTGGCCAGACTCTTCTGTCCATGGGATTCTTCATGTAAGAATACTGGAGCAGGTTGCCATGCCCGCCTCCAGGGGATCTTCCTGATCCAGGGATCAAAGCTGGATCAGATCTTTTAGGTCTCCTTCATTGGCAGGTGGGCTCTTTACCACCTGCACCACCTTGTATTTTGGGACATGTTAAATTATTTCAGATCACGTTGGATAGAGTTGTGATTCATAGCAGGGAGACCCATGACAGAGGAGTATCAGAAAGGACCAGAATTTCCCTTTTACATGAATTACTAATAAATGAAACATTTCAGGTCAGCCCTCTAAGTGGGCTTCCCTGGTGACTCAGACCGTAAAGGTAAAGAATCTGCCTGCAGTGCGGGAGACCCATGTTTGATCCCAGAGTTGGGAAGATCCCCTGAAGAAGGAAATGGCAACCCAGTCCAGTATCCTTGCCTGGGAAATCCCATGGACAGAGGAGTCTGGCAGGCCTCCAGTCCATGGGGTTGTGAGGAGTCTGACACGACTGAGCTCAAAGGATTAACTGCTTTCCCACAACCCAGCACACAACCAAAAGGGTTGAATAGTTAGAATTTTTATGAATGAGACAATGTTTGTCCTGTAAATGTCAGCATTCCAGATGCTTAAACTTGAAGTGCTTTTTGTTTTGTTTAGGATAATAGCCACCTGTGGAGAGCTCTTTAGGCAATGTGGGGACTTCGAGCAGCAGCTGGCAAACAGGTAGGAGGGGCCTGGGGGTGGGTCCCTGGGCCCAGGTTTAGGGAAGAACTTGATTGAGTACACAGCACAGTCTGACGCCTCAGCGCTCCAGGGCTCTCTGTACCTAGGATACGAGGTGTCAGTATTGTCACCATTCAGCATTTATTGAGCATCTAAAAGGAGCAAGGCCTGCTTGGCAGCGGGCACGTAATTTTAGTTAGATATGAAAGTCTCAGCCTAATTGAGGAAAACAGTACATGCTATCTCCAAATTATCAGTGGGCTGGGTTCCTGCTGCATATGTGAGTCAGTTATTGGAAATTGAAATAAATTTCGCCATAGAAATGGTGTTCAAAGCAGTGGTGAAGTCCCCTTGGCCAACCTACAGAATCGGGCTGAACCGGGCCAGCCTGCCGTCTGGGTTCTGCCCCAGGATTCTGTGTTGCAAAGTGGGTGTGTGGCAATGAGGACTTCTGGGGTGGGGTCTGGAAGGTCCCTTCTGTCCCTTTCTCTATTCTGATACCTGCCCCGAAGGGACCCCTCAGAGGGCTCCAGCTGCCCAGATGCTCTTGTTTTTTTCTTTCCGCAGAATCTCATTGCCTCAGTGCAGCTGGGTTCTCTGTTCTGCAGGAGTTTTCAGGGGAAGAAGTCTGAACTCGGTGGTGTGAGGGCCTAGCATCTGTCCCTTCCCCTCTGTCTGGGATAATTCTTCATTGTCCTAAAGTCATCTCTGCAAGAGGGACTTTCTGGCAGTGGTACAAAGTGAAAAGCAAGCCGAGACCTCGGACCGGGTGGACGGTAGGGGCGAACTGCTGGGGAAGGAGGTCAGACCGCCCTTGGGGTCAGGGCCCTGAGCTGGTCATTTCTTCTCACCACTTTTGGTCTTCTTTCATTTCTGACCCCATGGATTGCCTTCAAGTCGCAAGACTTTTCATGATGGTTCTCATTATGGGGAAAGTCTTGCTAGGGGTGGGGGGTGGGGTGGGGTGGAATGAGCAGCTATTGCAGTTCATGACTCCCAAACAACCCAGCACAGAGGTTATGTGGCTTCCTGGAACAAATAAAACCAGGACATCACAGGCATACAATGGAGTGTGTGTAAATAATATAAATGATGACGTGAATGCGCCCTTCCTCCCTACTCCCACGCACACTTACGCTCACATTCATATGCGGGTGTGTATATACACACACATGGAGAAGGCAATGGCACCCCACTCCAGTACTCTTGCCTGGAAAATCCCATGGACGGAGGAGCCTGGTAGGCTACAGTCGGACACGACTGAGCGACTTCACTTTTACTTTTCACTTTCATGCATTGGAGAAGGAAATGGCAACCCACTCCAGTGTTCTTGCCTGGAGAATCCCAGGGACGGGGGAGCCTGGTGGGCTGCCGTCTAGGGGTCGCACAGGTCGGACACAACTGAAGTGACTTAGCAGCACACACACACACACACACACACACACACACACACATACATGGTGAAGGGAGCCTCTGGTGGAGGGTAATTAGGTCTGGGTTCACAAACGGCCTGTACAAAACGTGAACAGTTTACATTTACATGTTCAAAAGAAAAACATGTAGCTTATATTTTCTTAATTACGGTAGTAATTACAGTGGGTCCAACTCATTGCACAAATTAAAAGTTCACAAGTATTCAAAGTAAAAACTGAAAATCTCCTCACCTTGAAAATTCTTCAGAAGAAACAGTTAAAGCCCTCCACCCCTGTCACATTTGTTGAGCTCTGACATTAAGAACCTCATGGAGTTAACTCATCAGTCATCTCAGGGGGCACAAAATCCCCATTTTTACATATGAAGAGACGTTGAGGCATAGAATTTGACACAGGTAATAGCTTCTTTTAGAAAAAATTAATTATTTATTTTTGGCTGTGCTGGGTCTTCGTGGCTGTATGGGTTTTTCTCTAGTTGTGGCAAGTGGGGGCTCCTCTCTAGTTGCAGTGCTCAGGCTTCTCATTGCGGTGGCTTTTTTTGTTGTGGGGCATGGGCTCTGGAGCACAGGCTTAATAGTTGTGGCGTATGGGCTTAGTTGTTCTGTTGTATATGGGTTCTTCTTGAATCAGGGATCAAATCCGTGTCTCCTGCATTGGTGGGCAGATTCTTTACCACTGAGCCACCAGGGAAGCCGCAGTAATAGCTTTTTAAGTAAAATAAATTATTTGTGGAAAGAGCTGTGTCTGAGGTGATGCAAGTAAGAGGCGGTGTTTGAACGGGGATGTCAGCTGAGTCATCCTGAGTGCATGTCACACCCACACCGTCCTTCCTCAGAGATGGGTGTCCATCCTTAGACTTGTGTGTCTCTGCGTGCATATCAGAAGTTTTACCATATCAGAACATACAGGCTTGCCTTAATCTTTTAATGAAGGTGAATATTACATTCTAAAGGGCAAGGAAGGATCTGGTTAAGAAGATGCATTGGGCATTCATAGATAGGTAAAGAGCGAGCTCCTGTAACTGCACCCCAGCGACGCTGAGTGCCTAGCCCGAGCTCTCTGGCGTAATGAGAACCGATTGAATGTATCCAGGGGAGCCTTTTTACGAGGTGGCGTCATTCTGGAAGCACTGAGCCTGGAAAGGGAAACGAGTAACAGCCACCATCTGTATTCCAATCAGGGAGCCCAAGTGTATGGCCGCTGCCTGTAAAGCTTATCTTATCTCCTCATCAGTTTCACCTGCAGAGCCCAGACTATGACTTAGGACCACTCCCCTGGGGTGGCAGCCGTGGTAGCTCGAAACACTCCAGATTACTTGAGCGACAAGTGACATTGGTTACCGGGCTTTTAGAGATCACCTAGGCAGGTGATCATTTTGACAAGGATCATTTTGTGACTTACGGGCTGAGTGAAGCAAGGCTGAGTTGGGTGTCACCCGAGGGAGTTCTCTTGAACTCGGGCAACACGCAGGGAGGTTGCCGTGGCTTCTCTATACTTTTATGGTGCCCACTACCGATTTTTGGCACAGTGGCATTTTCACTGGGACACGGCTTTAGTAGGGCAGTTCAGTGGGGTGATGAGGTTTGGAGAATCCAGAATAAATGTACACATTTCCCTGGCTGAGGTGTGGGCAGCAGCTTTTCAAGAAAAGGAGATGCGTTGAGGAAGTAGGTGGAATTGGGATGTTCGTCCCTCCCTCCTTATCATGTGTGGACTTAACTGCCTTCTCCTGGCATGGCAGGTAGCCCAGCACTGGCAAATACTGGGCTTTCCTGTTAATCTCTGAGCTTCTGGGCAGGCTCTGTTGTATTTAATCATCTGAAAGCACCAAAGCTAGCTTAGAGCCCATCACAACGTGAGAAAATGTTTCTTTTTTTAAAAAATGTATTTGTTTTTGGCTTCACTGGGTCTTTGTTGCTGTGCAAGGTCTTTCTCCAGTTGTGGAGAATGTGGGGCTTCTCTTGTTGCAGAGCATGGACTCTAGGGCACATGGGCTGTCTAGTTATGGCCAGCAGGCTTCCACTCCATGGCATGTGGAATCTTCCTGGATCAGGGATTGAACCCATGTCTCCTACACTGGCAGGTGGATTCTTAACCACTGGACCACCAGGGAAGTCTGAAAATGTTTCTTAATGAATGAGGAAATCAAATTTTCATTTTTGCATTGTTTGGTTCACAATGCTGGGAAATACATATAACAGGACATCAGAGTCTAATGATGAGATCATCTCATGGTGACTGGTTGACGTGGAGGCTAGGGAAGAATGCCGTTATTTCCTTAGGGCTGGAGCTGTGTTTATTCCAACATTTAAAAATATTGGATTTGGTTTTTATTGTACAGCACACTATTCAGACATTTTAAACTGTTATCTGTAATATTTGAAACATTCCCGGTGTAACTTCTTTTCTTCAACTTGGATGGCAGAATGATGCCACTTGCTAGCTGCCTGAGACTGAAAATGAACTGCAGTAACCCTGAGAAGGAGAGCTCACTTCCTGGAGGGAAGAGATGAAAGCTCAGCTCTCAACTCCCTGCTCACCAAATCCAGGGCCACAGGTCATTCACAGAATAATTATGTAACACCTGTTCTGTGCCCAGCACTGTGCTTTTGTTATTCAGTGCTCAGTCTTGTCCTCTTCTTTGCAACCCCACGGACTGCAGCATGCCAGGCTCCCCTGTCCTTCACCGTCTCCTGGAGCTTGCTCAAACTCATGTCCATTGAGTCGGTGATGCCATTCAACCATCTCATCCTCTGTTGTCCCCTTCTCCTCCTGCCGTCAATCTTTCCCAGAACCAGGATCTTTTCTAATGAATCTGCTCTTCCCATCAGGTGGCCAAAGTATTGGAACTTCAGCTTCAGCATCAGTCCTTCCAATGAATATTCAGTGAATTTCCTTTAGGATGGACTGATTTGTTCTCCTTGCAGTCCAAGGGACTCTCAAGAGTCTTCTCCAACACCGCAGTTTAAAAGCGTCAGTTCTTTGATGCTCAGCCTTCTTTGTCAGTATATGACTACTGGAAAACCCATAGCATTGACTGTACGGATCTTTGTCGGTAAAATAATGTCTCTGCTTTTTAATATGCTAAGTTTGTCATAGTTTTTCTTCTTTTAATTTCATGGCTGCAGTCACCATCTGCAATGTCTTTGGAGCCAAAGAAAATCAAGTCTATCACTGTTTCCATTGTTTCCACATCTGTTTGCCGTGAAGTGATATTGGGTGCCATGATCTTAGTTTTTTGAATGTTGAGTTTTAAGCCAGCTTTTTCACTCTGCTCTTTCACTTTCATCAAGAGGCTCCTCAGTTCCTCTTCACTTTCTGCCATAAGGGTGATGTCATCTGTGTATCTGGGTTATTGATATTTCTCCCTGCAATCTTGATTCCAGCTTGTGCCTCATCCAGCCCGGCATTTTGCATGATGTACTCTGCATAGAAGTTAAATAAGCAACATGACAATATATAGCCTTGACGTACTCTTTTCCCAATTTGGAACAGGTCCATTGTTCCATGTCCAGTTCTAACTGTTGCTTCTTGACCTGGATACACATTTGGCAGGAGACAGGTAAGGTGGTCAGGTATTCCCAGCTCTTTAAGAATTTTCCAGTTTGTTGTGATCCACACAGTCAAAGGCTTTAGTGTAGTCGATGAAACATAAGTAGATGTTTTTCTGGAATTCTCTTGCTTTTTCTATGATCCAGTAGATGTTGGCAATTTGATCTTTGGTTTCTCTGCCTTTTCTAAATCCAGCTTGAACATCTGTCTGCAAGTTCTTGGTTGCCGTACTGTTGAAGCCTCGCTTGGAGAATTTTGAGCATTATTTTGCTAGTGTGTGAGATGAGTGCAGTTGTGCGGTAGTTTGAACATTCTTTGGCATTGCCTTTTTTGGGATTGGATTTAAAACTGACCTTTTCCAGCCCTGTGGCCATTGCTGAGTTTTCCATATTTGCTGGCATATTGAATGCAGCACCTTCACAGCATCATCTTTCAGGATTTGAAATAGCTCAGGTGGAATTCCATCACCTCCACTATCTTGTTTGTAGTGATGCTCTCTAAGGCCCACTTGACTTCACATTCCAGGATATCTGGCTCTAGGTGAGTGATCACATCATCGTGATCATCTGAGTCATGAAGATCTTTTTTGTACAGTTCTTCTGTGTATTTTTGCCACCTCTTCTTAATATCTTCTGCTTCTGTTAGGTCCCTACCATTTCTGTCCTTTTTTGAGCCCATCTTTGCATGAAATATTCCCTTGGTATCTCTAATTTTCTTGAAGAGATCTCTAGTCTTTCCCATTCTACAGTTTTTTCCTCTGTTTCTTTTCATTGATCACTGAGGAAGGCTTTCTTACCTCTCCTTGCTATTCTTTGGAACTCTGCATTCAAATGGGTATATCTTTCCTTTTCTCCTTTGCTTTTCACTTCTTTTCTTTTCACAGCCATTTGTAAGGCCTCCTCAGACAGCCATTTTGCTTTTTTGCATTTCTTTTTCTTGGGGATGGTCTTGATCCCTGTCTCCTGTACAATGTCACGAACCTCCGTCCATGGTTCATCAGGCACTCTGTCTATCAGATCTAGGCCCTTAAATCTATTTCTCACTTCCACTGTATAATCATAAGGGATTTGATTTAGGTCATACCTGAATGGTCTAGTGGTTTTCCCTACTTTCTTCAATTTAAGTCTGAATTTGGCAATAAAGAGTTCATGGTCTGAGCCTCAGTCAGCTCCCAGTCTTGTTTTTTCTGACTGTATAGAGCTTCTCCATCTTCGACTGCAAAGAATATAATCAATCTGATTTTGGTATTGACCATCTGGTGATGTCCATGTGTAGAGTCATCTCTTGTGTTGTTGGAAGAGGGTGTTTGCTATGACCAGTGTGTTCTCTTGGCAAAACTCTGTTAGCCTTTGCCCTGCTTCATTTTCTACTCCAAGAGCAAAGTTGTCTATTACTTCCTACTTTTGCATTTCCAGTCCCCTGTGATTAAAAGGACATCTTTTTTTAGTGTTAGTTCTAGAAGGTCTTGTAGGTCTTCATAGAACCATTCAACTTCAGCTTCTTCAGCATTACTGATCAGGGCATAGACTTGGATTACTGTGATATTGAATGGCTTGCTTTGGAAACGGACAGAGGTCGTTCTGTTGTTTTTGAGACTGCACCCAAGTACTGCATTTAGGACTCTTTCGTTGACTGTGAGGGCTCCTCCATTTCTTCTAAGGGATTCTTGCCCATGGTGGTAGACATAACTACTTGGCTAAGTGCTGGGAATTCAGAGATGAACACTTGGTGTGTTTCAGCCTCACCATCTGATGGAGAGGAATGGGACAGCATGTGCTAAATGTGTAAGAGGTGAGAGGCTGGTGAGGTCAGAGGACTGAGGCCTGAGGGGTATGATTCGGCACAGGAGAGCAGTCCCTGTAGAAGGGGTAGGATCTTTCCAGGGGCACCAGGGAGGGGAGAGCATTTCAGATCACAGCAGCATGTGAGCAAGACATGCAAGGGCCTGAAGCATGGTGTGTGGGCTGAGCTGGGGGCGGTTGGCATGGGAATGGGAATGTCTATAAGCATATAGGGGCTCCAGTGACGGAGGGCCCTGGGTGCCATGCCAGGCGTGTTTAGTTTTATCTTGTGGGACACTGGCAGGTCTTTGGGGAAAAGATAAAATCAGGTTTGCATTTAGAAAAGATCATCCCAGTAACCCTCAGAGGACAGATTAAATGAAGCAAGGAAGGGACGGCCACTGTGATCCAGACTTGAAAGTAAGGCAGTGGCAGGGACAGGCCATGGTTCCATATAAGAAAGACCCAGCCAGAATGACCTGTGGGCATAAGAGACGGGGAAAACTGACTTGACCTTAATGGCAGAGGCAGGTAGCTGCTTGTGTCAGCTCTGGCTCCTGAGACGGATCCTGTCCCCAGCATTTGTTTGAAGATTCAGGCATTTCTTGATGAAGTCATGGGATTTGCTTTTGAAGAAGTAAGTGCCCGAAAGCTGCCATGTCCAACTTCCGTGTCCATTCAGGAGGAATCGAGCAAAGGTTTTCAGCGTCCATCAAGGGAGGTCATCTTCAGTAGATACAGAGAGTCTACTCCCCAAGCCATGCTAGAGGTTGATCATCCCATAGAACCTCCCAGCAGGCTTTGTTCCTTCTCAGGAAAGCGCCAGCCTTCCTCAATATGTCTCTCTAAACTGCAGAGTAAGCTTTATGGTGCTGATAAGCACAAGCAGTGCACAAGCCCAGCGTGTATGAGAGTGTGAGTCCTGTGGGTAGAGTTGTGCAGGGAGCTCCAGGGACGAGCTGTCCCACTCCCAAGTCTAGTGCCTCCATGACCTTTAGACTGGTGGCTCCCTTGGCTTTGACCATTCCAAAGAGATGCTCACAGAGCTCATATGTAGGAAGTGCACAGTGTTCCGGATTGCAGTGAATTGACAGCTGCCCTGAGGCTGGGCGTCGTATTAGGACGACGGCATATTCTGTTAGTGTGTTAAAACAGGAAATGAAAACGTCTGGTGTTCATCGTGCACCTGACGTCCAGCTCCCTCCTGAAGGATGCGTGGCATCTGTGTGCCTCATGAGGAGGTCCTGGGATTCAGGGAGGAGCATGAATGCTCCAGGAAGGAAGTTCCATACACGTGGCTCAGGGCATAATGGCCATCACTTTCATTACAGGATTTTGTCCACAGCTGGGAAGTATCTCTCTGACTCCTTCAGCCCTCGGAGCCTGACCGGTTTTCAAGATAGCATCTTGACAGACAAGAAGAGCTCTGCCAAGAACCCATGGCAAGAATATAATTACCTCCAGAAAGATAGCCCTGCCGAATATGGCAGTTTAATGGAAATACTTTATACCCTCAAGGTATGAGACCAGACTGATGGCATTCTTGCACTCTTGAAAGCTTTTCCCTTGTCACTCACCCTTTCCCTAACCCGGCTGCTCTGCCCACTGTGTGTGGGCCCTGAGCTGTGGCAAAGCCTGCTCCCATGTCTCTGTCTCAGTTATGTTGGGGTTTTAAGAGGCCGAGCAACTAAACCAGAGTCGAACCAACTGAAGCACAGTTGTAGGAGTCAGATTAACGGAGCTTTCTTACTGAAAGATAGGTTGGAGAATGCAGCTCTAGATCTGTAGCCAAATGAGCTTGCCATTCTTCCCCCAGAGTTAACTTGTCAGCAGGGTGGGCTGAGCTGGACAGCCCTGGACCTCTACACAGGGACAGAAGCTGGGAAGGTGGCCCCCAACCCAGCAGCCAGGGGAGGAGCAAGGGTAGAGAGAAGCCAGGCACGAGCACCCCCTCCCCCAGTGCAAGCTTCTCCATGTGGCAGCACAAGGACGTGGGAATCAGTGTTAGATTTGTTTGTCTGCCATAAAACTGACCTTGACTTTGAGCTTTGGGCCCCCGTGGGATCCAGTGGCAGAGCACCCTCCTGACAAATGGAATGAGCCATAGGCTCCCTGAGAATGACCCGAGGTTCTTAGCGGTCCATGGCATCCTTTCCAGAAACTTCCTCCCCGCCGCCCCCAGTCTGATTTGAATCTCAGTCTCTTGGTGATAAGTAGAGGAGATAGTACTGTTCCCAGAGCACCAAATTCAATCTGAAATTATCTATTTGGGCCTCGCACTCTGGAGGTGAGTGCACAGTGGCCCTCAGGATGTGTCTGACGCTTCAGCGTTGGCCCGAGAAGGGTCTCCCCCGCCCCTGCACCTTGACCCACTACCTGGCTGCGTTTGAGCTTGACAAACACTTCTCAGAGCCATTCTGCAAGTTCACTCATCCATGCTCTGTGATTAGGTTAAAGCAGCTCCGTTTATCTTTATTGCTGATCTGATTTATGTCTGTTTGTCGTAATCGGTTCACTAATAATAGCAAAACGAAGGTTACATTTTCCACCTCTGTATTTTCTCAGGCTATTTGGAAAACCTTGGGACTCGCACAGCGGGGTGGGGGGTGCATGCTCTGGTGTACGGCTGAGAGTAATTGACTTGACCTCCCTGGGAATCAGGGCTCTGCCCATCACTCTTGTTTCTACTTGACACGTCTCATCATTTTTTTTCCTTTCTTCTGTACCCCTGAGGGACAGTCACAGGTTACTTTTTCGTAAACTGTCACTCCATGAGCTGATATTAGCTTAAGTGCATCAGAATCACCTGGAAAGTGAATGAACAATATCCAGACTTGGTGATTCAAGCAGATCCTGGGTGTCTGTGACTCAGTGTGTCCCCAGGGGGTCCCGAGCACAGCCAGGATCGGAAACCATCGCTGTCAAGAACCCTCTTGCTGTTTTCCTTTCGGTGGCTTTTCAAAATGTTTAGCTCATCCCTCGTTACATTCAGGGCCTAACAACCTGCCTTCTGCATTTTCTTGTCTTAGGAAAAAGGGTCGAGTAACCACCACCTGCTCTCCGCGTCGCGATCAGCTCTGACTCGGCTTAACCAGCAGGCGCACCAGCTGGCTTTCGATTCGGTCTTCCTGCGCATCAAACAGCAGCTGCTCCTCATTCCCAAGATGGATGTGAGTCTCCCACCAACCAGCCAACGCTGCCTCTCACCTGCTATGCCGGACCTATCTTCCCTTTCCCGAGCCTTAGGAGGGGCCCACTTTGACTCTCCTGGGCTAGAAGCCTCACTGCAGGGTCACTGTTCCCTTGTAATTCATTGTTTAGCATGACTGTCTTGTGTGTGTGTATATATATATATATATTTTTTTTTTTTTTTTCCTGTTCCCAAACAATTTATTCTTCTTACGGGTTACATAACAGATCATCACTAACCCCTGCCAAGGGGCTGTCTCATCTTAATAGTAGTCACTGCGATGCTATGGTTTCAGATTGTTTTTTGGGATTATTCCTCTTGCTTGATTAACTTTCACCATTTGGAGAAGCTTACCTGTGGCCTCTCAGGGGGAAGCAAGGGAGCTTATGTGCCATTGGATAGGCTAGGGCTGGTCAGAGGAGCTATCTGATGAGGTCGAGTTGTTCTTATGCCAGATGTTTGTGGAGACTTCGTTCTGGAACTTTACCCAGGAGAGTGCCTTACCGGGGTGTGGTCTGGTGTTTTTGAGGGGAGTTTGAAGGGTAATGCTCTTTTCTATCTTTGATACTCTTGCTGTTTGGTTATTCTTGGAATGCCTTCCTCCCTTTTCTCTTCTCTGCTTGTCCTTATTACTTTTCAAGGAATTGCCCCTCAGTCCTCTATTTTCTCTACTGGCTCTTGACTTTCTCTGGGTCCAGATCTCAGGTTTCCTTTCAGATTTCTGAGACAGTCCCCTGATTAATTTTTCTTATGGACTTCTCAAGTCTATTTGAATTTGGCTTTTTTATCATTCTTCCTTGTTCTCTTTTTGGTGATTAGGATTTTTTAAAAGATAATTTTTGGGGGGACTTCCCTGACGGCTAAGACTCCTCACTCCCTTTGCAAGGGGCCTGGGTTTGATCCCTGGTGAGGGAATTAGATCCTACATGCTGCACCTCAGACCTGGCACAGCCAAAATAAATAATGAATGAAAGAAAGAGAGAAAGATAGTTTTTGGGGAAGGACCCATTTATGGGCTTTTGCTCACCAATAGATCCTTTGCTTTCTGCTGTCCCCTGGAAAATATACTAGATCAGGAGCTGAGGGCCACTCACTCATTCACTGTATGATTTGGTCAAGTCTTGTGCAAAATGCCATGAGATCTTCTCTAACCAGATCTTACATTGCTACCATGGGTGGGGTGGGGTTGCGTGTCGGGTTGGTGGTGTGGTGGCTATTGCTGTCACATCCTAGCAGAAGTGATGTCACCATAGCTATACCCAGACAGCCACGTGTGGTCTTGCTGGATCACGTGGCTGAGGCTGTTAGAGCATCTCCTTATCCTTAAAATGGGGATACAGTGATGCTCATCATATGAATATGTGAAGATTAAGTGAGGTTTCGTATATGATAGAATTTAGCAGAGTCCCATCACAGAGTAGTTGCTGAATAAGTAGTGGTTTTCTTTTTTTCTGCGATTATCAGTTTTTAAGAGTAATGATAGTTTTTAAACATAAAAATTACTCATTTTTCAGAAATTCAAACAAAACAGGAAAGTACAAGGAATAAAAGCAATAAACCCCTTCAAGGTACCTCCATCCAGAAATCATCAAGCCAGACATATCTTCCTGTCTGTTCACATGCTGAGGGCTGGGTGGGCATTGATAGATAGATGGTCCACAGGAAGAAACGGAATTGTACTACTCATGCTGATTTTTTTAAAAAAATCAAATGTGTGCAACATAGATTTTATTTGACTTTAGAAAACAAAGATAAATGAACCAAAGGAATGGTTGAACTTGAGATAATAGTTTCTTCACCATGAAAGGTATCAGTTCCCAGAAGATCTCCGCAAGATCAAGAAAGATTATAAAAACTCCTGATAGATGGAGTCACTGTTTTTGTTAGTCACGTTTCCATTTTAGATAGATACTAGCATTGATTCCGGAGAAGGCAGTGGCACCCCACTCTAGTACTCTTGCCTGGAAAATCCCATGGACGGAGGAGCCTGGTAGGCTGCAGTCCATGGGGCCACTAAGAGTCGGACACGACTGAGCGACTTCACTTTCACTTTTCACTTTCACGCATTGGAGAAGGAAATGGCAACCCACTCCAGTGTTCTTGCCTGGAGAATCCCAGGGACTGGGGAACCTGGTGGGCTGCCATCTATGGGGTCGCACAGAGTCAGACACGACTGAAGCGACTTAGCAGCAGCAGCAGCATTGATTCACTTGCCCTGAAAGCCGATGGGATTAGCATTCCTTCCTTCTCTCATCTCCCTTCCCCAACCTCCCAGGTTTGGTTGTTTTTTTGTTTTGGTTGTTTTTATCATTTTTATTTTGTCAGAGGTTAAAAAATCTCGGCCTCCTCTTCTGAAGCCTCAGTTCTGCCAGTTACCTAGTCTTCTTCGCCACTGAGCCGGGCTGGGCGCCTCCACCATCCTTTCCCCTCTACTTCTGCATTCCACGCTCATTGTTCTGCCCCTTCCTCCATTGCCTGATCTCACCTTCTCATTCAGGCCTCACCGCAAGGGTTCGGGCGCTGGGAACGGATGCAGGCAGCTGGGGATCAGGGGGAGTTCTCCCAGTGCGCCCGCAAGAAAGCACACAATGCAAAGGCAAACACTTTCGGCCTTAAGGATTTGAAAATGAAACCCTGGCCATTAAATGTTTGTTTTTAATGTTTGCTGGTAAATCGTGTTGCCCTTGTCCATTACAAGAATATAAACCAACACCATATTCCCTTTCAAGATAGGCTGTTGAAGTTTACTTTCGTTACCTGGTTAGAAAAGCCCCTTTGAAGGAAATTTTGAGTTGAAAAATAATCTGCACCATTTCCTTATTGACCTCTTCGGGTCCACCCCCTCTGCCCACTGTTTCAGGCCCTCCCACATCAGTCCACCCCGTCTCGCCCTTATTCCCAAGTACTTTTCCACTCTGGCTCTTCTTCCCCTCCACCCTCATCTTAGCCACCCTCCTCCTCTGTGAAGCCTTCCCAGGGCCTGCAGCCCACGGTGCTTGTCCTTTAGATGCTGTGCCCTTTCCCCACGACTCAGCCCTGGCTCCTGGCCACTCCCCTCTCTGCCCGTCCTGGCCTTTACCACCTCTGCTCCCTCGCTGAGCCCCTCTTTGCCAAGACTCTACCACCAGGTTGCATGGTTGCTTCTTTCTAAATCCGTCTCCATCTGTTTCCATGGCCACTGCCCTGGTTTGGGTTCTTGTCGTCTCTGAATTGTTTCTTGAGCCTCTCCACCTACAGTCCTTCTGAGATTTGCTGCATCAGTCTTCATAAAGCATTGCTCTGATTTTGTCTCTGCACATTCAGATCCCTTCCCTGGCTCCTCACAGTCAATGTGATCGTCTATTTTTAAAAACTTTTTATTATGGGAACATTACCTACATATATGCAAGAGTAGAGGGAAGAGTGTAATAAACTCTGCGTCTTCATCACCCTGCTTTGACACTGACCAACTCTTGGCTGTCCTGTGTCATATATACCTCCTTATCTAAAATAAGAGCTCTAGGGACTGCCCTGGTGGCACAGTGGATAAGAATCCACCTGCCAGTGCAGGGGACACGGGTTTGATCCCTGGTCTGGGAAGATCGCACATGCCACAGAGCGATGAAGCCTGTGCACCACAGCTGCTGAGCCCATGCTCTGGACCCTGTGCTCCGCAACAAGAGAAACCGCCTCAGTGAGAAGCCTGCACTCCACAACACAGAGTAGCCCCTGCTTGCCACAACCGGAGAAAGCAAAGTAACAAGGACCCAGCGTAGCCAAAAATAAATAAATAGAACTCTCAAAATAATCACAATACCATGCTGCTGCTGCTGCTGCTAAGTCGCTTCAGTCGTGTCCGACTCTGTGCGACCCCAGAGACAGCAGCCCACCAGGCTCTGCCGTCCCTGGGATTCTCCAGGCAAGAACACTGGAGTGGGTTGCCATTTCCTTCTCCAATGCATGAAAGTGAAAAGTGAAAGTGAAGTCGCTCAGTTGTGTCCGACTCTTCACGACCCCATGGACTGCAGCCCACCAGGCTCCTCCGTCCATGGGATTTTCCAGGCAAGAGTACTGGAGTGGGGTGCCATTGCCTTCTCCATAAGCATCCCTAAAAAGAAAATTAAAAATAATTCCTTAATGTCATCAATTAATGTTCAAATTTCTGATTGTCTTATAAATGTCATGATTTGAATCAGGATCCACACTAGCTCCGCACATTGGTGGGTATGTCTTTTATATCTCTTTTGAGACGTAACAGGTTACCTTCTCATCTCTCTCTCTCCCTCCCTTCCTCCTTCCTTGCCTCTTTCTCTTTTCTCTCGCTCTCGTTTCCCCTTTTCTTAGCCTGGTGTTCACACTGTGCATTCTCCTTCCAGCCTTTCCTCTCTGCACCTCATGCGTCCTCTGGCCAGCCCTTTCTCTAGCCGCCTTGGGCTCCTGTTCCTCTGAACTCTTATTGTATAAAATCGACATCCACCACTGAGAACTCCTGAAGTGGAAGCCTGTGTGTGTGTGTGTGTGTGTGTGTGTGTAGGTGTAGGGGGTCTAGGCTAGGAATGTGTCAGGGGGTCTCGATTCCCTAGGGAGAGCAAGAACCAAGATCAGCCATTTCTTTGTCTCTCCCTACAAAGCCTGGCACAGCACAGGCACTCAGTGTGCGTGCCTGATCCATGTGTCCCTCCCTGTGGGGTGGGAGTTAACTGAAAAAACGTAGGATATTTTGAAATGAAAGGATTCTCAGAAAAGAACAAGAAGTTTAGAAAACTACAGGGGCAGGGCTGGGGAAGAAAAGACTTTGTCTAGAGCAGGCAAATTAAGAGCTGAGTTGGTGCTCGAGAGCGTGGGGAGGAGGGCTGCAGCTTGGCCTGGGCCGGGAGCCCAGGGGCGGACGTGGTCACGCCATTCCCGGTAAGCTACTTAGAGGATCAAGCAACCAGATCGGTCTCAGGTGGCTGCAGAGAGCAGCTACCATGTGACCTCAGGAGTCCCTCCAGGAGTCCAGCCAGCAAAGGCCCTGCTTTCCAGGCTGGCTCTAGGGAGACTCGGGTAAGAATTAAGAAGCTAGACTTGTGTGTGAAGGTGTGCCGGGCTGGCCTCTGTAACCACGAGTGTACCGTAACTGGCCTCACTCTATAGAGGAGCCCAGGGAGGCTCCACAGTGACGTCGTGGTTCCACTAAATGACAAAAGGAGACATGTCGTGCTGCAGGTCTCTAGACGGGGGGTCAGGAGAGGATAGAGGGGTTGCCGGTGGGGTCTGGAGCCTCCTTCTCATCCCTTTCCCACTGAGTTCTGAGTCAGCTGAGACCTAGATCCAGGAAGCAGGTAGATCAAAAGCAGCAGCTTTACCTTATTGGCAGCAGTATTGGTGAACACGGTTCCTGCAACCAGACAGGGCTTCCGACTCACATATGGTCTCTGGGGAGGGTTTTAGCAGGGGTCCTGGTCTCTACAGGGTGCAGGCTGACGACCCCAGAGTTAGTGAGGCTACCTGTGCCCGGCAGAGAAACCCAGAACAAGAATAACCAGCTCTTTCTCTCACCTTCCAAGAAAGGTGAAGAGAGTATCGGTTCCCATTGAATAGTTGAGTTGGGAAGGTGGGACTTCCTGCTTTGTAGAGTTTTATGGATCAGAAAGGATGCAGAGAGAGAGAAAGAATTGCCTTCTCTGTGGCGGGCTTCCCGGTGATGACTGGAGGAAGAGAAACCCCTGCTCTGCCACGTGGCAATAACACCAGAGGCCAGCTCTGAGCAGAGACAGCGCCTGCGGTGGGTGCCACGTTCTTCTGTGCTTTCCCTTGCTGCCTGGGTGCTGTGACCCTGACTGCTTCCTCTCCTTCCTCCCCTAGAGCTGGAACACTGCCGGCATTGGAGAAACCCTGACCGATGACCTGCCCACCTTCAGTCTCACCCCGCTCGAGTACATCAGCAACGTAAGAGCCTCTGCACACTTTGCTCTGTGCTGATCACAGCATCTGAGACTGCGTCATGTCTGACCCTTCCACATGCAATGGTCCTGGCTGCCCCGGTGCTGTCTGGACCTGTGCTTTGGGACAGTCTCCATCCATAGCCAGGAGTTTAAGGAAATGCAGCTGACTTCCTTAAGTCAGCTGATGAAACACATGTGGATTTTGGAGCCGAACACATTCCTGCCCCTGGCCCATCCCTCTCAATGTGAGATGTGGCCAAAACCTGAGGGCTTCAAAGTGTGAGTCCAGTAGGACAGGGTCCCCAACCTTTAGGATCTAGTGCTTAATGATCTGAGGTAGAGCTGATGTAATAATAATAGGGGTAAAGTACACAATAAATGTAGTGCACTTGAATTATCCCCAAACCACACCCCCAGCCATGGGAAAATTGTCTTCCATGAAACTGGTCCCTGGAGCCAAAGATGTGGGAGACCACTGCAGCAGGAGATTCAGAGCTTGGGAAGATGGGAAGCAGGTGGTCAAATTCTTCATGACTTTTCAGAAGAACAGTGTGTCATAGTTGTGTGTTCAAACCCAAAAAAACATGTAGTGAGCACCTACCTTTTACCAGGCCTGTGTGCTCATGCTTAATTTCATAGCAGCAGGTACATCTCTTCCCTGGTGGCTCAGATGGTGAAGAATCTGCCTGCAGTATGGGAGACCTGGGTTTGATCCCTTGGTTGGGAAGATCCCCTGGAGGACAGAATGGCTACACACTCCAGTATTCTTGCTTGAAGAATTCCATGGACACAGGAGCGTGTCCATGGGGTCAGAAAGAGTCAGACACAACTGAGCGACTAATACTTCCACTTTCAAGTAAATCTCTACAAGAATTTTAGTTATACAGGCTTAATGTTAACAAAGAGCAGAATGAGCCTTGCAGGGGAACAGGGGCACCTCAAGGCCTTTGCCCCTTCACCTTTCACCCTTGGGAGCTGATTGTCTCCCAGACATCTGCATGTGGCCTCTCCTTTATTGCCCTTCCTGCAGTCCAGCTGCGTTGTTTTTAAATGTCAGTGAACCTAAGAAATGTCCGGGAGCAGCAGATCCCAATCATGTCTTCCCCATACTGTGGGAGAGTTCTGTGATTTTTCAGGGGTGATTTTGAGGTGGGTGATCTCTGCCATGAGCATTCACTTTAGGACCCACCCCTTTGTAAGTCATGACTACTGAAAAAATGGGAAAGAATTTTAAAAGTAAACACGGTACAGTTAGAGGAGGCCTGTGTGATCCCACTGGTGAGTAGCAAAGAGAATGGCCTTCCACACTCTGTTCATTGAGCAGTGTCATTGTCCACAGGGCAGTTGTTTTCCTCTGTTTTCAGGGCATCATCCAATATCCTGGACTGAGGGAGCTGAAAATGTGAGTCGGTCTTTACAACCAGTGAGAAGACTCTCATTTTTAGGATTGAGATTTGTGTGGCAGTGGTAGTTTCGTCGCTAAGTCATGTCCGACTCCTGCGACCCCATGGACGGTAGCCTGCCAGGCTCCTCTGTCCATGGGGATTCTCCAGGCAAGAACACTGGAGTGGGTTGCCATTTCCTTCTCCAGACTTGTGTGTTGCACTGTAAATTGATTCCAGAAATGATGTTGCTTTCCAGAAGGGACTCGAAAGGTTTTCACATTGACTTTTTAAAGATTATTTATCTGTCATTTTCGGTCCTGCTGGATCTTTGCTGCTCTGCTTGGGCTTTCTCTAGACGCAGTGGCTTCTCCCGTGGTGGAGCACAGGCTCTGGAGTGTGAGGGCTTCAGAAGTTGAGGCGCACAAGTTTAGTTGCCCTGAGGCATGTGGGATCTTCCCAGACCAGGGATCAAACCAGTGTTCCCCTGCATTGGCAGGCGGATTCTTAACCACCAGACCACCAGGGAAGTCCTAGACCGAGGTTTGTCTTCACAACAACTTAGTGAGCCGGTTGGTGGCAGCCGTGTTTTCACATCAGCAGCACCAAGGCTCTGGGGGATGGGAGTGGGGTGGGGAAGCCATTTACCCGGCGGCTGCTCTCTTAGGATGCCAGGATGCTGTATGTGTGTCTCACACAGGATTAATTTTATCCTTGCCACAGCCCTTTGAAGTAAGTGTGAGATCACCCTCATTTCAGAGATGATGAAACCAGGGCCCCGGCTGGTAAAGTAAGGTGCCCAACGTCACACAGTGGGAGAGTCAGAACTCAAGCCCTGGTCCTCTGACCACAGAGCTTTTCATGTTTCCTGAGTCACTGTGCTTACCTAGACAGGATATTGACGAGTATTTATTGAATATGTGAGAATAGTAGACAAACCTCTAGAGGTCTGATGAGAAGCATCTTTTCCCACATTGATTTCCAAAAAATAAACGTAGAACTCCCAAGAGAAACCTGGTGTCATGGAATCTCTCTAGGAATCACAGTGTGAGGCCCATTAATTGAAGTTCAAGGTGTCAGATGATTGAAAATTTGTACTTGACACTTTGCCTTGTTGGTGGATGCCCTCACCCACACAGAACTGTGTGAGCATTATGAGGGGATGAAACAGAACGTCCTTGGGAAAAATGAAATGGCAAAGATGCAAGGCATAATGACGATTCTTTATCTCAAGTAAAACTGGCTACAGGTGAAAGAGGTACCAAGTACAGGAATATGCCTGTGATCTCTGCACATAGTAGGTATTCAGGAAGTACTGGCTGAGTGGAACTGAAATGAAGACATTCTAACCCCAAAACTCAGCACCCTTCTCTTCCCCCAGCCTTGGGGGAAAACGGTGATTTTGTCGCCATTTCAAGCTGCAGTGTACAGTGGCTGTGGTTATTAGCCAGGTACGCGGCCACTTGTCTCATTTGAGTGAAAGATTGTGCTAAGTAAATGAAAGGAAAAGGTGCTGATGTCATTTATTTTACCATCTGCGTATGTACCTCTTTAAAAGGAGACCAAACTAACAATTTCTTATTAGCACAATGGGCTTCATTAAATGTTTGGAAATGAAGGCATTAATCTGGGCTGGTAGCTTTTGGGAGTCTGCCTTAACTTCTGGACACCTGCCATGGTGTATGTAAGGCCAGATTGAGAAGATCTTTCTCAGCTAGTTCTGGGACATTAGCTGGCAGAATCAGTATCAACTCTTAAGTGGGAATGAATGTATAGAATCAATATGAAGCAAAAAAAAAGGCAACAACAGGCTCCAGTATTTTTTTAAGAAAATATATATGATATATTACATTATATATATATAATATAAATAAATATATATCAATATATTATATAAATATATATTAATACATAAATTATATGTCTATATATAAATTATATATAAATATATATTATATATTATAAATATATATATTATATATATACTTTAAAGAAAATATATATTCAGGTTATTGTCATAACCTGAAAATCAGTCTCATTTTGGAACGAAACATATACTTAGCTTATGCTTGCCTTTACTTTGTCCTAAACAATTGTGAGTTGTAATGGAAATAGGTGTCTAAAATGTACCCATGATGACACACACATGACTAACCCTGAGTTGCTTTATGGCTCATCTCTAATGTCTTGTAACCCTACCTTTGCGATTCCTCACCAACCAAGAAGGTTTATTTTCTAGAGTTTGTATTATGAAAACATACAATTTTCCCTCCAAATTAACTTATAAACTGCTTTCCCCCTACTCCCCCCACAAAACTCCTTCCTTCACCTGCTTCAGGAACCTGGAAGGAAGAGACCCAGATCCACATCCAAAAGACACGACTGAAATTCTTGCTTGACTATGCACTTGTTGACATTAGCATCTTACCGGTTTTTAATCCATGAACAGTAATAATAACATATTTACACAAGCACTTTAAATTTTACAAAGCACTCTGGTAATCCATTACTCATTTGAGGTAGAGCTCACATTGAATGCATTCCAGAAATATTGAGGCCATTAGTGAGAAGGATGAATCTATGATCTGCATGCAAACTGGCAGTGGTTTTATTTTTCAGACGTTGCCTAACCCATATTACCACACACTGGACAGATCAGGCCTGGGGCTGCCAACAGGTCTCGCAGTTTTGTCTGCCCACCATTTGCCTTCTCATGAACGTCCTGCATGCGATCGTTACACGCATGCGTCAGCACCGGGCTGACAGCGCTCTCTTTTGTTTCAGATCGGGCAGTATATCATGTCCCTCCCCCTGAACCTGGAGCCATTCGTGACTCAGGAGGACTCAGCCTTAGAGCTGGCCTTGCATGCCGGGAAGCTGCCGTTTCCTCCTGAGCAAGGTGAGAGAGACGTGCGGGACAGGGAGCAGCAGGCTGGGATGTGATCGCAGGCTCCTTGCAGCCTCACCCATATCACACACATGTCCTTCACACTCCCAATGAAATAGGAGTCGGAGTGCACAGGAGTGACTGGGTGAGATTGGGGTTTTCTTATTGTACCCACCGAGGGACTTCTGCAGGACGGAGTGTGTAAGGGAAGGCTCACTGTGCAAGGTGTCTCTGGGTGAACCCCCCCAGTGCCCTCAGTGGGAAGGTGGTGGCAGGTGGGCCTGGGCTCGTAGGCATTCACTGATGACAGAAGGGAGCTCACAGGGCGGGGGGGTTCGCTAGGGGCACTCTCTCTGCTCCCCCTCTCTGTGGGCCACGTGCGGAGTAAAGTGGACCCTTGTAGGTACAGTTCTTGTCAGAACAAAAATAAACTCTTCAGCACAGAGGTTTGCATTTCCTGTCCAATTGCCTCTGACTGCAGCAAGCTCCCAACTCCCCAGGGCTCCTGGGTCTATAAACTGACAAGGTAAAAATACAACACATGAACACATTTCCTTTTCCTCATTCTCTTGGCCTGACAGATTTGAACAGGGGCCACGTACTCTCTGATCAAAAATCATCTTCTCTCTAAATTGGGCACGATAGGCCTCCCTCTTTAAGGCTGAACAGACAGGAAAAAAGAATCACTTGGTGTATAAAGGATTCAGCAGCTCAAGAGAAGGCACCACGCTGAAAATAAAATCACATTGAAAGATTATAAATTAAGGGTTGCTAAAAGGGATCTCATGTAAATGCAGATAAAAAAAAAAGATGACTGCATCACTGTTAGAAGAAGTTGAATCAAATCAGAAGATAATAAATAGGACTAAATGATTCTTTGTGTGGGTAACAGGTGGATTTCATAGTGAACCCGTAGTAGCCAGTACCCTGGTGTGTCCAGTAGTGCAGCACCAATGTATGTAAAGAAGAAGCTGACAGACATGTAATGGCAAAACCACATGAGTACTGAGAAAACCTCGTACCTCTCATTTAGGCTTTCACAGGAAGATTAATGAGAAAAGAGAAATGTTCCGTATAATCAGTGCATTTGACTGAATCAATACATCAAGCTTTTTATCCCACAGAGAATTAGGATTGTTCTCAAATTTCCACAAACTGTTTGTAAAAGTAATACAAATAAAATCTATAAGTTTCATAAGATTATAAATGTTGACGATACTTATATAATTTTTTGGCTGCTGACATGTGAGATCTTAGTCTCTTGACCACGGATTGAACCCAGGCTCCCTGCAGTGGAAGCGTGGAGTCTTAACCATTGGACCACCATGGAAGTCCCTGATACTCATATAGTTTTTGGAAAAAAGAATAATTCTGTTTAAAATTCAGATTTAAAATGTGAAACCTGCTAAGCTTATCTATGAGTGAGAATTAATTAATCTTAGGGATAAGGAAGAGAAGACTTTGAAATGAAAAAAATTGTAAAAAATATAAATGGTAAGCTGGAAAAAATAGCAACATATATGATAGATGATGGTTATATCCTCATTTTATAAAAGTTCTTATGAATCAGTAAGAAAAAAGTGAACACCCACAGAAAAATAAGTAAATAACCTGAAGGCATTCCATAAGCTAAAACATATAAAGAAATGTTTAACCTCAGTAATTCTCAAAGAGCTGCAAATGAAAGTAACATGGTTCATTTTTTATAACCAATTTTTTATAATCAAATTGACTGCATTTACATCCATTTGGTTTAAGTGTTTATTTAATATTTGGCAAGGTGGAGGAAAACAGTTTAAATTGTACAGTTTGAATTCCTGAAGGACTATTTGACATAAGATCAAAGGCCTTAGAAATGTGTATACCTTTTAGATCAGGAATTCTGCTATTAAGTGTGCTAATAAAATAATCACGAGTATAGCTCTATGAATGTATGTCCCACCATTGTTTATAAAAGCAAAGCATCAGAAAGAAAAATAAATGTGAAACTGTAGAAATTTTGATTAGAAATTTTTGGTATATCCATATAACTAAATGCTGTACAACCATTAACTCATTCAGTTCAGTTCAGTCTCTCAATCATGTCTGACTCTTTGCGGCCCCATGGACTGCAGCTTGCCAGGCTTCCCTGTCCATCACCAACTCCCTCAGCTTGCTCAAACTCACATCCATTGAGTCGGTGACACCATCCAAACATCTCATCCTCTGTCGTCCCCTTCTCCTCCTGCCTTCCATCTTTCCCAGCATCAGGGTCTTTTCCAAGGAGTCAGTTCTTCACATCAGGTGGCCAAAGTATTGAAGCTTCAGCCTCAGCATCAGTCCTTCCAATGAATATTCAGGACTGATTTCCTTTAGGATTGACTGATCTCCTTGGAGTCCAAGAGAGTCTCAAGAGTCTTCTCCAACACCACAGTTCAAAAGCATCAGT
The DNA here is from genome assembly GCF_029378745.1 of Bos indicus. Classification (NCBI taxonomy): domain Eukaryota; kingdom Metazoa; phylum Chordata; class Mammalia; order Artiodactyla; family Bovidae; genus Bos; species Bos indicus. The sequence continues at coordinate 22,128,497 of NC_091784.1, read as the reverse complement.
TCTTCAGCGCTCAGCTTTCTTTATGATCCAATGCTCACATCCATACATGACTACTGGAAAAACCATAGCTTGGACCATATGGACCTTTGTTGGCAAAATAATGTCTTTGCTTTTTGATATGCTATCTAGGTTTGTCATAGCCTTTCTTCCAAGGAGCAAGTGTCTTTTAATTTCATGGCTGCAGTCACCATCTGCAATGGTTTTGGAGCCCCCAAAAAATAATCTGTCACTGTTTCCATTGTTTCCCCATCTATTTACCATGAGGTGATGGGACCAGATGCCATGATGTTAGTTTTCTGAATGTTGAGTTTTAAGCCAGCTTTTTTGCTCTCCTCTTTCACTTTCATCAAGAGGGTCTTCAGTTCCTCTTCTCTTTCTGCCATAAGGATGGTGTCATCTGCATATCTGAGGTTATTGATATTTCTCCCAGCGGTCTTGATTCCACCTTGTGCTTCATCCAGCCCGGCATTTAGCATGATATACTCTGCATATAAGTTAAATAAACAGGGTGACAGTATACAGCCTTGACATACTCCTTTCCCAATTTGAAACCAGTCAGTTGTTCCATGTCCAGTTCTAACTGTTGCTTCTTGACCTGCATACAGATTTCTCAGGAGGCAGGTCAGGTGGTCTGGTATCCCATCTCTTTCAGAATTTTCCAGACTTTGTTGTGATTCACACAAAGGCTTTGGCATAGTCAGTAAAGCAGAAGTAGATGTTTTTCTGGAACTCTTGCTTTTTCAGGGATCCAGCGGATGCTGGCAATTTGATTTCTGGTTCCTCTGCCTTTTCTAAATCCAGCTTGAACATCTGGAAGTTCTCGGTTCACATACTGCTGAAGCCTCACTTGGAGAATTTTCTATTTTCTAGAAAATAGAAAATTTCTAATTTTCATAACTTTGCTAATCTGTGAGATGAGTGCAATTGTGCGGTAGTTTGAACAGTCTTTGACATTGCCTTTCTTTGGGACTGGAATGAAAACTGACCTTTTCCAGTCCTGTGGCCGCTGCTGAGTTTTCCAAGTCTGCTGGCATATTGAGTGCAGCACTTCAAAGTGTCATCTTTTAGGATTTGAAATAGCTCAGCTGGAATTCTGTCTCCTCTACTAGCTTTGTTTGTAGTGATGCTTCCTAAGGCCCACTTAACTTTGCATTCCAGGATGTCTGGCTCTAGGTGAGTGATCACACCATCATGGTTATCTGAGTCATGAAGATCTTTTTTGTGTAGTTCTTCTGTGTATTCTTGCCACCTCTTCTTAATATCTTCTGCATCTGGTAGGTCCCTACGCTTTGTCATTTATTGTGCCCATCTTTGCATGAAAAGTTCCCTTGGTATCTCTAATTTTCTTGAGGAGATCTCTAGTCTTTCTCATTCTATTGTCTTCCTCTGTTTCTTTGCACTGATCACTGAGGAAGGCTTTCTTATCTCTCCTTGCTGTTCTTTGGAACTCTGCATTCAGATGGGTATATCTTTGCTTTTCTACTTTGCCTTTCACTTCTCTTCTTTTCTCAGCTATTTGTAAGGCCTCCTCAGACAACCATTTTGCCTTTTTGCATTTCTTTTTCTTTGGGATGTTCTTGATCACTGCCTCCTGTATAAGGTCATGAATCTCTGTTCATAGTTCCTCAGGCACTCTATCAGATCCCTTGAATCTGTTTGTCACTTCCGCTGTATAATCATAAGGGATTTGATTTATGTCATACCTGAATGGTCTAGTGGTTTTCCCTACTTTCTTCAATTTAAGTCTGAATTTGGCAATAAGGAGTTCATGGTCTGAGCCACAGTCAACTCCTGGTCTTGTTTTTGCTGACTGTATAGAGCTTCTCCAGCTTTGGCTGCAAAGAATATAATCAGTCTGATTTCGGTGTCGGCCATCTGGTGATGTCCACGTGTAGAGTCATCTCTTGTGTTGCTGGAAAAGGATGTTTGCTATGACCAATTTGTTCTCTTGGCAAAACTCTGTTAGCCTTTGCCCTGCTTCATTTTGTACTCCAAGGCCAAACTTGGCTGTTACTCCAGGTATCTCTTGACTTCCTTCTTTTACATTCCAGTCCCCTGTGATGAAAAGGACATCTTTTTTTGGTGTTAGTTCTAGAATGTTGTGTAGGTCATCATAAAACCATTCAACTTCAGCTTCTTCGGCATTAGTGGTTGGGGCATAGACTTGGATTACTGTGACATTGAATGCTTTGCTTGGAAATGAACAGAGATCATTCTGTCATTTTTGAGATTACAAAAATATTTAATGCAGTATACAGTATGAGTCCGTTTGAAAAAAAGCTTCTATGTATGTAAGTGGAAGAAGAAAAGACTAGGGGACTTCCCTGGCTATCCAGTGGTTAGGACTCTGCACTTTCACTGCCGAGGGTATTGGTTCGATCCCTGGTCGGGGAACTAAGGTCTGTTAAGCTCTGTGGTGAGGCCAGAAAGAAAAGACTGGAGAACGCTCACCACCACGATCAGTTGATGTATCCACTTTGAAAACAGTTTGGCATTTTCTAATAAGAGGGACAGTGTGCATACCCTCAGCCTATCAGGTTACTCCAAGATGTACATCCTAGAACCTCTTCAATAGGTGCCTCCATATATATCTGTAAGGATATTTGTGGTGACTTGATAATAGCCACAGACCAGAAGCCACAAACCGAATATCCATCAGCAGTCAGTGGGTGCTTACATTATGGTGTAGTCAACCAGTCCATTCTGAAGGAGATCAGCCCTGGGATTTCTTTGGAAGGAATGATGCTAAAGCTGAAACTCCAGTACTCTGGCCACCTCATGCGAAGAGTTGACTCATTGGAAAAGACTCTGATGCTGGGAGGGATTGGGGGCAGGAGGAGAAGGGGATGACAGAGGATGAGACGGCTGGATGGCATCACTGACTCAATGGACGTGAGTCTCAGTGAACTCCGGGAGTTGGATATGGACAGGGAGGCCTGGTGTGCTGCGATTCATGGGGTCACGAAGAGTCGGACATGACTAAGCGACTGATCTGATCTGATCTGATGGGATGAAATAGTATGCAGTATTAAAGGTGAATAAGCTACAGCAATACATAATGACATGAATGATTCTGACAAACATATTATCGAGCAAAAGAAGTAAGACAGAATGTGAACAGCCAAAGCTCGAAGGCTTGCGGGGGATACAGAGCATGGTACCTGGGATCCTGCTATGTGTGACTGGAGAGGCGTGTGGGAGATTTCAGGTCCTGGCAGTGGCCTTTGTCTTGAGCATAGAAGTGGTTGCATTGGCATTGGCTTTATGGTTCTTCTTTAAGACATGTAATTTTTTTTATATATGTTCTACCACGTGTATGATATATCTCATAACTTGTACAAGAAGAAAACCAAAGATCAGACCCTAGGAGTATAAATTGATAAAGGTTGTCTGGAGGGTGATTTCCATCAACAGCTAAAGGATACCCATCCTTTTTGATCCAACAGCTCTTCTTCTGCATGCCCATCCTAGAGGAATCCATGTATATGTGCCCACAGAGGTGCATATGAGGCAGTTCATTGCACAAAATTACAAAACCCAAGTGTCTATTACTCAGGGAGTAGATAAATATATTGTGATGTATCCATAATGTTGAAAATTTCTTTTTGATTTTCTTTATGGGAGGTAGAACTATTTGTACCTAGAGATAAGGTCTTCAAAAATACGGATTTTATATATTGTTAAGACAGAAAAGATCTGTTATTGTTAAGACAAAAAAGCAGATACAGAATAATTCATGCAGTATTATTTCTGTTTGAAAATACCCCCACCTTGTCTATTTCTACATGCATGTTTGCATGTAAAAGTATTGAATATAGATCTGGCAGAATATGAACCAAACTCTCTTCCATTGTGGTTTGATGAATTTCTTTAGTATTATGTTTCGATTCCTTTCTAATTATCTTTTGTGTATCTACTGTAGGTTTTTGCTTTGTGGTTGCCATGAGGTTCACATATAATATATATATACACACACACATACTTCAGTATATTTTAAATTGATAGAAACTTACACTTGAATGCATTTTTAAAAACTCTACATTTTTACCTCCCCCATCACATTAACTTTTTTATGTCATATATCTTTTTGAGTATCCCTTGACTAATTTTTTTAGTTAATTTTACCTCTTTTGTGTTTTAACTTTCATACTAGCATATTCTGCCTTAACTATATATTCACCTTTTACCAGAGAGATTTTTATTTTCATGTTTTCTTGTTATTAGTTAGCACCTTTTCTTTTCAGCTTAAAGAAGACCCTTCAATGTTTCTTACAAGGCTGGTTTAGTAGTGGTAAACTCCTTTAACTGTTACTTATCTTGAAAACTCTCTCTCTCAGTTCTGAATGATAACCTGAGTGATAGACTGTTCTTGGTTGGAAGTTTTTTCCTTTCAGCACTTTGAGTATAACATGCCAGTCCCTCTGACTTGAAGAGTTTCTGTTGAAGTATCAGCTGATAAAAAAAATTAGCTGATAATCTTACGGGGTTTCCTTGCATATCGCAAGGTTTTGTGTTTTCTTCCCCCCATTGCATTTAAGATTCTCTTTAACTTTTGACATTTCACTTGTAAAGTCTGTTGGTGTGGTTCTCTTTGGGTTCATCTTATTTGGAACTCTGTGTCCTGGATCTTGATTTCTGTTTCCTTCCTCAGGTTAGGGAAGTTTTCAGCCATTAGTTCTTCAAATAAATTTTCTGCTTGTTTCTCTCTTCTCCTTCTGGGACCCCTATAATGCAAACGTTATTCTACTCGATGTTGTCCAATAAGTCTCTTAAGTTATCCTCACTTTTTAAAATTCTTTCTTTTTGCTGATCTGTTTGCATGAGTTCCACTGCTCTGTCTTCCAGGTCAGTGAATCGTTCTTCCGGTTCATCTAATCTGCTGTTGAATCCCACTAACGTATTTTTCAGTTCATATTCTTGAGCTCTATTATTTCCGTTTGGTACTTTCTTGTATTTTCTCTCTTTTTGTTGATGTCCTCACTGTTCATCCATTCTTTGCCCAAGCTGGGTGACCATCTTTATGACCGTGAGTTTGAACTCTTTTTCAGGTAGATGACTTATGTCTGTTTCATTAAGGCATTTTTCTCAGGTTCAGTCTCTTTCTTTCATTTGGAAACTATTCCTCTGTTCCCTCATTTTGCTTGACTCTCTGCGTTGGCCTCCGTGTAACAAGCGAAAGAGCCCCCTCTCCCAGGCTTGAAGGAATGGCTTTGTGTAGGAAATGAACCTTATCACTCAGCTTCACCCTAGCTCTCGGTTGTCTCTTATACCTTTGTGGCTGTCCAGGAAGCCTGGTTTGTTTCTTGATGGGTCCCGGGATGTGCCAAGACCTGTCTGTTCCTAAAGGGGTGATTACATTGAGCGCCCAGATTCAGGCTGATTGGAAGCCAGATCCGCAGGTAACAGCTTTTGAAGTATGCAGGGGCTGCAGTCATGGACCCTGCTGCCTTCCAGACTGGAAGATCTGGTCTGGAGGTGTCTCGTGGGCGACAGCTGCAAGAATGGGGACTTAGAGGAGTGTGGAAGCTCCTTGCTGGGAGGCACCATTGAGCAGGGGTGAAGCCAAGGGAGGGGGCACGAGTGATGTCTCCCTGCCTGCCTTCCCAGAGGGCACCTCTGTAGCCCGGGTGGCAAACCTGAGGCCAGTCCTGCAGGTTGAAGCTTCAGGACAATTAAATGGGCCTTTTTCACATGCAGACCGGTTGTGTTACCGTCTCCTGTCTGGTGTCCTGGGTGTGGTATCCTGCCCAGAATACCACAGCATTTTCTGATAGAAAAATGTTCAGCATTTTCTGAGGAAAAAACTCAGTGTTTTCTGACAGAAAAAAAGATTTTTTGTCATAATGCGTCAGAGTCGACGCCTTAGAGTTGATGTGTTTTGTATTGGTGTCACAGCATAATAGCATATTACAAGGCTTAAGGACTCAAGGTCTCTTTGTAGAGTTATCACTGCTCTACACTGAATGAAAGCCACCGTGCTTCTGTTTGATTGGACATCCCTTTGGTGTCCGTTGTTTGGAAGTCAGTGATACTTGCCACTGAAATTCACATCCATAGATTTATTATATACTTCCACGGAACTTTGTTTTTAAGTGACACTATGCATACAGACTTCATTTCTATGTCTATCAAGAAATGTACTTAATTCTCCGTGTTATCCTTGACTCTTTAAGGGCTGTGCTATAATGAGAATATGTTCTATCTTACTGTTAAACTCTAATTACATATACTAAGACCGTCCTTTGGATCCTATAAATGTGAATTTTGATGTAATAAGTGCTAATAAAATTATACTGAAACAGTAAAAAAAAAAAAAAAAAAATTAAAATGACTTTCTGATTGCTATGGTCCTGCAGGGCCCAGGAGCATAAGCCCCTCTGGTCATCAGAGTCAGGCAACCGAGGCGTTCCCTGTGGGGAACCAGGGTTGGGAAGGAGCGCGGCAGGGGGTGGGGGGGCAGGGCACACCTGCTTTTAGTGGTGCAGAAGGAGAGCGCAGGGCGGGGGGCAGGGGGTGGTGCCCACACCCTCAGCTTTCAGGAGGCTGTGTCTCCGCCTGCCCCTCTGTGCCCCGAGGGGGAGAGTGCAGAATGGCGTTTTCCATCACCTCTCCTCCCCCAGGATATTCCCTGTGCCTCTGGCTGAAGCTTTAAGACTAGCAACTGAATTTCCTTCATGTGTAATCCGGTCACCTCTCAAACTGCTGCCTTTGCTCTGGTTCCCAGGATGAGTCTCTGTGTTCGAGCTCCTCAACAGGAGTATCTCAGATCCCCACAGCACCCCCAGGTCCCACTGGTTTCAGAGCCAGATGTTTTGGGGACCTCATCTGACTGGTGCAGGTCCCAGGGTTGGCGCGCCGGATGTGGGGCACAGACAGACCCTTCGCTCCTCAGGGAGGGGCTCTGCCCGTGAGATCCCTCCCTGCTGTGTGGGGGTTTTGTTCTCTGCCTCTCCAGGGGGAAGAAGTGAGTTCAGGGTCTTCGTGTGTCACCATCTTGATCCTAAGTGATTTTTATTTTCATCTAATGGCTAATATACTTTTTTTTTAAGCGGAAGATCTCTTGTTGCCTTCCCCTTTTATTTTTTAATTAAAATTATTTATTTATTTATTTCTGGCTGCACAGCGTCTTTGTTGCTGCATGCGGGCTTTCTCTATTTGCAGTGAGCAGGGGCTACTCTCTACCTGCGGTGCTCCAGCTTCTCGCTGCGGGGGTTTCTTGCAGAGCACAGGCTCTAGAGCGCGCACAGGCTCGGTTGCCCTGTGGCATGTGGAGTCTTCCCAGATCAGGGATTGGACTGTGTCCCCTATATGGGCAGGCAGAGTCTTAACCACTGGACCACCGGGAGCAGTCCACTAATATGCTTTTTAAGTTTAGAGAAAAATTTTAGGGGCTTCCCTGGTGGTCTAGTGGTTAAGAATCTGCCTTGCAATGCAAAGGCTGCTGGTTTGACACCCAGTCCAGGAAGATCCCACATGCCTCAGGGCAGTTGAGCCCGTGTGCCACAACTGCTGAAGCCCGTGTGCCCTAGAGCCTGTACTCCTCAACAAGAGAAGCCACTGCAGTGAGAAGCCCTAGCATCGCAACTTGAGAGTAGACCCTGCTACCTGCAAATGGAGAAAGCTTGTGCGGCAACAGAGACAGCACCACCAAAAGTAAATAAGTGTTTTGTTTTAAAATGCTCCCAATATAAAACAAAAAAAGGAAAACCTTAAAAAAAATTTTTTTTAACTATTTTTCATGCCACTTTCTATACACACACCCAAATCATGAGACTAGTACAGTGAAACCCAGACACTTATCACCTGGGTTTAAGAATGGCTTCTTCTTGTTTCATATATTCTGCTCACATTTTTTGCTAGAGTATTTAAATCAAATCCCAGGCATCATGTTATTTCATTTAGGAATAGTTGACTTAGAAATACTTCATTTTGTATCTTTTACTGGTAAGGATTAAATTCAGGTTCACATTCTTTGGCAAGAGAATGTAGTGCTGTATTTATTGTCTGTTGCCTTACATCAGGAGGAGCATAATAGCTTATTGTTTCACTGCCGATACATATATAGAGATTTAGTGAGTATGTGGTTGTTTCCATTCACTCACTTAAATGTTTATTAATTGTTTACCATGTGCTAGGCTCTGGGTTGAACATTGTTAAGAAGGAAAAAAAACCTTCCAGCCACAAAATAGCATTGTAATACTGGTTGAAACCATAACAACAAAAAAGAAACTGACCTGGATAATTTTTTGTTTTAAATCTTTCATTCAATATGTTACTATGAAAATTTTCAAGCATACAAAAAATTGGAAAGAATTACCCAGTGAACTAGCATTCCAGATCAGATCAGTCGCTCAGTCGTGTCCGACTCTTTGCGACCCCATGAACTGCAGCACACCAGGCCTCCCTGTCCATCACCAACTCCCGGAGTTCACCCAGACTCATGTCCATCGAGTCAGTGATGCCATCCAGCCATCTCATCCTCTGTCATCCCCTTCTCCTCCTGCCCCCAATCCCTCCCAGCATCAGAGTCTTTTCCAATGAGTCAACTCTTCGCATGAGGTGGCCAAAGTACTGGAGTTTCAGCTTTAGCATCATTCCTTCCAAAGAAATCCCACGGCTGATCTCCTTCAGAATGGACTGGTTGGATCTCCTTGCAGTCCAAGGGACTCTCAAGAGCCTTCTCCAACACCACAGTTCAAAAGCATCAATTCTTCAGCGCTCGGCCTTCTTCACAGTCCAACTCTAACATCCATACATGACCACAGGAAAAACCATAGCCTTGACTAGACGGACCTTTGTTGGCAAAGTAATGTCTCTGCTTTTGAATATGCTATCTAGGTTGGTCATAACTTTCCTTCCAAGGAGTAAGCATCTTTTAATTTCATGGCTGCAGTCACCATCTGCAGTGATTTTGGAGCCCCCAAAAATAAAGTCTGACACTGTTTCCCCATCTATTTCCCATGAAGTGATGGGACCGGATGCCATGATCTTCGTTTTCTGAATGTTGAGCTTTAAGCCAACTTTTTCACTCTCCACTTTCACTTTCATCAAGAGGCTTTTTAGTTCCTCTTCACTTTCTGCCATAAGGGTGGTGTCATCTGCATATCTGAGGTTATTGATATTTCTCCTGGCAATCTTGATTCCAGCTTGTGTTTCTTCCAGTCCAGAGTTTCTCATGATGTACTCTGCATATAAGTTAAATAAACAGGGTGACAATATACAGCCTTGACGTACTCCTTTTCCTATTTGGAACCAGTCTGTTGTTCCATGTCCAGTTCTAACTGTTGCTTCCTGACCAGCATACAAATTTCTCAAGAGGCAGATCAGGTGGTCTGATATTCCCATGTCTTTCAGAATTTTCCACAGTTTATTGTGATCCACACAGTCAAAGACTTTGGCATAGTCAATAAAGCGGAAATAGATGTTTTTCTGGAACTCTCTTGCTTTTTCCATGATCCAGCGGATGTTGGCAATTTGATCTCTGGTTCCTCTGCCTTTTCTAAAACCAGCTTGAACATCAGGAAGTTCACGGTTCACATCTTGCTGAAGCCTGGCTTCGAGAATTTTGAGCATTACTTTACTAGCGTGTGAGATGAGTGCAATTGTGTGGTAGTTTGAGCATTCTTTGGCATTACCTTTCTTTGGGATTGGAATGAAAACTGACCTTTTCCAGTCCTGTGGCCACTGCTGAGTTTTCCAAATTTGCTGGCATATTGAGTGTAGCACTTTCACAGCATCATCTTTCAGGATTTGGAATAGCTCATTCCAGTCCCCATATTTTTTCTTTTCTGAAGATTTTATTGAAGTACAGTTGATTTACAGTGTTGTGTTAGTTTCTCATGTACAGCAAACTAATTCAGTTATACATATATATAAATTCTTCTTCATATTCTTTTCCAGCATTTTAACAGTGAAAGTTTTATGAAGCAGATGGTTAAACAGCCAATAGGAACTTTTTGGCTTAGATACGGGCTTCCCTGGTGGCTCAGATGGTAAATGTGGGAGACCTGGGTTCAATCCCTGGGTCAGGAAGATCCCCTGAAGAAGGGAATGGCTATCCACTCCCATATTCTGGCCTGGAGAATTCCACGGACAGAGGAGCCTGACGGGCTACAGGCTTAGATACATGATAAGTAGGAGGGAGATTTAAAAATCATTCCCGTGAGGAAATTGAACTTCAGGAACTATGAAGTGATGTGTCCCAGGGTCACCCGCCCAGTGGGCTAGAGCAGACCCCTGCAAGAAGGTCGCAGGCTCCCCGTGTCGTGGTCCTCTTCCCTGGTGGAGGCACCTGTTTTGGCCACAGGGAATTGGGAGATCTTTGGAGGCAGCCGGAGCTGCCGTGGAGTCATGATTCTGGGCAGAGGAGGCACGTGCTGCCCAGGTGTGAGTGCTGGGCCCTAGGAGGCTCCCCGACTCCCTCTGACCTGGGTTACAGACAGGGGGGTCAGCTCCTGGTCTGCTGGTCCGGCTCTGGGCGGGTCATCTGATGGGCAGGCGCAGAAGTCCTCCTGGCCTGAGTGGCTGCATCGGCCCCCAGACTTTGAGACCACTAAGGTTGTCCCACCTCACCCGACTGCTTTCTCTTCTGAATCCTCATTATACTAAGTCAATACCAGTTGACCTAAGATGTAATTGTCTTCTGTTTCCTGTGTTGCCCACCTGACCGTAGCTTTGTGTATACATGCAGCACCCGTCATGACCCTGGTCACCCAGAGCAGCCCTGTACAAGCTGGTGAAAGTGAACGTGTTAGTCACTCAGTCGTGTCTGACTCTACAACCCCATGGATTGCCACCCATCAGGCTCCCCTGTCCATGGGATTCTCCAGGCAAGAATACTAGAGTGGGTTACCATTTCCTTTTCCAGGGGGTCTTCCCGACCCTGGGATCAAACCTGGATCTCCTGCATTGCCTGCAGATTCTTTACCGTCTGAGCCACCAAGGAAACCTGTGCAGGCTGTCAGTGGGCAGTTTTTCCTGACCAGGCTCTGTTTCTTTGGTGACGACTGTCTTTCCCTCTCCAGGGGACGAGCTGCCCGAGCTGGACAACATGGCCGACAACTGGCTGGGCTCCATCGCCAGAGCCACCATGCAGACCTACTGTGACGCCATCCTGCAGATTCCTGAGCTCACCCCGCACTCCACCAAGCAGCTGGCCACCGACATCGGTGGGTCCCCGCGGCGGGCGGGGGAGGTTGTCCAGGAGGTTGTCTCCAGGAAGGTTGTCCCAGGGCTTCTCTCAGCTTCAGCTCGGGGTTGGTCTGGGAAGCTTTGTTAAAAATGTGGATTCTCCAGTCCCCGCCCCCAGAGGCTCTGACGTGACAAGTCTGGGTGGAAGCCTGGGCACCAGTAGTTTGCCAGATGTCCCCGGGGATTCTCACAGCTGCCAGGGCTGAGAGCCATTCAGGGGCGCCTTGGCAAGACAGGCTGGATGGGTGAGGCAGCCTGGTGTGATGATGCCCTGCCCTGCCTTGCCTTCTGTTCATCCATATAATCATCATCCAAACCGACCTTGATTAAGTGCTCACTACAAGCAGGCATGCAGGTCCTGAGCCAAGCTCTCGCGCCCATTGTCTTATGCAATCTTCAAAACTCCCCTGTGAGGTCTGTGCTCCTGCCTTCAGCACTCTGATAAGGAAACGGGGGCACAGGGCACTTGCGTCACAAGGCCACCCCACCAGGGTCGCCCCGCCGTCTCCACCTGAGTACCTGCCTGATTCCCAAGTCAAGGGGCGTGTGCCATCTCCTCCTGCTGGCACACGTCCCTGGAGGTAATGCCACCTGGTGGGAGGTGCTCTGAGGTTGGGGTGCTGCAGGCGGGCAGTCGGAGCATCTCCCCACCCTCTTGGTATCATTCCAGTGACTTGCCGGCTCTTTGGCTGGAGGCAGCTCTTGGAGCGGTCAAGGGAGCGGATGGTAGGAGACTTGAAGAGTAGCAGCCTGGAGACCCAGCCAGGGCTTTGACCTGAGTGAGCACAGGGCCAAGCCAGCCTCTGGTTTTGCCAAAGCAGAAATAGAAGTGAGATGCTTTCCTCCAGGTCACGGGGCAGTGAGTGACGGAGCCAGGCCTCGAACCCAGATGTGTGACTCCACTCGCTATACTCATTCATGGTCAGCTCTCAGCAGTTACAGAGCAGCGGCCAGCTCTCGTCATCTCACAGGGCACGTGTTCAGAGAAGAGATGAAGAGGTTCCCTTGTTCATCAGTGGTCCCTGTTAGTACAGGCAGGAGCACTGAGGGGAGAACCAGCAGAACTAGCGAGTGAGATTTGGGGGCGGCCCCTAGAGTTCACTCGTCTACATGTCATCTTCCCTCACTGTTCAGCTCCCATCCAGATCCACCTCTTCACTTGCTCAGTGGTGACTGAGCATCTGTTGCAAGCAGCTCTCATGCTAGGAGATGGGACAGAACCAGAGCGGTCTGGACAGTTCCTGTGCTCACTGAGCTTCCACCATGAGGGAGTGAGTGTGGGCTTAGGTCCCGGGAAGCTGCCCAGTGGTAACACAATAGGGAGCAGTGAGGTCTGTGGCAGCATATGGACACCTTAGGGACACAAAGTTAAACGTTGAAACAAAAGCACTCTTGCTGTCTGGACAGAAGATGTGGTAGGTTGTGGGCTGCCACTTTGCAGGTCCTGGCCTGCAGTCAAGGAGAGCGCACAGTTTTATGGGTGCACATGGGCCGGAGGCAGGTGTCTGACCGGTTGGTGGCGCCCTTCCTGGGAAGTGGCTGTCTGAGAGGGTCGTGGGGTCAGGCATCCAGGACAGAGCAGGCACCGTCTACAGGCTGTGCCTTGGAAAGAAGACACAGGGAAGATAGAGCCATGCTGGAGCTCCAGCCTAATCGGGGAGGAGAGATTGATGCAGGCGGTGATCAGAAAGTAGGGAGGAACTTGCTGGGTGATGTGTCTTCCAGCCCCTGGGGGCAGGAAGAGAGGGAGGAGCCGGAGAGGGCTGGCCGCGCTGCCCCGGAAGGACGAAGGGAAAGAATGCCCAGTTATTGACCACCTGCATCACATGGGGCGTGTTCATGGTCCTTGTCCCTCTTCACCCCCTGAGCGGTGCTGCCCGAGGGTACTGACTGCCTCCAGGGGTGGAAGCGGAGACACGAGAGGTCAAAGGAGTCACTGAGGTCACCCTGACCTTGGAAACCCCATTTTCTCTTCCACTCTGCCTGTGCTGCCTGAGCTCGCCTGCCGGTTAGGATGGGAGATGCTGCTTTTCAGAAGGATAGGCCCCTCACACCCCTCTTGGAGACTTTCATCAACTGGGCCTGGGGGTGGGCTCAGGAATCTGTCCTCACTTGTACCCCAAGGGGTTATATCTGGAAGTTGTGGGAACCACATTACACCAGGGATTGCCCCAAGCACCATCTGCATCCCCCCTGTAGAGGCTCTGCTGGGGGGTCTTTGGGAGCTGCTTAGATAAACCCTGTGTCTCCTGACCCCTTGGGTTTTCCATGTGGTCAGTGGGGGCCACTGGGGAGCAGGGCTGGGAACCCAGGAGTTCTCAGTGTAGAGCTTCTGCTGAGGTTGGCGGATCGGGCTGCAGAGATGAGTGTGTGGTGGCGATGTTGGCAACTCCTTCGTTTATTTAGAATCCCTAGACCTGGGCCTGGGCCGAGCTCACAGTCATATTTGACCGTCCTGTAAAACACCCTCAGAGTGAAGGCCCGTGGGCTGAGAGCAGATCTGGCAGCCAGCGTTGGGGGGGTTGGGGGACATCTTGTTTCTTACTATGGGGAGGCCCTTAGGGCTCGTCCGCTTGGTGCTGAGTCTGTCTGTCTGTGTCCGTCTGCTCCCACCCCACAGACTACCTGATCAACGTGATGGACGCCCTGGGCCTGCAGCCGTCCCGCACCCTCCAGAACATCGTGATGCTCTTGAAGGCCAAGCCCGAGGACTACAGACAGGTCAGCAAAGGCCTGCCCCGTCGCCTCGCCACCACGGTGGCCACCATGCGGAGTGTGGACTACTGACCCCCATGCTCCTGCTGACAAGAGTGTTGGGGCCACAGAACTCTCCAGACTGGTCTTGCTCTACAAATCCACCAGGCATTGGCCAGAACTTGTTTCGAAAGGACTTGGTTCATTTGTATAATCAAAAAAAAAGCCTGTTAATTAGAGGTAAATTATTTATTAGGAATTTTCAGATAATTTTTAAAAATGATTCCATCTTGAAAGTGCAGTTAATAAATACCATGAAATGAAAAAAGGCCGTTTTCTTTCCATTTTTACTCAGTGAATATTTGGATGCTTCCCACGTACTGGGCTGTCCACACTGGGGATTCAGCTGGGAAGGAGGCTGAAGCAGGGAGGGAGAGAGAATTGGCAGGTAAACTGACTAAGGTCTGGCTTCCTTGGTGGCTCAGTGGTTAAGAATCTGCCTGCAATGTGGAAGACCCAGGTTTGATCCCTGGGTTGGGAAGATTCTCTGGAGAGCGGCATGGCCATCCACTCCTGTATTCTTACCTGGAGAATACTATGGATGGGGAGCCTTTTACTTTCCTTTCCGACTAAGATCATCCAAGATGTTAGTGCTGGGGGCCCAGAGGGCGTCAGGGGGCAGTGGCCTGGGAAGAGCTGGACGGGCAACCCCAGGACCTGAAGGATGAGGGCTGTGCGTGGTGACGAGCTCTGAGGAGTGCTCAGGCTGAGGGCAAAGGCGGATCAGGCCCTGGGCATGTCCATGGTCAGCAGTGGAAGTGGGAAGCCGGAGATAAGGTCAGGGAGGAAAGAGGTGCAGATCATAGCATGTCCTGCAAGCCATGGTAAGGACTTTGATTTTCCCTCTTTTAAAAAACCCGCCAGGTGATGTAGATTCTGTCAGGTTTTTTTCTTTTTTTTAAATTAATTTTTGACCGAAAAGCCCTGTTGCTGCACGCGGGCTTTTCTCCAGTTGCAGCAAGCAGAGGTTACTCTTCGTTGCGGTGCTCAGGCTTCTCACTGCGGTGGCTTCTCTTGCTGCAGAGCACAGGCTCTAGAGCGCGGGGCTTTAGTAGTTGCTGCACGTAGGTTCAGTAGTGGTGGTTGCCGGGTTTTTGAGCACAGGCTCAGTAGTTGTGGCTCGAGGGCTTAGTTGCCATGTGGCACGTGGGATCTTCCTGGCTCAGGGACTGAACTCTAGTCTTCTGCACTAGAAAGTGTATTCTTTACCACTGAGCCACAGGAAGCCCTCTATCAGGTTTTCTTTCTTTCTTTTTTTTTTGTCAATAGCTTCTGCATCTGTTAAGATTTTAGTTGGCTCTAAGTAACAGAATAATGTAATTTGAGTGACTTAAATAAGAATTGATTTTTGCTAGTAACAGAGAGTCAAATGGTGGTGGCTATGGGCACTATTTAGTGGCTGGACCGAGTCAGGACCAGCCTCTCTGTGATCTTGACGTTGCACTATGGGCGTGGTGCCTCATCCTCCTGCAAGTAGGTACAGCATCCGCATCCAGAGAGGAAGGAGGCAGAGAGGGGGTGGCCAAGCAGCAGTTCATCCCTTCCACTGGGGAGGCAAAGGCCTTCCCAGAGCCCCACCCTTGACTTCCTCCCAGGCCTCATGGCCATGTTGGGTCGCCAGGTGTCTCCCCAGCTGCAAGCAAGGCTGGGAGCACAGGAGCAGGACTGACGTCCGCCAGGCTGAACAGCTCTGCCGTGGGGCGTCCTGTGCACTGTGGGATGTTGAATAGCATCACTGGCCTCCACCCACTGGATGCCCGAGTTGTGACAACCAACATGACAACCAACAACATCCAGACATGGTCCAGGAGGCAAAACCACCTCTGGTAGAGAAACCCTGGCTTAGACCATGCAGGATTTCTTGCCGCCTGAAAACTGGGAGAAGGGCAGGCAGCCGAGTCCCTTGCAGGCTCCTTTTGAATTGAGCTGCACCATGTTCTGAGCCTGGGTGGGCTTTCCTTGTCTCCTACCCATTGCCTCACATTCCCGGAACATGGAGCCCGGGAATATTTCACGCACAAAGGAACTGAGGCTTGGAGAGATCTAAGGGGCTTGCCCAGAGTCACTCAGCGGCCATGTGCAGGGCTGGGAGCCCAGAGGTGTTGGCTCCACCTAATCCTACCCAGGTCAGCCTGCCCGTGCCAGCCCCTTGAGAGTGGCACCACTGTGATCTCAGCCTTTGAAACAGCCCCACTGGGCTGCCAGGCTGTGTCTCCCTCTGGGTCTGTCTCCCAGGGAATTCCCACACCTTCTGTTCCCCATACCTTTGGAAACAGTTTGGCTGGCCCTAAAAGAGCATTAGCTGCAAACTTCCACCGAAAAAAATATTTTGGTTTTTCACGTGGTGGATCACAGACATCCATGGCAGGGATCAAGCCTGGCTTCTCTCTCGAAGTGGGAGCTGGAGACCTGGAAGGCAGAAAGTGCTGCTTTGAAGTGGAAACCTCTTTGCAGTGACCTCTGCCAGTGTCGGTGAGTGCCACTAAGACAGGCTCAGGCTTGATTCCAGCTTTGCTACCGTCCAGCTGTGTGACCTTGGGAAAGTCATTCATCTCTCTGAGCCTTGTTTCCAAATCTGGAAAACAAGGGTCATAATGGTACCTAACTCCTAGGGTTATTTGAAGAATGCTTGAGATGAAATGAAGAGCTTCCCTGGTGGCTCAGAAGTAAAGAATCTGCCTGCAATGTGGGAGACCGGGGTTGGATGCCTAGGTAGGGAAGATCCTCTGGAGAAGGGAATGGCAACCCACTCCAGAATTCTTCCCTAGAGAATTTCATGGACAGAGGAGCCGGGCGGGCTGCAGTCCACGGGGTCCCAAAGAGACACAACTGAGCAACTAACACACTAACAGCACACAGTAGGTGTATAGTAGATGCTACTTTCATAGTCCTCTCGCACCTGTAATTCACCTATCCACTGGGGATAGTGGTGGGAATGACAGAGCGCCATTCCTGGGCAATTTTGGAACTGCTAATTTTTCAGGCTCTGATAGGACCCCAGGGTGGAATACGATACCCCGTCTCCCCTCTAGATCCGGAGGGGAGAGTGACGACCGTCTGCCTGACTCAGAGCCTGCTCTCAGAGGTGGGACCATCATCCATCTTTCTCCAGCCCTCCGTACTCCCCAGGAGAGACTAGCAAGTAATGCCCACATCAACCTGGTCCTTTTCTCCCATCTATAAGCAGCTCTGGGGGCTGGAAGCTCCTCCCACTCCTGCTCTCACATGTCTCTGAGCAAAACCTTTCACCAGAGTCTGTAAGGGGCTATCTGCCATAGGCCCCTCTGGGCAGGCTGGGCAGCATCTCCCATCCTCAGTCGCAGTGATTGGTTCAGGATTAGCATGTGGCCCAGGCTGATCCAAATGAGCCTCATTCTCAAAATTTTTGCTAGGAAGTTTTCTTCCTATTGTGTTGCTGAGCTGAGGGAATGGATTCTGGGACTAAAAGGGAAAGAAAAGCTCATGGAGAGAAAGTGTGTAAGACAGATGTCAACACAGAAGATAATAAAGCCAGCAGCTGGAGAAATCACTAGATTGAGCTGAACCCCTGGATACAGCCTTGCCTGAAATCCCTGGACTTTAATTAAAGAACCAATGAATTCCCTTTTTAACTCAAATTCAAATTAACTTGTGACCAAAAGACTGGTAAAAAGAGTTAGATAATAATCATTGCTTTGCCCCGTAGCCTCAGATGAGATAATAAATATGAAAGCCCTGGGCTCCTCTGAGGAACTGCTATTCTAATGATCATTGGTATTCTTATAGCAGCAAGAGGATGAGGCTGGAGTCTTGCCCTTGTCACCTACGGTAATAGCAATCTAGTCTAACACCTTACCTCTCCAAGCCTCAATTTATTTACTTGTAAAATGGGATGATCATATTTCTCAGTGGTTATGAGAATTCAATGAAATAAGACTTACAAAGTGTACACTTGGCCTGGTGCCTGGCACGCGGTAAGTGTTTGATACAATACAGTCATTGTTTAAAGACAACAACAATTACTAGTGAGTGTGGTGACAACTACCACTGCTAATAGTAACAGCCCTAGTCATGGTAGTAAGTCTGATAATTACCAAGAATTGTTGACTCCAGCCGGCAGACTTGGTCTGGCTCTGAGCTGGGAAACCTGGTTTCCCCCAGACCCGCCCCACTCAGTCCCAACCATGCTGCCTTTGACTGGAGTCGCGCCGCCTTCCTCCACAGATGCCACTGAATGGGCACTGAAAGGGAGCACAGCTTGTTTGCCTTTCAGGCCAAGGACTCAGCTGTTCTAGACCAGCAGGCTGGGACGCCCTGGTCCCAGGCTCTGAAGCCCACACTCATTCACCATCAGAGCTGGCAGGTGACGGCAGGGCCCTGCAGTGGTCAGCTGTCTGCAGCTGCCAGATCCCATGCTTCGTTGACAATGGCTCCTGCTTCCTCTTTGGGAGGCCGATAGTATTGCCATGTTGTTGTTTAGTCGCTAAGTACATCATGAGAAATGCTGGACTGGAAGAAACACAAGCTGGAATCAAGATTGCCAGGAGAAGTATCAATAACCTCAGATAAGCAGATGACACCACCCTTATGGCAGAAAGTGAAGAGGAACTAAAAAGCCTCTTGATGAAAGTGAAGAGTGAAAAAGTTGGCTTAAAGCTCAACATTCAGAACACGAAGATCATGGCATCCGGTCCCATCACTTCATGGGAAATAGATGGGGAAACAGTGCAAACAGTGTCAGACTTTATTTTTCTGGGCTCCAAAATCACTGCAGATGGTGACTGCAGCCATGAAATTAAAAGACGCTTACTCCTTGGAAGGAAAGTTATGACCAACCTGGATAGCATATTCAAAAGCAGAGGTATTACTTTGCCAACAAAGGTTCGTCTAGTCAAGGCTATGGTTTTTCCTGTGGTCACGTATGGATGTGACATTTGGACTGTGAAGAAGGCTGAGCCCCGAAGAATTGATGCTTTTGAACTGTGGTGTTGGAGAAGACTCTTGAGAGTCCCTTGGACTGCAAGGAGATCCAACCAGTCCATTCTGAAGATCAGCCCTGGGATTTCTTTGGAAGGAATGATGCTAAAGCTGAAACTCCAGTACTTTGGCCACCTCATGCGAAGAGTTGACCTATTGGAAAAGATTCTGATGCTTGGAGGTATTAGGGGCAGGAGGAGAAGGGGACGACAGAGGATGAGATGGCTGGATGGCATCACTGACTCGACAGACGTGAGTCTGAATGAACTCCGGGAGTTGGTGATGGACAGGGAGGCCTGGCATGCTGCGATTCACGGGGTCGCAAAAAGTTGGACACGACTGAGCGACTGAAATGAACTGAACTGAAGTCATGTCATGTCTGACTCTTGCGATCCAATGGGCTGTAGCCCACCAGGCTATGGGTTGCCATCTTTAGCAATGAAAAACACAGGAAGCTCAGTTAAATTTGAATTTCAGAAAAACAATGATTAATTAGTATAATGTTGTTGTTATTCAGCTGCTAAGACATGTCTGACTCTTTGCAACCCCCTGGATTGCAGCATGCCAGGCCTCCCTGTCCCTCACTATCTCCCAGAGTCTGCTCAAGCTCATGTCCAGTGAGTTGGTGATGCTATCCAACCATCTCATCCTCTGCCGCCCTCTTCTCCTTTTGCCTGCAATCTTTCCCAGAATCAGAGTCTTTTCCAATGAGTCGTCTGTTTGCATCAGGTGGCCAAGATATTGGAGCTTCAGCTTCAGCATCAGTCCTTCCAATAAGTATTCAGGGTTGACTTCCTTTAAGATTGACTGGTTTGTTTTCTTGATTATATTAGTACAATATGCCCTCAATATTACATGGATGTCTACTAAAAAATTAATTTGCCTATCTAAAGTTCCAGTTTGGGGCTTCCCTGGTGGTTCATTGTTTAAGAATATGCTTGTAGTGTGGGGACACCAGTTCGATTCCCGGTCTGGGAAGATCCCACACACCACAGGGTAACTAAGCTAGTGCACAACTACACTGCCTGTGCTCTGGAGCCTACTGAAGCCTGCTCACCCTAGAGCCCATGGGCCACAGCAAGAGAAGCCAGCACGATGAGAAGCCCATGCACCATAATGAGGAGTAGCCCCTCCTTGCCAAAACTAGAGCAAGCCCGTGTGCACAACAAAGACCCAGGCAGCCAAAAGTAACTAAATATTAAAAAAAAAAAAAGTTCCAGTTTTACTTGGTGGCCTATATTTTCTCTGGAGCCCCTAGGAACCATGTCCCCATCACCCTCAGACCATGTGATTCTGCGGAGGGGCCAAGGGGCCTTAGGTATGGGCAGGGTCTGATCAATTCCAGCAGCCTACCAATGGGGCACACTGATTGGTTCAGAGGTAGGCATGTGACCCACTCAGTGACCAATGAGAGACAGTCTGGGAGCTTGCTGAGACAGTTGGGAAAGAGAGGCTCTCTCCTAGCTGGCTTTGCTAAGCTGGAGATGTGAGTTTGCAGTTGCAAATGGCCCTTTGCTGCTATAATGTAAGGCGAGCCTGCCTGGGAAGGCAGAGAGAACAGACATCATTTGAGCTGCCAGAGATGCTTGTGCTTAAGCCAGTTTTAAGAATTTATCCCACCTTACCTGCTCTCTTGGTTCTGGAAACCCAAAGAAATAAGTTGGACAACATTGAAAAAGGCATAAAGCCACTGTTGTGGCTTTCAGGGACAACTTGTCTTTCAGGGTCAAGTTGTCTTTCAGGGACAACTTGAAAGAAACCTAATCATCAGCTTGGGCCTCTCCTTGGCCATGTTTCTGCTCTTAATTCAGCACTGATGCCCTTCTACCCTCCAGAGATGTATCAGGGCGCTCTGGATGCTCAGCCAGACAAAGAAGAAAACTAGACTCTATGTTTTCCACTTTTATTTTCCAGAACAAAACATGTGCTACCTGCCAGGACCCTGATGCCTGCTTTCCAGCAGCTCTGTCCTCACTCAACCCATTCACCAGGTCAGCAGAGGCAGGAAGGAAAAGAAGGCTCCTTCTGGGGTCAGAGGGCACAGCGTGCCTACCTGCCTTCAACTCTGGGGCAGATGGTGACTGGCACTGGGAGGGAAGTGGCCTGGTTCCAGGGAACGGTGCTTTGGGTCTCAGACCCCAGGCCAAGGGTCAAGTCAGGTTGGGGGTGTGGGCAGGAACACAGTTCCCGTATCCATACCAGCACCATGACTCCTCGGAGCCCTCAGCCTGGGGCTGGCCAAGAGCTGCCAGCCTCTCTGTAGAGGGACCTGGACTCTGGCCTTGGGCGATGTCTCCGCTGCTCAGGTCCAAATTCTTGGCCCGCCGGGAGGGGCAGGGCAGGCTCTAGATGGCATCCCCCTCGCTGTCAGACTCAATGACGTCCAGCGGCTGCAGGCGCAGGGAGTCGTAGTTGGGGGGTGGGGTGCCCGGGATGGGCGGGTTCTGCTCGTGGGGGTAGGCCCCCACGTCAGGGCCGGGTGTGGCCAAGTCTGGCTGGAAGCCAAAGTTGGTGTGGGCCTCCACCAGCTCGGCCACAGTGGGCGGCGGGCCTTCGTAGCGAGCCTGGGCCCGCTTCTGCCGCACGCTCTTGGCAAGGGCCACCAGCTTGATGATGGTGATCCACACGAAATCGATGATGATCTCCCCGAACTCGATGAGGCAGAGCACCGAGCCCCCCATCCAGAAGCCGAACTGTCCGCCCAGGTTTGAGAGCAGCCAGACGATCTGCAGGGAGCAGGGGGGTGAGGGCCTGACCGCAGTTGGGGGGTTGGGCCACAGATCTCTGCCTCAAGCCCAACCTCACGGCTTCCTGTGAGGTGAGTTGGTGGCCGGAAAGGGAGAAGAGGTGATCATCTCAGCCCAGGGAAGTAATCTGGGAGTGCCTATGGGACCTTCCTGCTTCCCTGGTGGCTCAGCACTAAAGAATCCGCCTGCCAGTATTGCGCCCCAGTCCACTGGGTTGCAAAAAAGTTGAACACGACTGAGCAACTAAACAACAAGTAAGCAAGTGTTAATCTCTCAGTCTTGTCCGACTCTTGGTGACCCCATTGACCGTAGCCTGCCAGGCTCCTCTGTCCATGGGATTTTTCCAGGCAAGAACATTGGAGTGGGTTGCCAGTTCCTTCTCCAGGGGATCTTCCAGACCCAGGGATCAAATCCAGGTCTCCCGGGTTGCAGGCAGACGCTTTACCATCTGAGCCACCAGGGAAACCCATAAACAACAAGTTCAGTTCAGTTCAGTCGCTCAGTTGTGTCCGACTGTTCGCGACCCCATGAACCACAGCACACCAGGCCTCCCTGTCCATCACCAACTCTCGGAGTCCACCCAAACCCATGTCCATTGAGTTGGTGATGCAAACAAGGGACCTTCCTAATTCCTCTGCTGGGCTCTGGATCCTCCCCACCCTCAGGCTGCAGGGTGGAGGGGCAGCAGGCAGGGCTGAGGTGTCAGGAGCCCCGAGACTCACATTATTGGCTGCTGACTCTTCAATGGTGCGATAGTTGAATTCTTGGAAGTAGATATTGAGCTTGACAATCCCCTTCCTGCAGGAGGCAGCAAAGGGAACTGGTGCCCTCTCCCCAATACACACACACACACACACACAGCAAAGGTACCCTCCTCTGGCTCAAGCTTCCCGTGTGCCCACTCCCAGGAGTGGAGAGTCCAAACAAGAACCAGGAAGGGCCCCTCTAGGCCTTGGGGCCAGAAAAGGCACCTCTGCCCCTCACCCATTCCATGCATCTCTTTCTGAACCAGTTCTCCAAAGGACCTGGGGCCAAGACAGTCCTAAAGATTGGCTCTGGGATCCCCTCACCCACTCCCAGTACAGTAGACTTGACATAGAGTCCTAGGCCTTGGCCCGCTGTCAGGGGACCCGGGGCAGGGAAATGTGGTCAAGAGGGCTTCCCCCTTACACCTGATGATCCTCAGAAAGGTGATGCTCTCTCATACCTCCAGCCTTCTGCTGGGACATCAGCGCCTCTTCCTATTTGTCTAAACAGTTACTACTCCTCCTTAGGGGATTAGCTCAAGGGTTACCTCCCTATACAGATCTTCCTTATCTCTCAGGAAGAAGGGGCCTCCTTCTCTGCTGGGCTCCCTGAGAAAGTGTACTGTGCAGACTACCACCACCAAAGCCCTGTTCATGTATCTCTGTCCTCTAGACTCGAAGCTCCTGACAGAATGAAAGCTCCTGTCTTTCTTGTGCTCAATGCCTGGTTGTGTTGAATGGATGGAAAGATGTATGAATGGATGGAGGTTGGGTGGGTGGATGGATGAGTGGAAGAAGGGAAGGATGGATGATGGAGGATGAATGGATGGATGGATGTGAGTGGATAGATGGATGGGGAGACGATTGAAAGGATGGATGATGGATAGATGGGTGGATGGGTTCAAGGATGAAAGGACAAGAGGGGTGGATGAATGAATGAACAGGTTGTCCTTTAGGAAATGGTAGGCTCTGTGCCCCCCTGGCTGGCCTCTCTTTCACTCCCAGTACTTCCTCCTCTAGGCTTGCTTCTGGATCTGACCAGTGTGAGAAGGTGTCTGAGCAGCTGCCCTGTGTCCAAGCCCCTCCCCCGAGGCTCTGGTTTCTCCTCTTTCCTGCCCTCCCTGGCCGGTCCAGACTCTGAGCTCACCTGCTCAAGGTGATATTGCTGCTTTGGTCCCGCTCCTGAGACAAGACGTGGAAAATCCAGTCCTGGAACCCAAAAAGGCAGCTGAGAACAACAGTGCCCGCAGCATCCCCTCCCAGCCATGGGCCCTGCTACCCGTAGGAGGCAGACCACAGCCCTGGGGACTGTGTGTGCGCACAGGGAGAGAGGGGAAAGGCACTGGGTCTCCAGGCTCTTCCCCATAGGCCCGGCCTCCCTGCTTCAGTTCTCACCGCAGGCCCTCACACTTGCTGTTCCCTCCCAGGCTGGCTCAGCCCCATCCTCCAGTTTCAACTCAAATATACCGTTTTAGAGAGGTGGGGAGGGGGCAGTCTTCCCTGACCACCCTGTCTAAAGTGCTTTCCCCCAGTTACCCTTCCAGCATCTGGTTTACTCCCTACAGAGCCCCTGGAAATGATCTTATTTCTGTATATCGTCTGTCTCTGCAGCTGGAAAGTAAGCTCCGAAAGGGCAAAGGACGGTCTGTCCCATTCACTGCCATGTCCCCTGCACAGTCCTTGGGGGACACGGGTGGAAGGAGGCGGGGCGGGAGTGGAGGAGAGTTCCCAACAGCCTGCAGACCTCCGGCCACACCTGCCTCCCATCCAAAGCTGGGCGGCCAGGAGCTTGGCCGCTCCCCTGACTCACCTCGGAGGCCTCGGAAGGCCAGACGGCCATGGAGATGGTCATCTTGTACTGAGTGTCACTGGAAGAGAGACGGCAGCCCATGGTCACTGTCCCCGCCCGCCCCGCCTCCACACCCGCCCCGCCTATCCCGTCTGGGTGGACTCACTTGCAGGACTCCTTACAGGCGTAGATGCAGGTCTCCCTCTGCGCCAGGCTGATGCGCAGGGCCGAGTAGCAATGGGCTGGGTGGGAGGGGGTTGGGGGGAGAGATTTTGAGCCAGGTTTTCTGCTTTGAGCCTCCGGCCGCCCTCTGATCTCCTGGCCCTGAGCCACCTAAGGCCTGTGGTTAGGTTGAGTGGGGAGCGTTGTCTCGATCCAAACTCCCCTTGTCACGGAAAATCACCCACCCTGGGTGCCCCCTCTCTAGCCGTTTGGCCCCAGCTTGGCCAGAGGGACCTCCTCCCCAGCACCCCAGCCCCAGCTCAGGAGGATCAGAGCAGCTTTCCCTCCACCTGTCACCCCTGAGCCTGGTGGGGGGCAGGCTAGGGCCAGCAGGTCACGTGGGGAGGGATGAGTATTGGAAGGGATAAAGTTCTTCCCTCCTGTCCACACACATTAGTTTTAACAGGTGGTAGGACTCCCTCTGCCACTGACAACATCCATCAGTGTTTGGATGACCCTGGCTCAGTGTGAGTCCAGTAGGGGCTCCCCTTCTGGTGACTTCAGGTTTCAAAGACAAACTCTCTCCCGAACTTACACGTTTCACGTGTACACTTGAAAGCATCAGGGAGCTGGGGGTGAGGAGAACCAGGGCGAGAGGGGCCATGGATGGTGAGGACTCATGGAGCCCCCCACCCGCCGCTTTCGGGCACAGCCTTTGTGGGCAGAGGCCCAGCGGGCTGGGGGGGCCGGTCCCTGAGGGGCTCCCCGCTCACCCCAGTCCGGAAACTCCTGGTTGTTGCAGTATTTCCTCTTGTGGGGCAGCGGGTACAGGTAGTGGCCACAACCACATTCCCGAATCATGTGCTCCTGGAAGCAGGAGCGAATACAGGCCTGGGGGGTGGGAAGGGACAGAGAGAAGGCAGACTTGAAGGTGATGTCCCCACCTCCGCCCAGGGGGATGGGGCCCAGGGGGCTGCATTCCCAGGCCTGGGGGTGGGAAGGGGCAGAGAGAAGGCAGACTTGAAGGTGATGTCCCCACCTCCGCCCAGGGGGCCGGGGCCCAGGGTGCTGGATGCCCAGGCCAGGGGCTGGGGGAGCTGAGGAGGCGCCCCTCCAGTGGAAAAGGGTGGCGAGGTGGCTAAGCTTCCTCCCCCTACCCCCTCGAGGTGGGAGGTGGCTGTCCTTCCCTGTCTCTGTCCCCACAGAAGGACTCAAGCCAGAACCCAGCTCTCTGAGGCTGGCCCCACAGATGACACGGGGTTGTTCCAACCCTAAAGCTCTCTCTCAGGGACTTCCCTCAATGGTTAGGACTCCGTGATTCCACAGCAGGGGGCGTGGGTTTGATCCCTGGTCAGGGAACTAAGATCCCAAATGTGTCCACTGTTTCCCCCCAACAACAAAAAACAGCTAACTCTTAAGAAAGCTCTTGTTACAAGGCTGCCAGCAGCCTTCCAAGCCATTTGCATGGAAGGACGCAGAAGAGAAAGCAGGCAAGCTCGC
Source organism: Bos indicus (assembly GCF_029378745.1). Classification (NCBI taxonomy): domain Eukaryota; kingdom Metazoa; phylum Chordata; class Mammalia; order Artiodactyla; family Bovidae; genus Bos; species Bos indicus. The sequence continues at coordinate 22,102,653 of NC_091784.1, read as the reverse complement.
TCTGTGCTCCTTCATCCTGGAGGGAAACACTCAGGGAAGATGAGAAGGGTGATCCAAGTGCTCAGTGCAAAGGAGAGGAAGTGACCTTCTATGGAATGTCCCCTGGTGGGGGTGAGGGAAGTGGGGGAGTGGACCAGGCCCCTGTAGGCTGGATGAGATCAATCTATAATTTCTGGGTTTTCAGGTCCAACCTGGTTTCAGTGCACTGAGAAACGAGCTATGTGTTCCAGAGCCAGACCTCCCCTCCGAGCCTCAGTTTATTCCTGTTGCTCCTGTGTCTAAGGTGGGGAGGTCAGCATGCCGTTAGGCACTTGGAGAATGGAAGCAGTCGCTTGTCACGGCTCTCCTGCCAGGCTTCCCAAGTCCTCCTCTGGAGGGCTTCCCGCTCCCACCCTTGCCAAGGAGCTCGCATCCTCTCCCCTGCTCTCCTGCCTGCTCCTTCCCAGTCCATTGCATCTGGTGCTCCGTTCTCCCCTGAGAACCTGCAGGCTCCTCGTGGGAGGAAGCGGGGAGTGGGCGGGGGTGGGTGGCAGATGAAATGGCACGGCTGGGAGGAGGGGGTCTGGGGCAAGATCGGGGGCAGTGGGTCAGCAGGGAGCTCTGGGCCAAGTGTCCAACATTCACTCAGACCTCACTGTCTCACCTGGAAGGTGGGGGCCCTCTCTAGGGTGGGCGAGGGCGGGGCCAGGGCTGGCAGGCAGAGTGCCTGACCAGGGCCTGGGACTTTGCCAAGGTCTCTGTCCAGACTGGTGATGGCACTGCATAAAACGAGATCTGGGGTTTCTCTGGAATGGGGTTTCCAGGGCTGGGGACTGATGCCTTTGTGGCCTCCTTCTCTGTGCTCCCACCGCCCCCACCCCCGGCTGCCTTGTCTGTCCATCTGTCCCTCCAGAGGCTTAAAGACTCCTCAAGTTCTCCATCGCAGGCAGAAGCCCCCCGCCAGACAGGAGGGTTGGAGTGAGCAGTACATGGGGTCAGCTGGACAGAGTGGGCAGGGGGGATGGTGGATTCCCGTGTCTAAGACGAAAGGGAAAACTACACCCTGCTCGGGGCTCTCAGACACGGAGCTGGACACTGGGCTGCCCCCCAGCCATCCTGTGTCCTCATCCACCAAGGCAGACTGGACTGGGAGAGAAAGTGTCACTGTGAGCGGTCACTTTGGTCATCTTTGCAAAGAGTCAGTCTGTCCTGTCCTCTGGGGCCAGGTCTGAGGCCAAGCCTCGTGGCTGACCTTGGAGATCAGGATAAGAGGTAAGGAAGCCCCAGCTGCAGCAAAGGGGATTAAGGCCAGATACAAACAGGGACTTAGGAACACTGATGAGGCATTTGGACTAGGGTCTATAAGCCCCAATTTCCTCATTCTTAATAATAGCATCTACATCTTGGTATTGTTATGAGGATTAAATTATTTTATATATATATATAATATATATGTAGAATATATATATATGTAAAAAAATTTATATATGTAATGCACATGCAACAGTGCCTGCCTAGCATGATAAGCCTGCTATTATTAGTATATTATAATAATAATGGTATAGTATAATAAATGCATATACAATAAATGCTGTTAATAGCATATTAATATATACTAACAATAATTAATAATTATTGTTAGAATATTATTGCCTCATATGGGTACTGAAAGGATCAAATGATTGTTTAATCCATGTAAATCCTTAATACACACAAGAGTTCTTTTTGGGAAACCCCAGAGCAAAACCCCAAGGCCACACCTGCCAAGCAAGGACAAGAAGTGGCCAGACCCGGGCCCTGGTAAGAACCAGGACTAGACTGGTTCCCTAGCCTCCAGTGAACCTTGTGGTCCCAAAGATCCAGCAGAGCCAGCCTTGCTGGGACCAGCTTTCCCAGACACCTCAGGCCTCAAGCCACCATTGTCCCACCTGGATGGAGTAGGTCGTGTTGTAGTTGCTGTAGAGGTTTTGGATGGGGACGTCAGAGCCGTTCTTGGTACACTGGCTATAGGGTTCGCCCTTGCGCTGCAGCTTGTCCTGTGTAAGAGGTAGTTTGTGGGGACCCCTGGTCACCCCTAGGAACCCCCCTCTGTTCCTCCCTCCCATCCAGCAAGTGGGCCTAGGGGATGCTCAGAGGGGCTGGAGGGCTGACGCCCCAGCAGGTGCCAGGGGTGGGGGGCACTCATCTTCCCCCAAGCGTGGGGCCCGCTGGGGTTCCAGGCAGAAGGTGAGGCAGGAGTGAATGGTGGGGAGGTCCAGGGCTTGGGGAGGCCCGGAGCTGCTCCTCTCAGGCCCCGGGAGGTGGGCACTAGGCAGACAGCCTGCAGGCATACCACGAGCACCCCGATGGATGTCTCCATCCCCGCCATGGCATAGATGCCCTCTTCCTTGATGAAGGGGTATGACCTCTGCTCGTGAAGCATCAGCCGGGCGCCAGCCGTAGACGTGAGGAAGGGGACGTAGTCTTCCTGGCCCATGTCCAGGATCAGTTTTAGGCCTGAGGGGAAGATGGGGCGGAGGGCAGCCTGAGCTGGCTCCCCAAGGCTGAGTGCAGACCCACCACCCACTGGTCCCAGCCCCCCCCCAGCCAGGGAAAGCCAGGGTCTATGCAGGAAGCTGGCTCCACTTTACGAAAACCCGGACTTCTTGCCTTTTCTGAGGCCCACTTCCTAGTCTGAGCCAGCACGGTCTCCACTCTGGGCTCTGCCTGCCCCATCTCTACTCCACGGCCTCTTCCACACGGCAGGTAGATCCAAGGCTGCAGCCCAGGCAGCCTCGCCTCTCATCTCCAGGGTCCTCATTCTCTCTGCTCACCCTCTCAGCTGCCATGCTCCTTCTTACTGCTGGGCCTTCGTCAGGCTGTCTTCTCTTTGGAATGCTGTCTCCAGCCTCACCTTGCACCTAGAAACTCCTACTCTTCCTTCAGGGCTCAGTCCAAGTATCACTTCCTCCAGAAGCCTTCCCTGACTGTCTAGACTGGGTCTCGGGATCTCTGTCATACTCTCTCCTTGTCCTGGAACTCGCCTTCCAAGTACCTGTCTCACTTTTGAAATTTTTCTTTGATTATCTGTCTTCCTTCCCTACTCCACTGTTCTCTTCTTGAAGGTGGAGACCAGACTCAGTATTTTATGAATCATGGCAGGGGGTGCTTCCCAGATGGTGCCAGTGGTAAAGAACCCATTTGCCAATGCAGGAGATGCAAGAGATGTGGGTTTGATCCCTGTGTTTGGAAGATCCCCAGGTGAAGGAAATGGCAACCCACTCCAGTATTCTTACCTGGAAGTTTCCATGGACAGGGGAGTCTGGCAAGCTACTGTTCATGGGGTCACAAAAAGAGTTGGATATGACTGAGACAGGCAAGAAGAAAGGACTGGGCAGGACAAGAAGCCTAGCATTTATTGAGCATTTGCTGCATACTGAGTGCTGGGCTCAGGGCTTTATTTACATGATCTCATTGAGGCTTATAAAAGGCATATGAGATAGGTACAATTATTGTCCCCATTTTACAGATGAGGAAACTGAGACCCAAAGAGAGTAAGGGATCTTGTCATAGGTCACTCAACGAGGAAGTGGAAGTTGATGGACTTCTACAGGCAGCTTTGATCTTAATCATCAGTCATCACTAGAGAGTGAGCTAGCTGGCATCTCTGTGATGCCCAGTATCCTCAGAGGCTCTGGGGTGGGTGAAGTGTTGGTAGCCCACCCACACCCCTCTAGACCAGCAGCTCTGACAGTTGCTGAATGACACCTGTCTTTTGATGGCTGGGGAGTTCAGAACCTAAGGGTAGGGAGGAAGGATTTGCTCCCCAAGGCCTGGCGCAGGTGCTGAGTCCACCAGCTGCTCCCAAGACGAGCAGCTTCTGCCATCAACCACTTCCCTCTTCCTCACTTCTGTTTACTACTTCACCTTCTCTCTGTCTCTCATGAACTGCACAGAAACGAGGCTGACAGTAAGGGCTCTGCCCCAGGCTAACTGTGTGATCATGGGAAAGTTACTTAAAACGTCTCAGAACATCTGCATTTAGTGAGAGTTTGCTGCTGGCCAGGCTCAGGGGCAAGGCCAATTGCTCTGTGCTCAGAGGTCTACCTGCCTTAGGCCAGGATGATGTGATGGGGTCTGAACCATATGCTCTGCTCATTTGCTCTGCTCATTTGCTCATTGTGCAAGAGCAGAAACGAGAGCTTCAAGAAGTTCAGTCTCGGTTCAGCATCACCTGGGGGTAAATGGTGGGGCTGGGATTCCATCTGGTCACAGAAGCCTGTGCTCTCAGCCACTGCTTCCTTGCTTTGCTCATCAGCAGAAGGGGCGCACCAGTCACTCACTACCCAGGGATTTTTGCGCATTGGGTTGGGGAGCAGCTGAGAAGGCACCTGGCCCTGCCCCGGGGTACCCAGTAGATGCTGCTGCTCTGCATGCCGGCCTCTGGCTAAACTCGGTCCTGTCCCTCAACAGCTGATGGTGTGTATGCTTGGTGATCACTCAGTCATGTCTGACTCTTTGCGACCCCATGGACTGTAGCCCACCAGGCTCCTCTGTCCATGGGATCTTCCAGGCAAGAATAGTAGAGTGAGTTGCCATTTCCTACTCCAGGGGATCTTCCCGACCCAGGGATTGAACCCGAAAGCCTCCTACATCTCCTGCACTGGGCAGGTGGATTCTTTACCACTGCACCATCTGGCTGATGGCCATTTTGTCTTTCATCCTCACATGATAGGATTTAAAACCTCATGGCTCTGGCTCCAGGACAGACTTACCGAACTCAGTTCCCGGGTTGGCTGAAGGGAGGGCCTTCTCCGTCATGCCCCAGTTGAAGATGTAACAGTTGCCATAATCAGGGTGGAAGATGGGTGTGAAGTTCCTGAAAGAAACACCATCAGCTGGAGGCCAGGGCCCATCCCCATCCCAGCTGATGTCACCCCCACTGCCACCCCCCGGGTGCGTGACAGCAGGGAGCTGGTAGATTACTGCTCAGAGAGGCTCAGGAATGGAGAAGTGAGTGACAGGTCATTCTGTCCATTCCCCTGCAGCCATGCACCCACCAGAGAGGAGATCCCCAGACTCTATTGGGAAAGAGAGTGTTCTTTGGGGTAGGAGCCAGGCTCTCTGGCTTAGTCATGAAGTATGAAGAAGTTGCTTTTCGTTTCTTTCTTTTTTTTTTTTTTTGAGGTTAATTTGTGCTTTTATTTGCCAGTGTAATTTAACTACAGTGGCCTGTGAACTTTTTTGATCTAAAAATACAATTTTACATCACAATCCTACAAACATATACACATACATAAGATGTATACATATATAAAAGTGAAACAAAAGTTTTGTCAAAAACATCTGCCCTGAGGGTTATTTATTTATTTTGAGACCCAAAAACGAAGCTTCTTTGATGTTTTCAGCTGTCTCATCTACAGGGTCTTGTAAGCCATGTGGTCATTTAAATGGTGACCCCCGAAAAGAGGTGTCCACAGCCTAACCCCAGGGACCTGTGAAAGTGAGCTTATTTGGAGAAGGGATCTTCGCAGGCACAGTTAAGGATTTTGAGGTGAGATTAACCGGTTTTATCACATGGGTCCTAAATCCACCCACAAGTGTCCTTAAAGAGTCAGCAGAGGAGTCACAGAGGAGAAGGTCACATGAAGACAGAGGCGGCGACTGAGAGGAACAAAGACAGAAGTCAGGAGCGCTGGAGCACATCCCCCCCATTGGAAGATGGATGCTTAACCACTGGATCACCAGGGGAGTCCCCATAAGAACTGCTAAAACACCGCTATTAACAGGTTAAATTCCTTAGTATTATTATACATTCAAGTTATATTGTCTCGTAGAGGTCAATTTTGGTTTTACAATTTATTGGTTTAAATTAAGATACAAACGACATTGACATGTGATTGGTTGATATGCCTTTTAAATCTCCTTTAATCTATGGCTTCCTTCAACTGACTTTTTTTGTTGTAAAATAGCTGTTAAGTTCTGGTTTCATCAAGCTAGTAACTGAAGAGCGACTGATACAATTAGAGGGTCATCATTTTGTTCCCCTGATTTGGGGGCTTTGGGGCAACATGCACCAGGGGTGACCAATGCTGTGTGTCCCGATGGAAGGGCACAGGCTGCCCAGAAAGTGGCCTCGCCAACAAACAAAACAACAACCACAACACCCAGCTGTGAACAGGATCAAACATCTGTCTCTAACTACCATTTACAGCAAATACTGGAGACAGAGGAACAAGTTCAAAGATACCGCAAAAAGTCAACCTGCAAAATCCAGACTCCAGAAAATAAACAACCCAGTGTTTTCAACAAAAAAATTATGAGACAGGGAAAGGGAGGTAACCTTCAGATTGAAAGCAGCTTCAAAGACTTGGTTCTATTCCCAACCTGTGGACTTTAATTGGATCCTCATTCAAACAGGCCAACAAAAAAGTCTGACACTGAGAAGACTGAACACCACTGGGTAGATGATGGTAATGAGGAATCACCGATCGTTTCCTTTTTAAGGTGGCGAAACGGGATTGTGCTTCTGTCAAAAGTCTTTCTCTTTGAAGATACATTCTACACACCATATAGATGAAAAGGATGTGAGGTCTTGGATTTGCTTTAATGACAGGATGAGAGTCACACTTATTGGATCTGGGTGGTGGGTCCTCACACCCACCACCCAGGTGTGAGTCCCTCACACCCTGTTCTATGTGTATGCTCTCAAGTCCCCACGTGTGCCAAGTCACTTCAGTTGTGTTCGACTCTGTGCCACCCCATGGACTGCAGCCTGCCAGGCTCCTCTGTCCTTGGGATTGTCCAGGCAAGAATACTGGAGCGGGTTGCCATTCCCTTCTCCAGGGGATCTTCCCAACCCAGGGACTGGGATGGAACCCACGTCTCTTAAGTCTCCTGCATTGGCAGGTGGGTTCTTTACCACTAGCACCCCCTGGGAAGCCCAATTTCAAGTCTCCATAGAAAACAGCATTTAAGGGGACTTCCCTCGTGGTCCAGTGGTTAAGACTCCACACTCCCAATGCAGGGAGCCGGGGTTCAAACCCTGGTCAAGGACCTAGATCCCACATGATGCAACTAAGAGTCTGCATGCCGCAATGAAGAGATCCTGCATCCCGAGACTAAGGGTCCCACAAGCAGCAACAAAGATCTAAGATCCTGAGTGCCTCAAATTAAGACCCATGGAGCTAAATAAATAAATATATTTTAAAAAATGGAACTAGCATTTAAAATGTCTTTGGATGTTTTTATATGGTTTTCTGTTATTTTATTAAAAACAGGAGGGAATGGGGCTCGGTGCATCAGATACTGCAGAAACATACCTGAAATACACTTTCTAAGCTTTCTGTTCCACAGTATTTACTGAGCTAATTTCCCCAGGTCATGCTGAAGATTTCTGTGTATGTTCTTTCCTTTAATTCTTGCAATAACCCCATGAGGTCAGCAGGTATTTGTCCCCATGTTCGGATTAAGAAGCCATTTCCTGTCTCTTTGGTCTCACCCTCTGCGCCAGCCAAATCAGGTGGGTCCAGGGCAGGTGGTGAAATCCGATCCAGGAGCTGACTCTGTCTGACATGCACGTGAGAGGCTTCCGCAGCCTCTGAGCTGAGGTGTCCTCCACCACGAAAGACAAACTGCATTTCTCACCCAACGCTTACTGAGTCACACACTGGGCTCAGGACACGGAGGCCAGCAAGACAGTCCTGTGCTTGAAGCTCATGGCGTAGGAGAGACCACAGAGTGGGGTCATGACAATTCTCTTTCCTGCCCGCCTCCTCCACCTCTAAGGCTCCCACCCTGGTCCAGGGCCACCAGCTCCCCCCAACCCCAATTCCTGCAGGAGCCTCTGCCTCCACTCTTGCTGCCTTACAATCTTCCTCCTTCACAGTGGTCAGGGCAACTGTTTAAACTGTGAATCACGGGCTTCCCTGTGGTTCAGTGGTCAGGACTCTGCCTTCCGATGGAAGGGGTGTGGGTTCTATCCCTGGTTGAGCTAAGATCCCACATGCCTTGCAGCCAAAAAAAGCAATACTGTAACAAATTCAATAAAACTTAAAAAATAGTCCACATCCAAAAAAAAAAAAAATGCAAATCAGCCCATAGCATGCCCCCATTAGAACCTTCTAGAAGCTCCTTGCTGCTCTCAGAATAAAATGCAAATGCCCCACTTGGCTTCCTCCCCCTTGTTCATTATACTCCAGAGACACTCCATGTTGTCTTCAAATTCAAGGCCCACTGCTCCTTGTGCCTGGAATATTCTCTGAGCAGATCTTCAAGTGTCTCGTTTCTCCTCCTCCTTCAGGTTTCATCTGCCCGGAGACGTCCCCTGACCTCCCTATGCAAAGTCACCTCCCAGTCACTTGACCATTTCCACCTGCTTATTTCCCTGGTGGCTCAGTGGTAAAGAATCCACCTGCCAATGCAGGAGATGTGGGTTGGGAAGATCCCCTGGAGAAGGAAATGGCAACCCACTCCAGTATTCTTGCCTGGGAAATCCCATGGACAGAGGGCTACAGTCCATGGAGTCGCAAAGAGTTGGACACAACTTAGCAACTCAACAACAACAACATTCCCATGCTGGCATGCATCAGAAGCCGAACTCATCTTCTTGACTTAATTGCTTATCAGCGGCCTCTTGCTTTGGAAAATAATCCCAGGAAGGACAGCTGTCTGTCTGGAGGGAGAAAGAACCTAAAAGCTAAGGGCTCAGGCTTGGGAGCCAGCCTGCCTGAATTTGAATTCTGGCTCTGCCAGTTACTCACTGGTGAGCTTGGGGGAAGTCACTTCACCTCTCTGTGTTTCTCCCCCCATAACACTGGGGTAACAACAAAACCCACCCAAAAGGACTAAGGTGAGGGTTGGAAGCTGAGCACACAGAACCACTGAACAAATTCACCCCCGATCCTCAGAGACTGGCACTCAGTAGACAGACACTCAGTAAATATTTGTTGGATAAATCATAATATGTGATAAGAGTAGCAACAGAGATAAGCCTGGAAGAGTGGACATGTGGGTGGGGAGTGGGTCAGGCAGGGGAGGGTTCCTGAAGGAGATGAGCCCTGAACTGAGACTTGAAGGATGAGTAAGAGGTAGCCGAGCTTTGCAGGTATGGGGTAGATGAAGGGCACCCCAGGCTGGGGGTGGGAGTGAGGGTGGGGTCCAGAGGGAAAAAACCACTCTGGGCGGGCACCGTGGAGTCTCTCTCCCAGGTGGGATCAGGGCTGCGGCCACAAGGGAGGAAATGAGCGGGGAAAACCAGTTGCAGCCGGGCGCCGGGTCTGGAAGGAGAGACCCCGCCCCTGGGACATGGGCACGCGATGTTCCCAAGGAGCTGCCTCGGACACCTACCGCCCAGGAGCAGGAGGTGGCTCTGGGCGCGGCCAGATCCCCTCCTGTCCCGGGTTGCACTCTGAGGCTTGCCAACTATTTGCTTGTTGATAAATGTTCTTTACCTGAAGAGGCTGCTCCCAGCACTGGCCGAGTCTGGCTCCAGAGCTAAGCGTTTCCCTCCCCAAACCTTCCCTGGAACAGAGGTGAGGCATAAAGGCAGAGACCAGCAAGCTTCCTGCAAAGACTGGGAGATGGAGCATCCTAGCTGGGAGCTGTACAACGACAGTGGCACTGGGTAGTAGGGTTTAGGGAAGGGAGAAACCGGAGGACCAACCCTTGAAGCAACAACAACACATGTGTGCCTGAAAAAGTGAACGTGAAAGTCGCTCAGTCGTGTCCGACTCTGCGATCCCATGGACTATACAGACCATAGAATTCTCCAGGCCAGAATACTGGAGTGGGTAGCTTATCCCTTCTCCAGGGGATCTTCCTGACCCAGGGATCAAACTGAGGTCTCCCTCATTGCGGGCAGATTCTTTACCAGCTGAGCCACCAGGGCAGCCCAAGAATACTGGAGTGGGTAACCGATCCCTTCTCCAGGGGATCTTCCTGACCCAGGAATCGAACCGGGGGCTCTTGCATTGCAGGCGGATTCTTTACCAACTGAGCTATCAGGGAAGCCATATGTGCCTAGAGCTTGGTTTCTAAATCCCATTCTCCAATAAAAGGACTGGAGCTTCTCAGAGAAATGGCTAATTCTAGGACTGGGGCATCTTCTAGTGCCAGAAAGCAAGGAAGTACTAAAACAATAAATAAATGGATGAGGACACGTCAAAGGGACACAGGAGCCAACTGAAGGAGCTCTCAGTGGCCCACACTAGAAAATTTTGAGTAATAAAATAAATAGTGTGGTATTGGATTACAACCCAAATATACAAGAGTCCATACTAGTATAAATAAATGATTGAGTAAATAAACAAAAGCAGAAGACATTCCGTACGAAGAATTCCGAATAGTGTCTGTTCCCCTTTCCAGGTGAAGTGGAGTTTAATCTCTCTTCTCGTGCTGCTCCCCCCACCCCACCCCATAGAGTACAGGCTGAACTTAGAGCTCATGATACAGAGCACGGCGGAGAAGCCCAACACACCCCACCTTAACCAAGGGAGGAGGGTCAACATCACGGGTGGTTCTGAGTGGCTAACATGTACCCCCTGATAGGATGTGACAAGGAAACCCTCCACCTCTGTGGTCTTCTTCCCCCAAATCCATCTTATCTGTATAAACCCCAACAGCTTGCTATAAAACAGCTGACCAGGACCCCGAAATGGTCACGGTCATCCAGAACAAGGAAATCTGAGAAAGTGTCACAGTCGGAAGGGACGAAGGAGACATGACAACCGACAGCAATGTGGTCTCTTGGATGGAAGCCTGAGCAGGAAAAGATCATCAGGAAAAACCGACAAATCCGAATAAAGTGTTAGGTTTGTTTACTAGTGATGTGGCCAGGTTGGCTTCTTACTTTTGATAGATTACATGGTGACTAAGATGTTATGGATAGGGGAAGCTGGGTGAGGAGTACCAGGGAACTCTGTGTACTCTCTTTGAAACTTTTCTATAAATCTAAAACTACTCCACAATAAAAAGTTAATCTTTAAATTGCTCCTATAATTCTTAGCACGTGCTAAGTACTGTTCTAAACAGTTTATCTATGTAAACTCACTTAATCCCCATGATAGCCTTGTGAGGTCGTTTCACTGTCCCTATTTTCCAGATGAGAAAACTGAGACCCAGAGAAGCTAAGCAGTATGCCCCCAAACAGAAAAGTTGAAAGTATTAGTCGCTCAGTCCTGTCTGACTCTTTGCAACCCCATGGACGGTATGTAGCCCACCAGGCTCCTCTGTCCATGAGATTCTCCAGGCACTGGAGTGGGTAGCCATTCCCTTCTCCAGGGGATTGTCCCAACCCAGGAATCAAACCCGGGTCTCCTGCATTGCAGGTGAGTTCTTTACCATCTGAGCCACCAGGAAAGCCCAGCTGGTATTCAAACCCAGGCGGCTTGGTGTCAGGGTCCAAACGTGGCTCATACTTTCCTAAAACTGCAGTGGCTGCACCTTCAGCATTCACTAATACGAGGCGGAGAGGATGGAGACCAGGACAGAGTAAGGGAGCCAAAGTGTCTGGGGCCCAACACTGGGAGGGCAGAGAGAGGCACGTGTCCTCTGGCGCTGAGTCTGAGGCTGATTCAGGAAGATGGGCAACCAGTAGGCTGTGGGACTGACAAGCAGCACAGAGACGGGTGGACCAGGGTCTCCGTGCCAAGGAACCGCCGAGGGCTGAAGAAACGAGCTTGGGAGGAAGGAAGGAAGACGATCTCGATTTCTGATGAGGCGATGAAGTGACGCCAGGTGGGCCTGGCTCAGACTGCCACCTCGGCTACTCACCCGGTGTGTGACCTCAGAGATGTTGCTTAACCTCTCTGAGCAGTGCTGTATCACATAAAACAAGGGCTTGTTGCCAGAGTTAGCCTGACTGATTTTATACATGTGAAGTGCTAAGAATAGCGCCTGGACAGAAGAAGGGTGCAATGAGCGTTGGCATCATTACTGAAGAATGAGTGCCTTGTGAAATGTGGGTTTAATGAGAGTAATACTGAGTTCATCACTACTGTCAGCCTGTCACGTACATTAACTCACTTAATATTCCAAAGAACCCAGTGGGGTAGGCACAGGCTTTCCAGGGGGCTCAGTGGTAAGGCACCTGCCCGCCAATGTAGGAGACATAAGAGACATGGGTTTGATCCCTGGGTCGGGAAGATCCCCTGGAGGAGGAAATGGCACCCACTCCAGTATTCTTTCCTGGGAAATCCCAAGGACAGAGGAGCCTGGTGGGCTACAGTCCATGGGGTCGCAAAGAGTCAGACATGCCTGAGCTCGCACGCACGTGCACACAGAGTAAGCACTGTTGTTGCCTATTGTATGCAGGAGGAAAAAGGAGGCATATCAAGGTTAAGACGCGTGCTTGAAGCCACACAGCTGGTAAGACAGAGCAAGGATTTGAACCCAATGGTCTAACTGCAGAGTCCAGCCTTGACCACCTCACTAGATTTATTCCCCAGTCACAGCCACACCACAGAGTTATGCGGCCAACACCTGGTGCTGCCTGCCCGCCAGCCATCTTCTCAGTCAGCTGACCCAAATAGGGCTGGCTCTGGAGGGCGCCATCTTGGGAACATGGAGACCATCCCCAGGCTGCCTCCAGCCCTGCCTCAGGCCAGGAAGTCGCTGCGGGCTCTGTTTAGGGACCGTGCTGTGTGCAGAACACACATCTTCAAGCCCTGGGATCCCACTAAGAGATGCTCACACAAAGCGCCAGGAACCGGGCAGCAGGTCCCAGTGGATCCTAACAGATCCCACTTTTTCAACTCACTCGCACTTCAGGGCATATTCTGACTGCGCAGATAAGCCATATGTTTTAAATTACCGTATTACACCTCTCTCTTTCAGCTGTGAGGATAAAGATGAACTTATAGGCACAGACCGCGTTTACTGGTACCCACAACCTTAAGGCGGGCTGCCAGGAGTGGTGGGGCAGGTAGGCTCTGAAGCAAGTCTCCCCAGAGAGAGGGGTTGGAACCCAGCCTGCAACCAGCCAGTGAGGACGTGTGCCATCGGTGGGGGGCCGGCACGCAGTTCTTCCACCTGTAGGTCCCTCCTTCTCTGATTCTCACAAACACCTAGGCGGGCAGCTCTGCCTGCTCAGGGGGCCTTGACTCCTTGACACGACCTACACCTGCCCTGCACCTGTGATTTCTGGGGGACAGAACCAGCAGATTCTTGACAGAGGTTCCCGAGGGCTCATGAGCTGACTGACAAGGGCTGAGGCCACAGTCCCCAGGAGTTTGAAACCAGTAGCCTGCCACTCGTCTAAAACGGCAAGATTCGGCAAAAAGTCCCTTTCTCCAGAGACCTGAAGTGTGGGAATCTGAAGCTCCAGACCAGGAGGATGCTAGCGCCTCAGGGAAATGGGACCGGCCAAAGCCCAGGGCCAGACTCGGGGCGGGGCGGGTGGGGTGGGGGGGCGCCCGCTACACCAGGAGGTCTGCCATGAGGCCAGGAGGGGGCACTGGGGCCTCAGCGGCTCGCCTGCCTGTGCCCAGCCTCCCTTCCCAAGTGACCCGCCCATCGAGTCTGTCCGAGAGTTGGGGACAGAGCTGGGTGCTCAGTCCCAGGGTCTGAATGGTCAAAAGCTGGAGGTGGCGGTGCAGGGAAGAAGGTGGAGATCTGTGGACCATGTGTAAGAGGACCCAGGCTTTCGGAGTTAATGCTGCCCTCATCCTGCCATCTTCTCAACCCTGGGGCTGTTTGGGAAAAGGGTGTTTATGACAACGGCTTCTAGGGCTCTAAGTGCTGACATGAGCCGATTCATTTATTCTACATGAGACACAGATATGGTTATTGTTCCATCTTAGGGATGAGAAAACAGGGCAGTAGATGCTGGGTATTGGAGGCTAACAGCTCATGGCTGCCCCTTCTCCCGCCTCCTTGCCTGGGAAGTTAGGAGACCCCCAGCCCATGCTCCTGGGGGTGGCACCACCCAGGGAGTGACTGATGGGGCCATGTGCAAGGGGCCGCCCCTCTGCTTAAGGGAGTACAGCTCTGCAGGGCAGTTTACAGGGATGACGCTTGGGTTAGACGCCACCTGAGGCCACATCCTCCCTTAGCGCCGTCCTCTTTCCCTACAGACTTTCCCTAAAGTGATGCCCTCAGGACATGATGGGGCCGTCAACGCATCCTCTTCTCAAACTCCCTCTAAGAAGCCAAAGACAGCAGGGTACAGACAATTGGGGTAACCGGCTAAGTGGCCGAGCTGGGGTGTGGACCCAGGATGTGGACCCCGGCCTCGGGGGGCCCACTGGCTCTCACCTGTAGTTGCAGGGCTCTGCCCCGAACAGGCAGGCCAGGATCAGCCGCTCGGCAGGGTAGCCCATGGCCACCAGCTCCTGGTTTGGAACCTGTGCAAAGATGTTGGTGGCCTGCAGGGTGTACCACTCCGTCACGGCCTGGGTGGCGCTGCTGAAGTTCCGGAAGGTACACGTGGTTCCATTGTGGCTGCACTGCGGGGGGTGAGGGGGGTGTCGAGAGGGGTTCCTGTGGGTGGGGGCTGCTCAGGGACCCCCCAACCCTGAAAGCCAGGGCAGCGAGGGTGCTGCCAGCTGCCCTTCCTTGGGTGGCACCTTGGTGCTGGGGTGGCCAGTGGCTGGCCGGTGGGCAGTGTGTTGGCACTCACAGTCACAAGGCTTGGGTTGCAGCAACAGCCACCCCCATATAACATTGCTCAGGCCTGAGCCAACCCACTTGCACACACATCCACACAGTCACGTCCACACAGACATCTTTCTGACACCTGCAGTCACACGATGTCCTGGCATCACAACTATATACACACGTGTCCACATGCCTCGAGTCACACAAGTGGCCCCACACTCATGCTCACGTGGACACGTGAGCAGCAGACACACTTGACCCTCCGCTCCCCCAACTCCACTCCCAGCCCCGTCCCAGATATCCAGAGGCAGCCCCCTGGAGGCCGGGTGGACCATGAAGGACTCGAGACTTCAGGTTCTGCCCCCTCCTCTCTGATGGGGGAAGATCCTGACCACATATTGGGTACCAGGGCGGATCATCAGAATCACCAGGAAGCCTATTAACAACATAGATTCTTGGGTCTGGGCCCAAAACTGCCCTTTCAGATTCTCCAGGAGTCAGGCCCAGGGCTCTGTGCAGTTACAGAGCCACCAGGGATCCCAGGCACAGACAGGGAACCTTCTTCCCACCTGCAGGCTTGCAGCCATCCCAGCAGTTCAGTTATGCTTTGGCAATGACTTTACAGCATAGCTGTGGTTTTCCACCTGCCCAATACTTATGCCCCTGTCTTCTGATAATAAGACTTAATTCCTTCTTCAGGAAGCCACCCACCCCTTCCCCCTCGTTCAGTCCATGTAGTCTGATAGAGGCTCAGCTCTCCCCTAGCCAAGACCCAGATTTGTTAAGGAAAGAGACTCCCATAGGACTCACTGGAGAGGGCCCATTGTTTGAGCCGTGCTCGGGGAGGGGGCCCCACTTACTAGTCTCATGGCTACTTTGCACCTGTGGGCACTGCAGGGCCTTCCTGGTGCTGGGCTGTTGCTTGCTGAGCCATTGAAGTTGTCCTCAAACAGGTCCAGAACCACCGGGTGGTGGGGGTTCTGCTCGTTGATAAAGACCAGGGGCGTGTGGTGCCAGATGGACAGGTTCAGGGCCCTGGTGTCATTGACCTGGCTGAGCTCGGGACCCAGGATCCTCCCCAAGACTGCCTCCATCAGTTCGTCCAGGTCCTTCAGCAAATGCTGGACTTTGGAGTACCTGGGTGGGGGAGAGGGCCAGTCAAGGGGGCAAGGGGCAGCTGCAGAGCACAGCGGCCATAGTCCAGTCGCCTCCTACTCTAGTGTGGCTGCCACCACGTGTGAGAAGCCTGCTCCTCCCCGCCCCCAGTGCCCACCTCTCGACCCACCCACCCATGCGACCGTGCCTCCTTCCACCACCTGCTCACTCTTTCTTCACCCAGCATTTGGTGGGTATCTACCATGTGCCAAGTACACAGAGGCTATTATACTACGTGCAAGGCACAGAGGATATTATAGCAAACAAGACAGATCGAGTCTCTTTTCCTATGCAATTCACATGCTACAGAGACAGAATCCTAAGAGCTCATGGTTGTTGATCCCTCACCATGTGTCAGGTGCTAGGTGTTTCCTGCATCTTCTTTGAGTTAATTTATAAATAAAATTCTACAATGACCCCATGTGGATAAAGAAACTCTGGGAGTTGCTGTGATTTCCTGAGCTAACCCCACTGAAGAAGGCACAGAGCTGAGAACCTGGGTTTGGTGGGCCCCAGTTGGTATCTGTGGGTGCACGGGGTTCAGACTTCTTCCTCCCAGGAGGGGTATAATATTGGAAGAGGGGCAGGTCTGTGATCCTGAGGTCCTAAATCTCCAGCAGCAATTTGGGGAATAGGAGCCAGTTTCAGCAGGGAGAAGACTGTGGGGTTGGGATCCAGGATCTTCTCAGTCCCTGAGGTTCCCATACTGGAAGTGGTGACCAGTCAGTCCGGCAGAAATGTGTCCACCCCAATGAGTGTTTCCACCAAGCCCTGGGTTGGGGGGCTCCAAGCCCTGCACCCCTGTCACTACAGAACCCAATTTATCCAAGATCCTGCCCAGAGTGTGGTCTCCAGGGTGCTGTGTGTCAACTCTGGCTGGAGGACTTCCTGTAGGAGAGGGCACTAAACCCTAGATATAGGCCCAAGTGCTGGTATGAAGGTGGACAGCGGCCAGAGCTGACATCAGTTGCAGACGCTGACACCACCTGTTCTCTGATCACCAAACCAGCCACCTCTGTGCGTACAGGGAGGGGAGGACTGGGAATGTGCTGGGCTGTGGGGTGGGGGCTGCTATTATAGCCTGGATGTCTACAGCTGCTGTCAAGCTTGGTAAGATCTGGGTTTGAATTCCAGCATGCCACTTAATGGGCTTCCCTGGTAGCTCAGCTGGTAAAGAATCCGCTTGCAATGCAGGAGACCCTGGTTCGATTCCTGGTACAGCAAGATCCCCTGGAGAAGAGATAGGCTACGCACACTCCAGTATTCTTAGGCTTCCCTGGTGGCTTAGACGTTAAAGAATCTGCCTGCAATGCGGGAGACCTGAATTTGATCCATGGGTTGGGAAGATTCCCTGTAGAAGGGCATGGCAACCCACTCCAGTATTCTTGCTTGGAGAATCCCCCTGGACAGGGGAGCCTGGTGGGCTACAGTCCATGGGGTCGCAAAGAGTCGGGACTGAGTGACCAAACTCAGCACAGCATGCCACTTAACATCTGTGTGACCGTGGGTAGGTTAACCTCTCTGAGGCTCTCTTCTCTCATCTGTGAAATAGTGGGAGATTAAAACATTTACCCTAGAGGATTTTTGGAGGATTCAATAGGGTGATGCTTATAAGCAGGATGTGTTATTATAATTATTAAGAGTTTTCTTGAGTAGCTTCAAAGACCCACCCAAGCAAGGAAGAACAGCCCTATGACCAGAATGAGGTGACTTTCTGATAACTGGAAATGTAAACAGGAAGTATGATTTCTTCCAGGACCTCCTTTTGGACAAGAACGCTTTCTGTGACTCAGACATGCTGGCTCATTTTTCAACCCCTTGAATGCACCAGGCTCTGCCTCACCCCAGGACCTTTGCATGTGCTATGTCCTCCACTTGGAGCACTCTCTTCATTCCACCCGGCTAGTGTCTACTCATTTCCTGGGGCATTTTTCTGTGACCCCCTGCCTTTCCTCAACCGACTAGGCTGGGTCTCCCTGGGTGTCTGCCTTGCCATCCAGTGCTTAAACAGTGGCACCTCTGGAGTCAGATAAGACCTAGATTCAAATTCCACAGTTGCTCACTGAGTGTCTCTGGGCAAGTTCCCTCACCACTCTGAATCTCCATTTCCTGACCTGTGAACTGGAGCTACTAGAGTAGTGCCCCCCAACCCCCACCCCAGAGTGGTTGTGTGGATTAGAATGACATGAATTATCCAAAGAACACTCAACATATTGCCTGGCATTTAGGCAATATTATGAAATGCACTCAATGCATGGTTGCTATAGATGGCTGGAGGGCTTCCTGTAGGAGAGGGCACTAAACCCTGGATACAGGTCCAGTTTAATCCTCACAATGAGAATGATTTCAATGTTTATGGAAGAAAAGATGAATTTCTGTTTTCGCTGGGAGGCTGTGATGAGGACAGGAGGAACTTTGTTTTAGTTACTGATGCATTTCTGGTGCCCCATAACAGTGCCTGGCAATAGTAGTGTGTTAGTTGCTCAGTTGTGTCCTACTCTTTATGATCCTGTGGACCACAGCCTGCCAGGCTTCTCTGTCCATGCAATTCTCCAGGCAAGAATACTGGAGTGGGTAAGCCATTCCCTTCTCCAGGAGTTCTTCCCGACCAAGGGATCAAACCTGCCTTGCAGGTGGATTCTTTACCATCTGGGCCACAAGGGAAGCCCCAATAGTAGGTGGCAATTGTAGGTGCTCAATAAATACACACTGAATCAATAAATAAGCACTAGTGTGAAGGCACTACCAGGTATTTTTGGAGGTTCTTTTTAAGCTGAGGAGATTTATGAATTTTGAATCTTACTTGCTGCACAGAGGGAAAGAGACAGAGAGAGAGAGAGAGAAAGGAGGAAATGGGAAAGAAGGAAGGAAAGCTGGAAGGAAGGAAAATGAAGGGAAGCAGCCCCGCTGAGACCAGCCGTGCTCCAGGGACCACCTACTGGAAGGGGCTGGCGTTGCAGATGGTGACCGCGGGGAAGTCCATGGTCTTGAAGCCGATGGAGAGGGAGACGCTGACCTCCCAGTTCAGGTAGGTCTTGATGAAGAGGCCCCACTGCCAGCAGACGAGGGAGGTGAAGAGCAAGGTGAGCACGAACCACATGGCCTTCTTCTTGGGCCCCTCGCAGATGATGCGCTTGGGGCCATGGGTGTTGGTGTTGTCACAGTACCACACCAGCAGCTCCTTGTATGTGTAGCCAGGGCCCTTCTGCAGCCGATGCAGGCCCTTGAGCAGGTACTTCTTCACGTGCATCGTGGCTCCTGCAGAGACAGCCGCGAGAGCCACGTCAGATACCACGCCAGCCTCACATCCCAGGATCTCCCAGTTGTGACCAGGGCATGCGCACTGGAGACAGGCAGGCTGGCCCTCTTTCCATTCCTCCCCACCTCCCTCCCTTCCATCTTGCCATTTATCATCCAGCCATCTGGGTGCTAAGTCACTAAAGTCATGTCCGATTTGGTGTGACCCTATGGATTGTAGCCCACCAGGCTCTTCTGTCCATGGGATTCTCCAGGCAAGAATACTGGAGTGGCTTGCCATGGCCTCCCCTAGGGGATTTTCCCAACCCAGGGATCCAACCTAAATCTCTTACAACTCCTGCATTGGTAGGTGAGTTCTTTACCACTAGGCCCACCCCAAAACCTTTATTAAGTGCCTACTGTATGCCAGACACTTAATTAGCCCCTCTGAACTCAATGATGAGCAAAATGGACATGGTTTCTTCCCTCTGGGAATTTCCAGCTTAGTGGACAAGTTACTTAAACTCCCAACTTCTTAGGTTCTCCGTCTGCAAAACAGGGACAACTGTACCTAGTTTTTGCACAATTGTGAGAGGGTGAAATTGACTAATGCCTAAAAGGTGCTAAACACAGTGCCCAGCACAGACTAAGTGCTCAGTATGTTGGCTACCTCTACAGCAGCTGTTAGTGCTGAGACAGACATCAGTCATATAGCCCATCAGAATGAGTAGTTAGGAAATGTGACAGGAAGGATAGGGACCCTGAGTGCCCAGAGGCAGGAGACGGCGGTGGTTAAGAATGAGGACTCTGGAGCAAAATGCCTGGCTTTGAATCTCGGCTCTGCTACTTTCTAGCTGGGTGACTTTGAGCAAATCACTGTCTCAGTGGCTCAGTTTCCTCGTCTTATAAAATGGAGATAATAACGGTCCCCACCTCACAGGGTTGCCGTGAAGACTGAAATGAATGAAAATACAGAGTGTCTATTAAGGCCTGGCACCTAAGCGTCAGCTACCATTTTTACAAATAAATATCACTCCTCCTAAATCTGGAAGTGAGTTCTTGGAGGAGTTGAAGGGGAGGGCAGGAGAGAAGTGGTGGGGGGCAGCGGGCAAGGCCTTGTAGGCCAGGCTGAGGATCGGGGTTTCAGCGGAGGTGAGACGCTGTCAATTCTGCAGTGTGAAGAGATCGCCCACCCAGCTGCTTGGTGGAGACGGACCGGAGTGGGTGAGGGTGGTCCAGGAGCCCTGGGTGCTAGCTGAGGTTCATCCAGCAATGGGAAACCTTCTGAGACTATTTCCCACCTGCGTGAGCAGACAGGGTTCTTGGGATGTTAACCAAGAAACTTGTCAAAGAGCCTGGCAGATGATGGCGTCTCAGGAAATACCTGCTTCCTCCTTCCTTCTCTCCAGATACAGAGCTGGAACCTACTGCAGGAGCACCCCAGCCCTATCCCTGGAGCCCCAGTAGGCCAAACTTCCTTTGTGAAGTTGTCCTGACTCCCTGGCTGGAATGACCCCTGCCTTCCTCTCAGAGCCTCTGTCTCTCTGGGGGCTCTGCAGTGGGCAGGGCGGTGCCTGCTTCCCAGAACCCCCTCCCCCAGCTCTGATGTTCCCATATGAACCCCTCCCCCAGGCTCAGTGGGTGTGGGTGGCCAGGCCACCATGCCTAGCTCTGGGGCAGGGGTCTCGCAGGACCCTAGTTCGGACCATTGGAATTCAGTTCTGTTACTTTATACTGGAGTAACTGAGGAAGTGTGGGCTTGCCAGGTGGCTCAGTGGGTAAAGAATCTGCCTGCAATGCAGGAGATAAAGGAGAAGTGAGGTCAGTCCCTGAGTCAGGGAGACCCCCTAGAAGAGGGCATGGCAACCCACTCTAGTATTCCTGCCTGAAGAATCCTCCCCACAGACAGGGGAGCCTCTTGGGCTACAGTCCATGGGGTCACAAAGAGTCAGACACAACTGAAGTGACTGGGCCCACATGCATCCAACTGAGGCAGCAGCCTCCCTTTTAGCTAAGACTACTAAGCTGGTGGTATTTGGCATCACGAATGGGGAGACTGCCTGAAAAGAAAGCCAACACAGAGGAAAGCAGAGCCATGAGACTGAGATTTCTGACATCATCATTTGAACACCTGGATCCAGCCACTGCTGAAGGCATTTATTCCTGGACTCAGCAGATATGGGAACCAGTAAGTGCTCTTACTCATGCTAATACAAACTGGATGTCTGTCATCTGCAACCAATCGAGAAAGAAATTCTCCTCGTTCTACTCTGTGTCATACTTACTTGTCCTGTGGCTCGTCACTCTCATGATGTCATAAGCCCCCCGAGGGTAGCAACGCTGTATTCCCAACAAGCCCAGCACAATGCCTGGGACACCACTGAATATTGAAATCAATGATGCCATACCTTGATATCTAAACAGAGATCTTAAACTTACCCAAGCATGCTCACTGCTGACCTAATTTTCTGACACAGTAACACTCCTCACCTTCCTGGCCGAGGCACTAAGGGCTGTACTCGCTAACCCCACCGTCTCTGCTCTCTGATGGGATTCAAGCTCCATGTGCCTCTCAAGGCCATCATGGCTTGAGGACAGATGTTCACAGACTAACCCAACCCCTCTTTTTCCCAGAGAGCCCATTCCCTGCTCTGGCATAATAAAATAATAATAATTATAACAACAACTACGAGAAAAACATCAAAGTACTGAGTATTTACCATGATCCAGGCACTGCAGTGTGCTTCTTATGTTACTTCATTCCTGTATATTATAATCCACAACCCTAAACCTGGAAAGACTTGGGGCTTCGTCTGTCTTGTATGGTCTAGCACCCCAAGGCCCAAGAGCTGAAGAATACATTAGGCTCCAAGAAAAAATTGTGGAAGAAATTGATCCAGGGTCTCTCTGATATCTACTCTAGTGCATTCTCCTTTAACCATTCTGATTCGGTCAAGAAGAAAGTCTTAGGTCCCTAACATCCATCTGAAAGTGAAAGTGTTAGTTGCTCAGTCGTGTCCAACTCTTTGCGTCCCCATGGACTGAAGCCCACCAGGCTCTTCTGTCCATGGAATTCTTCAAGCAAGAATACTGGAGTGGATTGCCATTCCCTTCTCCAGGGGATTTTCCCGACCCAGGGATCGAACCTGGGTCTCCCACATTGCAGGCAGATTCTTTACCATCTGAGCCACCAGGGAAGCCCATCCATCTAAGCCCCTCTAATCTCCCAGTTTAACAATGAGACCTCAAGCTCAGAGCCTTGTCCGGCAATGGTTGTTGTTGTTGAGTCGCTAAGTCGTATCCTACTCTTTACCACCCCATGGGCTGTGGCTGCTAGGCTCCTGTGTCCTCTGCTATCTCCTGGAGATATCTCAGGCAAATGTATCTGGTATCAACAACCTTCTGTTTTCACTGGGCCTTTTTTTTTTTATTTAAATTTATTTATTTTAATTGGAGGCTAATTACTGTACAATATTGTATCGGTTTTGCCATAGATCAACATGAATCTGCCACAGGTGTCCACGTGTTCCCAATCCTGAACCCCCCTCCCGCCTCCCTCCCCGTACCATCCCTCTGGGTCATCCCAGTGCACCAGCCCCAAGCATCCTGCATCCTGCATCGAACCTGGACTGGCGATTTGTTTCTTATATGATATTATACATGTTTCAATGCCATTTTCCCAAATCATCCCACCCTCTCCCTCTCCCACAGAGTCCAAAAGACTGTTCTATACATCTGTGTCTCTTTTGCTGTCTCGCATACAGGGTTATCATTACCATCTTTCTAAATTCCATATATATGTGTTAGTATACTGTATTGGTGTTTTTATTTCTGGCTTACTTTACTCTGTATAATAGGTTCCAGTTTCATCCACCTCATTAGAACTGATTCAAATGTATTCTTTTTAATGGCTGAGTAATACTCCATTGTGTATATGTACCACAGCTTTCTTATCCATTCATCTGCTGATGGACATCTAGGTTGCTTCCATGTCCTGGCTATTATGAACAGTGCTGCAATGAACACTGGGGTACAACATCACTCATTATCAGAGAAATGCAAATCAAAACCACAATGAGGTACCATTTCACGCCAGTCAGAATGGCTGTGATCCAGAAGTCTACAAGCAATAAATGCTGGAGAGGGTGTGGAGAAAAGGAAACCCTCTTACACTGTTGGTGGGAATGCAAACTAGTACAGCCACTATGGAGAACAGTGTGGAGATTCCTTAAAAAACTGGAAATAGAACTGCCTTATGACCCAGCAATCCCACTGCTGGGCATACACACTGAGGAAACCAGAATTGAAAGAGACACGTGTATCACTGGGCTTCTTTTCAAGAGGGATCTTCTGTTAATAAACAAGAGACACTGGCTTTTGCTTTAGGTTCATAGATACACGTAAGTTAAAAAAAAAGAGAGAGAAATTGATTAAAAAATATTGATTAAACAATAGTATTACATGCAACAAGAACTGTGACTGGTAGGTAAATAACAGAAGTTTGTTGAGTACTGTCTTATCACCTAACTAGTCTGGGACATTAGCCAAGTTAAAATCAATAAATGCTATAAATAACTTTATGTTGTTCTTGTCAGATTTCACCTCCAGGGTGATAGGTGGCCTGTGTTTGGAATGTATACACAGCTTGTGTAGAAAGGTTTGAATTAGCTTACAGCTTAAACCAACCCAAACAAGCCAAGTGGAGACCAGGTCCAGGTATGAACTCGGGAAGAGCGGATGCAGTCGGTCATGCTTCAAGAGTCACAGATTATTATCTATAGATTGTCCCTGAACTTGTGGTAACATTCCTGGCAGCAAATGCAGAAACAGTAGATGCTGTGTACAACCATTTCTGTTTTCTTCTAAGAGAAAACATCTGCTCACTTTCAGACACAAATTGCACTTGAGATTTGACTCAGTGTCCTAGGGGATGGATAATGAGAAACCCAGTGTGTGTCTCTACTTATTTTGACAAAAGACACATAAATATTGATACTATTTAATATGGTCAATTCTTCTGAGCCTTCCATTCAGTGTTGCAAATGGATGACCCACGGGCTGTATTGGGTTTGCAAAAGTTTTTGTTGATGTTAGCACATGTGTGCATGCTTAGTCACTCAGTCGTGTCCAGTTCTTTACAACCTCATGGACTGTAGCCCACCAGGCTGCTCTTTCCATGGGGATTCTCCAGGCAAGCATACTAGAGTGGGTTGCCATGCCCTCTTCCAGGGGATCTTCCCTACCCAGGCATTGAACCCAGGTCTCCTGCATTGCAGGAGGATTCTTTATCATCAGAGCCACCAGGGAAGCTGCACAGTATTTTTAAAAATATATAATTTCCTTTTGTAAATAACAGTTTTGTCGAGATAGAATTCACATACTATATAACTCATCCATTTAAAGTGTAGATTCAGTGGGTTTTAGTATATTCACAGAGTTGTTCATCCATCACCACAATATATTTTAAAACATTTTCATCTCCCCCTGAAAGAAACTGTACCCATCACCACTCACTCCCTACTTCTTCCTCTACCCTACCCCACCTCCAGGCAACCACTGATCTATGTTCTGTCTCTATAGGTTGCCTATTCTGGACATTTCATACAAATGGAACTATATATTATCTGGTATTTTGTGACTGGTCTTTCACTTAGCATAAAGTTTTCATTTTCATGATGCCCAACTTGTCCATATTTCCTTTATTGTTTATGCTTTGGTGTGGTATCTAAGAATTCATTGCCTAACTCAAGGTCATAAAGAATCATTCCTATGATTTATTCTAAGAGTTTTATAGTTTTAGATCTTACTTTGAGGTCTTTGACCCAGTTTGAATTAATTTTTGTGTATGGTGTGAGGTAGGGGTTCAGTTTCATTCTTTCGCATGAGGATACCACTTACGCCAACACCAAGACTATTCTTTCCCCTATTTAACTGTCTCAGTGGCCTTAGTGTTTTTTTTTTTTTTTTTAATTTAATTTAAAGAAAACTTATTGGGAGGTGGGAGGGAGGTTTAAAGTGGGAGGGGACATATGTATACTTATGGCTGATTCATGTTGCTGTATGGCAGAAACCAACACAATATTGTAAAGCAATTATCTTCTAATTAAAAATAAATAAATTTTCAGAAATAAAAAAATAAAGAAAACCTCAATAAGTGGAGATATTCATGGATCAGAAGTCTCAATATTGATGTCAGTTAACCTCAAATCAATCTCTAGAATTAATTCAATTTAAATCAAAATCCCAGCAGACATTATGTAGAAATTGACAAGTGATTCCAAACATTACATGGAAAAGTAAAAACACTAAAATAGAAAAAAAAAAAAACTTTTGAAAAAGAACAAAGTTGAAGGCCTTAACTTACTATAAAGTACAGTAATCAAAACAGTGCAATATTGGTGTGATGATAGGCATACTAATAGACGATTAGGCGATGGGACGGAATAGACTCTAGAAATAGACCTACAAAGGTGCCAAGGTAATTCATGTAGAATGGGTAATCTTTTCAACAAAATATGCTGCAATAATGGATGTCTTTTCTCATTGGAAAGGACTCTGATGCTGGGAGGGATTGGGGGCAGGAGGAGAAGGGGACGACAGAGGATGAGATGGCTGGATGGCAGCACTGACTCGATGGACGTGAGTCTGGGTGAACTCCGGGAGTTGGTGATGGACAGGGAGGCCTGGCGTGCTGCGATTCATGGGGTCGCAAAGAGTCGGACACGACTGAGCGACTGATCTGATCTGAATGGATATCTTTACAAGAAAAAGGAATCTCAACTCCTACTTCACACTAAAGATTGACTTGAAATGGATCTGAGACCTAAATACATGTGCTAAAACTGTAAAACATCCAGAAGAAAGTATAAGAGAAAAATCGGTGCAGTCCTGGGGTAGGCAAAGGACCTTTTGGATAGAACACTAATATTAAGAATGGTAACAGAAAAAAAATTGTCCTTTATTAACTAATTAATTCTTCTGCTTTTCAAAACACTTCCAAGGAAATGTAAGAGTAAGTCACTGGGAGAAAATCCTTGTATGTCTGACAAAGAATGTGTATGCAGAATATGTAAACAACCCCTATAACTCCACAATAAGACAATCCCTCCCCTCCAAAAGGGAAAAAGATTTTTTAAAAACCTTTCATAAAAGAAGATATATGAATGGCTCATAAGGGCCTGAAAAGATGCCTAACATCATTAGTCACTGGGGGAATGCAAATCAAAACCACAGCGGGATACCATTTCCCACCCACTAGAAGGACTGACAGTATCTAGTGTTAGGGAAGATGTGGGGGAATCAGACTCTCCTACATGACTGGTTGGAATGCAAAATGGTACAGTCACTCTGGAAAACTTTGGCAGTTTCTCATAAAGTTAAACAGGCACTGATCATACAACCTTGCAGGGCCCCTCTTATTTGTCCAAGAGAACCAAAAACATAGGCTCACACAATGATGTGCACATATATACTCACAGCAGCCTTGTTCATTAATAATAGCAGCCTTATTCATTAATAACCCCAAACTGGAAACAAGCAACTGTCTACCAACAGGTGAGTGAATAAACTGTTTCATATCCATACAATGCAATACTATTCAGTAATAAAAGGAACCAACTACTGATACCTACCATGACATGGATGGATATTTTTTAAAAAAGCTATTATGCTGAGAAAAAGAAGCTAGACACAAAAAGGGTACATACCATACAATTCTATTTATATGAAGCCCTGGAAAAGACACAACTAATCTACAGTGATAGAAAGCAGAACAGTGATTTTCTGGGCCTGATATGAATAGTGGATCCACCCAAAGTGTAAACCAGGGAGACTTTTGGAGGTGATGCAAGTATTCTATATCTTGAGTGAGATGGTGGTTAATTAGATGTATGCATTTGTAATAATTCATCAAATGCTTGGAGAAGGCAATGGCACCGCACTCCAGTACTCTTGCCTGGAAAATCCCATGGGCGGAGGAGCCTGGTGGGCTGCAGTCCATGGGGTCGCTAAGAGTCAGACACGACTGAGCAACTTCCCTTTCACTTTTCACTTTCATGCACTGGAGAAGGCAATGGCAACCCACTCCAGCGTTTTGCCTGGAGAACCCCAGGGACAGGGGAGCCTGGTGGGCTGCCGTCTATGGGGTCGCACAGAGTCAGACACGACTGAAGCAATTTAGCAGCAGCAGCAGCATCAAATGCTATACTTGAAACGGAAGTATTTTGTCTGTAAATTACATCTAAATAAAGTTTTAACAAAACATTTAAATCCATGCCATCTCAGAATTATGCAAGTTCACATTTTTAAAAAATAAAGATTTTCTTCAACTTTTAAAAAATCAGAAAGATTTGATAATTGTCCCCACATGGCAATTTCTTCTAGAAAAACCCTCCTTAGCCTGTGCTCCCCAGTTCACTCCAATTCTCCCCATTTTTCTATTTTCTTATATTCAGCTCAGCTCACTTCACTCTTTTTTTAATTCCCTGCCTTGGCTTATGTGGACATCTGACTCTGTGACCCCTATAAATTGTAGGTCAGATGCTATCATTAAAATCCCCTGTACTTAATTTTTCAGCAAAACCTCAATTATCCAAGATTATCAGGGAATAAGAGTTCTGGGTAGCCGGATTTTTATAGTTAATTGAAGGTTAACCTGAAAATGGACTGGACTCTGGATATTGAAAAAATCTTTCATGTTTCTGCCTCTTTAGCTCCAGGGCATGACTGACTCTTTTGTTCTTGAGGACTTAGCCAGGTCAGAGCAATTGATGGGGCTTACTGTACCAGGCTGGAGAGGGTGAAGGAGAGTTTTAGGGGGGCAGTTGGAATTGCTCCAAGGACCAGGACAGGACATTCCCTGGATGTCATTTTTGTTCATAAATGCAAATGTGCCCATTCCAGACACCTAGATTTTGGCCTCTAAATACCATTCTCGACTAAAATGAACCAAGGCTTCTTACAAAAACTGCTGATACGAGTTTTGATGCAAGAAATGTACAAGATGAGCCTGAGATCTCTTACCGTACCAGAAAACAAAGGAAGCTATCAAGGACGACTTGCTGCTGCTTAGTCGCCAAGCTGTGTCCATTCTTTTGTGACCCTGTGGGCTGTAGCCCGCCAGGCTCCTCTGTCTATGGGATTCTCCAGGCAAGAATACTGGTGTGGGTTCCCATTTCCTTCTCCAGGGGATCTTCCCGACCCAGGGATCAAACCCACGTCTCCTGAATTGGCAGGTGAACTTTTTACTACTGAGCCATCAGGGAAACCCCATCAAAGACTACTCGGGCAGGTCAAAGGACTCCTTGAAGGGATTTTTACTGGCAAAGATGGGACAATTTGAACATCTTTAAAAAGAAAGTATGGGGTTAATTGAAATATATATTAAATGCATAAAAACCCATGAGTTCATAATAATACTGAAAAAAAGAGGGAGTAAGTAGAACATTAATGTTATTTATAAATGTCATTAATAAATGGGTCTCCTACAGGTTGTTGTACCTACATTAGGGGCACTAACAGATATTATATGTTCAATAAATTCCTTAATTTTCTACAAGGATCTGTAAAGTTGAAAACCCAGCCTGTTTCAGTATGGTTCTCAGGCTCAGAATACTTTTTATGTCTTCAATGCATGCATGCATACTAAGTCGCTTCAGTCGTGTCCAGCTCTGTGTGACCCCGTAGACGGCAACCCACTAGGCTCCTCTGTCCACAGGATTCTCTAGGCAAGAATACTGGAGTGGGTTGCCATTTCCTTCTCCAATGTTTTCAAAGAGTTAAAAAAAAAAAAAGAACACGCAGTGTCTGTGGCCCACAAGGCCTTAACTATTAACTATATCTGGCCCTTTACAGAAAAAAATTTGTCAAAACCTGATTTACTGTGTCCTATATGTTTGCATTAAATAAGAAGCAATCCTTAAACTGGGTTTTCATGTAAGGATTTGTAAGTTTGATTTCATTATTTGTCCCCCAAATACCTGCTGATTCAATGTTTCCCAAATGTCAATCATTTGCATACCACCTGAACGGATTTCACGAAATCCCTATAGCACTTGTATCATTAGTCACTTAATACATAACATCATCTGAATTCACCTTTTTTCCTTGAAAAAATTCACCCTCATCCTAAGCAACACTATGCCTGTTGATGTTTGATATGCTAAAGGGTTCTTCTCAAAAGATTGGCTTCTCTGGTGGCTCAGATGGTAAAGCGTCTGCCTGCAATGCGGGAGACCCAGGTTTGATCCCTGGGTTGGGACAATCCCCTGGAGAAGGAAATGGCAATCCACTCCAGTATTCTTGCCTGGAGAATCCCATGGATGGAGGAGCCTGGTAGGCTACAGTCCATGTGGTCGCAAAGAGTCAGACACAACTGAGCGACTTCACTTTCACTCTAAAGATTAAAACCATCTTCCTTAAGACTCTGGAGGAAATGCTCTGTTGACTGTTTTCTGCTCACTTGAAGCACACCCTCTCTCTCAAGCACTTCCTCCTGTGTCTTTCAGGTATGTTGGGGTAGCCAGAATTATGCCCATTTCACAGAGAAGGTAGCCAGAGTACAGAGGCGCTTATGGTCACAGTGAGTCAGGCAGATCTGGAAGTAGAAGCTCGGTCACCTGCCTTCCAGGCACCTCTCACCACACGCTTGATGGGAGCTCTTGCTTCTGTTCTGGTGGGTGCTGGGAAAGTCTGCAGTGTAGCAATGGGCTGTCTCCTCTGTGTGCACTTATGAACCTCCTTCACCCAAGGCTGTAGTTCACAGGCCTCTAGGGGTCCTTCCATAAAGCCAAATAAAGCAGTGTGGTTGATAAGATAAAACCTTAGAACAGTGGGTGGGATGGGGTGGGGGGAGCTGTGGGTGGGGTGGGGGTAGAAAAGAGGGAAGGGTAAGAGAGGGGAAGAGGATTAACAGGAACAAACTACTAGATATAAAATAGATAAGATACAAGGATGGGAACATAGCCAATATTTTATAATAGCTTTATATGAAGTATAATCTATAAAAATATTGAATCACTATGCTGTATACTTGAACCTAGTCTAATAATGTAAGTTGACTGTACTTCAATAAAAAAAAAAATGTGGCCCCTCCAGTCCTCCAGGAGAGAAGGATGCAATGGTCCTATTTGAGCTGCTCAGAGATGGGGAATGCTGCCAAGGTCTATCATTAAGTGAGAGATAAGAAAGGAAAGAACCATATATAAATCAGGGCTGCATTTGTGTAGAAGAAAGAGAACTAGCATAGAGATATTTAGTTGTGTGTGCGCAACCCACCTCCAAGGGGACACGCAAACAAAGTCCTGACATAAACTGCCTTCAAGAAGGGGAACTGGGGGCTTCCCTGGTGGTCCAGTGGTTAAGAAATTGTCTTGCAACGTAGGGGACACCAGATCAACCCCTGGTCTGGGAAGATCCCACATGCCCTAGGGCACCTAAGCCCGAGGGCCACAATTACTGAGCCCACGTGCAGCAACTACTGAAGCCCATGGGCTCTAGAGTCCGGGCTCTGCTACAAGAGAGGCCCCAGCAATGAGAGGCCTGCACACCGCAAGCTGAGGGTAGCTCCCACTCTCCACAACTAGATGAAGCCCGCACATGGCAAGGAAGACCAGCACAATTAAAACTAAATAAATTAATTACTTAAAAAAAGAAAAGAAGGGGAACTGCATGGTTGGGGGCACAGGCAGGGAGGGAGGTTTTTAAAAATGGACACAGCAGGGGAAGGTGAGGGTGGGATTGATTGAGAAAGTAGCATTGACATATATACACTATCCTGTGTGAAATAGTTAGTGGGGAGTTGCTAACACAGGGAGCCCAGTCTGGAATTCTGGGATGATCTAGAGGGGTGGGGTGGGGGAAGGGGGAGGAGGCTCAGCAGGGAAGGGATATATATATATATATATATATATATATATATGTATGTGTATGATTATGACTGATTCGAGTTGTACAGCAGAAATCAACACAAAATTGTAAAGCAACTTTCCACCATTAAAAATAAATAAAATTAAATAAATTTGAGTTACTTCTTTGGCACCTTTTATAAAACTCAACATTCAAAAAACTAAGATCATGGCATCCAGTCCCATCACTTCATGACAAATGATGGGGAAACAATGTAAACAGTGACAGACTTTATTTTCTTGGGCTCCAAAATCACTGCAGATAGTTACTGCAGCCATGAAATTAAAAGATGCTTGCTCCTTGGAAGAAAAGCCATGAACAACCTAGACAGCACATTAAAAAGCAGAGACATTACTTTGACAACAAAGGTTCGTTGGCAAATGGTTTTTCCGGTAGTCATGTATGGATATGAGAGTTGGACTACAAAGAAAGCTGAGCACTGAAGAATTGATGCTTTTGAACTGTGGTGTTGGAGAAGGCTCTTGAGAGTCCCTTGGACTGCAAGGAGATCAAACGTGTCAATCCTACAGGAAATCAGTCCTGAATATTCATTGGAAGGACTGATGCGGAAGCTGAAGCTCCAATACTTTGGCCACCTGATGTGAAGAACTGACTCATTGGGAAAGACCCTGAAGCTGGACGAGACTGAAGGCAGAAGCAGAAGGGGATGACAGAGGATGAGAGGGTTGGATGGCATCACTGACTCTATGGACATGAGTTTGAGCAAGCTCAGGGAGTTGGTGATGGACAGGGAAGCCTGGTGTGCTGCAGTCCATGGGATCACAAAGAGTTGGACACGACTGAGCGACTGAACTGAACTAAACTGATATTTTGGATCATATCAACGTCTAATCTGTTCATTTATTCAGTCAGGAAATATTTATTAAGCACCTACTATGTGCTTAGCACTGTTCTAGGCATCCAGAATCCATCAGTAAACAAACAGTAAGAAACCCCTAACTTTGTGTACCCTACATGCTCCCAGGAGGGAGAAAAAAAATTTAAAGAAGCAATTTTAAAATTTATGCTAATTGGAGTTAAGCATAAAAAAAAAAGTCAATATGGCACCACTGCATTCACAAAGATGTAAGTGTTTCATAATACCAGGTATTGACTAAGCCTACAGGCCGATGGGGTCTAAGCTGGCGCAGTCACTAGCGAGTAGGCTGGCAGTCTCTATTACATTTAAAATGTGATAGCCAGGACATACCAGTTGCACTTCCTGTGTAGGTGTCTCTATGCGCTTATATGCATGGGTGCTCACGTGCGTGTGTGCATGTGTGTGCATGCATGCACATACACACACGAAGGACAGCAATTGCAACACTGTAATACCCTCAAACTAGAAACAACCTAACCTCCAGAGTGAAAAGCTGCTGGAGGGTGGATGGGGTGCCAGCTGCTGACCACAAGAGCTATGGGAGCAAAACAAGAAAGAACAGGCTTATTACGGGATTTGGGTGCAGAAAAAGGCTGGACTAGAGCAGTTCTGACAGGTGTGCCTGGAGTGAGTGCTTCAGGTGAGCTGAAGTGTTGACGTTCTTGGTCTTTGGATGATGCGTCTGGCCCGGAGCTGCAGGAGTATCCACCCCCATCACCAGCGGGCAGAAGACGCCCCGGCCCTTTACCTTTGTGCTGGATACAAACGTGTTCATTCTCTATGTTCCATGAGAAGTTGGAAGGCCCTGATTTAGAAGCACTTTCATGTTCATTCTAGCCCTGAAATGCTAAGAATTTATGGTTCTGTTGTGCTGAGGTCACGTCTGAGTCCTCGATCTCCTCTGCTATGGTGTTGAGGCAGTGACCACACTCCCGCACCCTGTGGACATGTCCTTTGGGGGGGTCGCTCCCCCCACACTTTGGGGAGGTGTCTCGGGTGGTGTGGGGGGTGCTGTAGGTGTCCCACTGCTTCACTCCATGGTGGGGTGACGGTGGAGTCACCCTCTCATCCTACAGGGCAGGGGAATGACATTTTCCCACCCACAACACTGATGAGAAAACCCTGGGGCTTTGACAGGCTACCAATTGCCCAGTGTTAAGGACCCAGAAGGGGCTTACTTTCTCATCAGGGTCAGAAGCGGGAGGGCTCGAGAGTCAGGCCCCACTTAGGGTCTGGCTCTATTACTTCCTCCAGTGGGCAGGGGCTCAATGAATGGCAACAAGAGGTTGGCCTTTCAGAGTCTTAGTTTTCTCATCTGTGAGTGAAAGTATCAGTCGCTCAGTTGTGCCTGACTCTTTGCAATCCCATGGACTGTAGCCCCCAGGCTCCTCTATCCATGGAATTCTCCAGGCAAGAATACTGGAGTGGGTTGCCATTCCCTTCTCCAGGGGATCTTCCCAACTCAGGGATCAAACCTGGGTCTCCTGCAGTGCAGGCAGATTCTTTACTGTCTGAGTCGCCAGGGAAACCTATTTCTCGTCCGTTAAGTGGGGATAATAGTACTTGTGCTTTCTAGATTGTTGTCAGGATTCAATGAGATAATATGTGGGAAGCACTTTGCACAGTGCCTGCACATAAGAAGTCTTGATAAATGGTAAATGCCATTATTATTATTTTATGCAAGGAGTGGGAGGAAGAAGTGGCAACCCACTCCAGTATTCTTGTCAAGAGAATTCCTGGAGTTCTTGACAAGAACTCCTCTTGTCAAGAGGAGCCTGGTGGGCTACTGTCCATAGGATTGCACACAGTCAGACATGACTGAAGCAACTTAGCATGCATGCATGCATTGGTTAAGGAAATGGCAACCCATTCCAGTGTTCTTGCCTGGAGAATCCCAGGGACAGAGGAGCCTGGTACGCTGCCATCTACAGGGTCGCACAGAGTCAGACATGACTGAAGCAACTTAGCAGCAGCAGCAGCAGCATGCAAGGAGCTAAATTATTCAGAATTAACCAGAGTATTCAGCCTGAGTTGTTGAGACTGTCTTTTGTAGGGAAATGGCCAGCCTAGAAGGGGCTCCCAGGCTCTGCTTCCTGTGGGACTGAGTCCTTTCCTGACAGGGAAATCCCACGGTCCCCAAGGTCTCTACTGATCCCCAAAGACCCTGTAGTTGGCAGCGGGTTTTCCCAGACAATTCCTACGAACAGCTGCACCTAAACCCAGGCTGCCTGGCACTGGCAGCCATGCACACAGCTCGTGTACACAGACAGTGAATACTGGCCACTGAGACCACTTTCTATGCTTGTCCCATATTAAAAAAGATCCATGGAGCTGGGGGTCCCTTCCTGAAATAGAGCCTTCATCTCCTCAGCAGGTGCTAGTCCTGGTATGCCTCTCTGAGGGACAATGGGAAATCTGAGGGATCAAAAACATCTCTGTGTGGTACTTCCCTGGTGGCACAGTGGATAAGAATCTGCCTGCCAATGCAGGGAACACGGGTTTGATCCCTGATCTGGGAAGATTCCACATGCTGCAGAGCAACTGAGCCCGTGCACCACAACTACTGAGCCTGTGCGCCTAGAGCCTGTGCTCTGCCACAAGAGAAGCCACAGCAAAGAGAAGCCGACACACTGCAATGAAGAGTAGCCCCTGTTCCCCACAACTAGAGAAAGTCTGCACAAAGCAATAAAGATCTCACATGGAAAAAATTAATTAAAAAAAAACACAACAGCTCCTTAAAAAGAAAAAAAAATCTCTGTGCTTCTGACGCTGAACTTATGGGCTACCCTTAATTCACACCCGTGGTGGTGGAGATTCATCCTATCCCTCTGCATGGCCATGGCCAACCCCCAGGGATGCGGTGGCAAGGCAGAACCCAGACCTGGAGCCCAGCATCCCTTCCTCCTGTACTAGCTCTAAGCTATCCTGGGAAAGAAGTGGCAAGGGGGTCCCTGCTGCATCATGCTTGGGGTCAGGGGACCCCCACCCCATGCACCTCCCTCCCTGCACCTTCTTTAAAAACCTGGGACATCCTGCAATGACTCAGGTGTCAGCATTCTCTCTCTGTCCCCAGGCGAAATCAACCCATCTTTCTGGAAGAGGCCAATTAAAACAGGACTTTGGCATCTGGGGTGTTGGGAAGGGAAGGGAGCCCGTTAAGTACTGAACGCAGCCCAGGAGGAGCAGGGACAGAGCAGTGACCCTGACAGAGCCAGAGTGGCAAAGTGTATGGTCAGAGGCTGCTGTCTTCTTCACTCCAACCCCACACCAGGCTCCATCATGCCTACCTCCTAGTTCAAAGCAGCCCTGCTGTGCCAGTCTGGCTGGTCCTGGGCTGAAGATGAGTAATCATGTCAGATTAGCCCTCAGAGCTGGTGAAGAACACTGGCCACACCTTGCAGGGATCAGGGTCCTTAGAAAACCTGGTCTGGTCTCCAGATGTGAATCCATGATTGAGGTCCCCCACCCCAGCCAGCTCTATGGAGGTTCCAGAGCACAGCAGACCTCACTGTGCAGAGGTCAACATGACCACACACCCTTGCCCCTCAGGGACCATGTGAAAAGCAGGTTGCAGGATCCAAAAGCAAGAAGGGCATTTGGGAGGAAACACTTATTCAATGGTTCAGGGTGGACTGATACTCCTGATGGAAACGAGGCATCTATGGCCTCAAGAATGGCTGCTGATACCTGCTTTTCTCCCTAACCACCGGGGGAGTGAGCAAGATTCAACAGCTCGGGCCTGTTCACGTTGGAGGATGTGTTAAGAGTCGTTGAAGTCCAGCCCATGCTCCATGTGCCCAATTGTGAGCCCCTAGGAGCTGCATCTTTCAGTGTCTGATCTTTTTGCTTTTTCATACTATTTGCGGGGTTCTCAAGGCAAGAATACTGAAGTGGTTTGCCATTCCATTCTCCAGTGGACCACATTTTGTCTAAACTCTCCACCATGACCTGTCCGTCTTGGGTGGCCCTACAAGGCATGGCTCATAGTTTCACTGAGTTAGACAAGGCTGTGGTCCATATAATTAGATTGGTTAATTTTCTGTGACTGTAGTTTTCAATCTGTCTGCCCTCTGATGGAGAAGGCATAAGAGGCTTATGGAAGCTTCCTGATGGGAGAGACTGACTGAGGGGGAAATTGGGTCTTGTTCTGATGGGCGGGACCCTGCTCAGTAAATCTTTAATCCAATTTTCTGTTGATGGGTGGAGCTGTGTTCCCTCCCTTCTATTTACCTGGGGCCAAACTATGGTGGAGGTAATGAAGACAATGGTGCCATACATATGGACGAGACTGGTGATGGAAGCAAGGTCTGATGCTGCAAAGAGCAATATTGCAGAGGAATCTGGAATGTTAGGTCCATGAATCAAGGCCAATTGGAAGTGGTCACACAGGAGATGGAAAGAATGACATTTTAGGAATCAGTGAACTAAAATGGACTGGAATGGGTGAATTTAACTCAGATGGCCATTATATCTACTACTGTGGGCAAGAATCCCTTAGAAGAAATGGAATAGCCATCACAGAGTCTGAAATGCAGCACTTGGATGCAGTCTAAAAAATGACAGAATGATCTCTATTCAAGGCAAACCATTCAATATCATGGTAATCCAAGTCTATGCCCCAACCAGTAATGCTGAAGAAGCTGAACGGTTCTAAGAAGATCTACAAGACCTTCTAGAACTAACACCCAAAAAAGATGTTCTTTTCATTATAGGGGACTGGAATGCAAAAGTAGGAAGTCAAGAAACACCTGGAGTAACAGGCAGATTTGGCCTTGGAGGATAGAATGAAACAGGGCAAAGGCTAATAGAGTTTTGCCAAGAGAACGCACTGGTCATAGCAAATACCCTTCCAACAACACAAGAGAAGACTCTACACATGGACATCACCAGATGGTCAACACTGAAATCAGACTGATTATATTCTTTGCAGCCAAAGATGGAGAAGCTCTCTATACAGTCAGCAAAAACAAGACTGGGAGCTGACTGTGGCCCAGATCATGAACTCCATATTGCAAAATTCAGACTTAAATTGAAGAAAGTAGGGAAAACCACTAAACCATTCAGGTATGACCTAAATCAAATCCCTTATGATTATACAGTGGAAGTGAGTAATAGATTTAAGGGACTAGATCTGATAGACAGAGTGCCTGATGAATTATGGACGGAGGTTAGTGACATTGTATAGGAGGCAGGGAGCAAGACCATACCCAAGAAAAAGAAATGCAAAAAAGCAAAATGGCTGTCTAAGGAGGCCTTACAAATAGCTGTGAAAAGAAGAGAAGTGAAAAGCAAAGGAGAAAAGGAAAGATATACCCATTTGAATGCAGAGTTCCAACAAATAGCAAGGAGAGGTAAGAAAGCCTTGCTCGGTGATCAGTGCAAAGAAATAGAGGGAAATAATAGAATGGGAAAGACTAGAGACCTCTTCAAGAAAATTAGAGATACCAAGGGAACATTTCATGCAAAGATGGGCTCAATAAAGGACAGGAATGGTATGGACATAACAGAAGCAGAAGATATTAAGAAGAGGTGGAAAGAATACACAGAAGAACTGTACAAAAAAGATCTTCACAATCCAGATAATCATGATGGTGTGATCACTCACCTAGAGCCAGACATCCTGGAATGTAAAGTCAAGTGGGCCTTAGAAAGTATCACTATGAACAAAGTTAGTGGAGGTGATGGAATTCCAGTTGAACTATTTCAAATCCTAAAAGATGATGCTGCACTCAATATGCCAGCAAATTTGGAAAACTCAGCAGACTGAAAAAGGTCAATTTTTATTCCAATCCTAAAGAAAGGCAAGGCCAAAGAATGCTCAAACTACCACACAATTGCACTGATCTCACATGCTAGTAAAGTAATGCTCAAAATTCTCCAAGCCAGGCTTCAACAGTACATGAACTGTGAACTTACAGATGTTCAAGCTGGTTTTAGAAAAGGCAGAGGAACCACAGATCAAATTGCCAACATCCGCTGGATCATGAAAAAAGCAAGAGAGTTCCAGAAAAACATCTATTTCTGCTTTTTTGACTATGCCAAAGCCTTTGACTGTGTGGATCACAATAAACTGTGGAAAATTCTGAAAGAGATAGGAATACCAGACCTCCTGACCTGCCTCTTGAGAAATCTGTATGCAGGTCAGGAAGCAACAGTTAGAACTGGACATGGAACAACAGACTGATTCCAAAAAGGAAAAGGAATACATCAAGACTGTATATTGTCACCCTGCTTATTTAACTTATATGTAGAGTACATCATGAGAAACACTGGGCTGGACAAAGCACAAGCTGGAATCAAGATTGCCGGGAGAAATATCAATAACCTCAGATATGCAGATGACACCACCCTTATGGCAGAAAGTGAAGAAGAACTAAAGAGCCTCTTGATGAAAGTGAAAGTGGAGAGTGAAAAAGTTGGCTTAAAGCTCAACATTCAGAAAACGAAGATCATGGCATCTGGTCCCATCACTTCATGGGAAATAGATGGGGAAACAGTGGAAACAGTGTCAGACTTTATTTTCTGGGGGCTCCCAAATCACTGCAGATGGTGACTGCAGTCATGAAATTAAAAGACACTTACTCCTTGGAAGTAAAGTTATGGCCAACCTAGACAGCATGTTAAAAACAGAGACATTACTTTGCCAACAAAGATCCATCTAGTCAAGGCTATGGTTTTTCCAGTAGTCATGTATGGATGTGAGAGTTGGACTGTGAAGAAGGCTGAGTGCCGAAGAATTGATGCTTTTGAACTGTGGTGTTGGAGAAGACTTTTGAGAGTCCCTTGGACTGCAAGGAGATACAACCAGTCCATCCTAACAGAAATCAGTCCTGAATATTCACTGGAAGGACTGATGTTGAAGCTGAAACTCCAATCCTTTGGCCACCTGATGTGAAGAGCTGACTCATTTGAAAAGACCCTGATGCTGGGAAAGATTGAAGGCAGGAGGAGAAGGGGACAACAGAGGATGAGATGGTTGGATGGCATCACCAACTCAACGGACATGAGTTTGAGTAAACTCCAGGAGGTGGTGATGGACAGGGCGTCCTGGCTTGCTGCAATCCATGGAGTTGCAAAGAGTTGGACATGACTGTGTGACTGAACTGAACTGAACTGAAGGAGCTTCATCTGGGCAGAGGGGCACTTTTTACTAATTTACTTGGAGGCATCACATGAGCTCAAAGGGGAGGTCCTGCCAAACATCAGCTTCTGCCCAGAGCCACAGTCATCACCCTTTGGCTGAGCTTGGCCATGCATGTTTTCAGACTTCCCTGGTGGCTCAGACGTTTACGCGTCTGCCTACAATGTGGTACACCCAGGTTCGATCCCCAGATCAGGAAGATCTCCTGGAGAAGGAAATGGCAACCCACTCTAGTATTCTTTGCTGGAAAATCCCATGGAGAGAGGAACCTGGTAGGCTACAGTCCATGGGGTCCCAGAGTCAGACACACCTGAGCGACTTCACTTTCACTTTGGCCATATTTTCAAAAGAAGAGTCTCTGATACACTGGCTGGAATGTGAGGGTGAATTTCCTCCAATACAGGGAAAAATCTAATAAAGAGAGAGTTTTCAGTTAAGTACTCACAACTCCCCATATAGTAGAGCAGCTCAGGACTTACGTGCTGAAGCCAAGCTCTGGGTTTGAATCCAGGTGTGCTGTGCAACCTAGGGCAAGCTACATGGTGTCCCTGTGCCTCCATTCCCTCATCTGAATACCAGGGACAATATTACACCTACCTCTGAGGGTGCTTAGAACAATGCCTGGTTCACAGCAATATAATGATATTAAGCACATCAGCACTTAATAGCTTTATTCAAGGATCTATGCAAGTGAAAAAAAAAAAGATTGTTTTCCAAATACGAAAAGAAAATTGCAGCATTTAACACAAATGGAATGGTTAAACAAATGTTTGCAACATGGAGGTCAATTAGGGAAATGCCATTCAACTCTTAGGTGAAAGTGAAACAGCTCAGTCGTGTCTGACTCTTTGCATCCCCATGGACTATAGCCTACCAGACTCCTCAGTCCATGGAATTTTCCAGGCAAGAATATTGGAGTGGGTTGCCATTTCCTTCTCCAGGGGATCTTCCCCTTAGGTAGTGATATGCAAATAATATGGGAACTTTTTTTTGATAGTGAAAGAAATAAGAATCACAAAAGAAAATGACTACATGGATGAGGAACCTTGGTCTCCACTTATTCTTTAAGTTTTGGTACATCCTGAGGGCACAGACAGGGGACCCCCCTCTCCTGGTGATGATCTACTACCTACTTCCTGCTGCTGCTGCTGCTGCTAAGTCGCGTCAGTCGTGTCCAACTCTGTGCAACCCCATAGACGGCAGCCCACCAGGCTCCCCAATCCCTGGGATTCTCCAGGCAAGAACACTGGAGTAGGTTGCCATTTCCTTCTCCAACGCATGAAAGTGAAAAGTGAAAGTGAAGTCGCTCAGTCGTGTCTGACTCTTAGCGACCCCATGGACTGCAGCCTACCAGGCTCGTCTGTCCATGGGATTTCCCAGGCAAGAGTACTGGAGTGGGGTGCCATTGCCTTCTCCACCTACTTCCTAGGAGTCACTAATACTAACCCTAGCCAAGAGCTTAGAATCAAAAGCCTAGAACCACTCTATGAAGAAAAAAAATAAAACCACATACATAAATAGGATCATCAACAATAGTTGGGAAGCGTCTTGGATCATATTAATCATATTAATATTAATTATATAATTAATATTAATCATATTAATCCTCCAACATATTAATATGAAGAATATCTCAATACACAAATCTTTTAAAAAATCTCCCTTCAAAGATAAACGCTCAAGTCATGGCATGATGAAACCAGAGCCCACAGTTCTGAGGCATTTACCACAATCTTGCAGGACAGGACTACCACGTTCAAAAGTGACTGGACCA
Organism: Bos indicus; assembly: GCF_029378745.1. Taxonomy (NCBI): domain Eukaryota; kingdom Metazoa; phylum Chordata; class Mammalia; order Artiodactyla; family Bovidae; genus Bos; species Bos indicus. The sequence goes on along the minus strand of NC_091784.1, from coordinate 22,062,009 downwards.
GATCAGCTTCCAGGGTGTAGGAACTCAGATGATGCATCTGTGCTAACTGCCTGTTTCCAGCACCTTCTGGACTCTTAACCCAAATCACACTGGAAGGGTGAAGAAGCTCCAATAAGCTGCCTCTGAAGACAGGCTTCTTGCGGCAAAGGCAGGTCAAAGACTGGAGCTGAAGACGCTGACTGTCTTTTTGTTGACTGTCAGTCCAGGACTGATAATTGGGTACACAAGGGTCAACCTTGGGTGCTGAGCTGCAACTGGGTACCAATTCTACTTTCATCAACTTAATAGCTTTCTTTACATTGACTCACTCTTGTTTTCACTTAAACACCTACTTCAGCTCTGTCCTAAGCAAGAATGTCCACAAAATCACAAGCTTGATGTTACTAATTACATATTAATATGTTTCCAAATACACCTCAACATAAATAATTACTAATGAGATGAAAGACATTTGTGTACCATCTAAAAACCATTTCCACATGCCACGCTACATCGGGAAACAGATTCAGCAAAGATCTTCCTTTGTCTCACAAACTCACCAGATTAGATAAAATACCTTGGTACTTACAACTCCAAGAAAACCTGCCATACTGACCCCTTGACCCTGAGCTGCTGCAAACATCGGGGTTCTTACGAAAACCCGTTCTGTAGGTTTCTCTGCTCCTGGGTGTAGGATTATATCAGCCTCTATCCTAGGAGTTGCCTGACACACGTCCTGCCACCGCAGCCAGAAGAGCCCAAAGTCCAAGGCAGCAGATGTGGCTTCAGCTGCCAGAAAACACATGTTCTTTTTGTATGAACTTTAAAGGAGAAATGTGCATTCATGTGGGCTTCAGCCTATATGATAAATCCTGGAGGACCCATCTTGTCTTGAGGTCAGAGTACTCCTGGTTTGTCATTTCCTTGTCCATCTGTTGACCAAGTACCACAGGTGGTTTTGAAACGTGACCACACCTTGTGGCTATTCAACCCTCACTGCCTGGCTTCCCCACATGGATACAGATGCTCAGGGCAAGAAAATATAAATGTACAGCAGGAGTAGAAGGGTGAGGCAAACTATGACAGAGGCACATGAGAGAATATTGGGGAAGGTTAGTTATTTTTGTTTTCTTTAAAAAAAAAAACGATCAATTTCTAAGTATCTATATGCCTAGGGGGGAAAATTGGGTGAAATTAATCAGGATGTTAAGAGTAATGATGTTTGGCTGGAAGGATCTTGGGTTATTTTTTAAAAATTATTTTTCCTTTATCTGTGCTTTGGAACATTCCTACAATGAACACATATTGCTTGTAAAATAATAAAAAAGATTATTATAGCAAATGGGAAAAGCTTTTGACAGAATGTTACATGAGCACAGATTACAGCTTTATGGGAAATCAATTGTCAGGAAAAACGTTAGAGCCCTGGGAATTATAGAATAATTTTTTTTTTTAATGTAGATTTCCAGGCCTTTCCACTGGTCCAGTGGTTAAGAATCTGCCTTAAAATGTAGGGGACACTTGTTCGATTCCTGGTCCGGGAAGATCCCACATGCTGCAGAGCGACTAAGCTCACGCGTCAAAACTACTGAGCCCATGTGCACCAGCTACTGAAGCCCGTATGCCTAGAGCCCATGGTCCGCAAGGAGAGAAGCCACCACCGCAATGAGAAGCCCTCGGACCGCAACGAGAGAGTAGCCCCTGCTCACCACAGCTAGAGAAACCCTACACAGGCAATGAGGACCTATTGCAGCCAAAAATAAATACATAATAAAAAGAAATTAAAATATAGGCTTCTGAGGATTTACAGAAAAATCTGAGGAAAGTGACAGGGAGTATGCTGGACTGATGGGGATTCAGTGTCTACTCTTTGGCAGAAAGGGGACTTGTCAGAGAATTCAGATTAGATGTGTACTTCAGCTTGTGTTCTAGTATTTTTTTTTTGTAACTACTTTCCAAACATTTCTGCTTTTATACTTTTTTAAAAAATTAAAAAACAAGCAAACAACCCTAAACCAAATCAAAGGGAGAGGTATTCAGTCAACTAGGAAAATCTGTGGGGTCTCCAACAGCTAGACGACCCTGCCTGTCATTTACACAGGATGATCTTTCTTTTCCTCTTGGAGACAGGTGAGCCCAAGATGGGTCTCAGAGGAGGTGGCGGCATTAGAACTCGTGTTTCCTGGATGGCTCCTGTCTTCCAAATCCTTGTTGACAGAGTCTCAATGTTGTGCTTGCTTCCTTATTGCCGAGGACTCTGCTACGCCAGGCTTCATCCCGTACAAGCACAATTACATGGGAAAACACCTCGCCCACCAGGCCCGCTGCCAGGAGCAGAGTCATCGCGTCCTGATGGGCAGATGACTCGGGGACTCGGGGGTGCCCGTGGCGCACGCGCAAGCCCACGGCTCTGCCCCTACCCAGCCATGCAAGTAGCCACTTGCCCAGGGCGGGTGGTGTGTCTTGACAGGTGGCAGGGAAGAATGTGGCCGTTTCACCTGCTCCCTACCTCTCTCCCTGCCAAGGGCTGGAGGCAACTTTGCAGTGGAGAGTATCTGTTGAGCCTTGGAAGATGCCAGGGGTGTGTGGGGTAGAGGTGGAGAAGGCAGGTAGTTAGAGTATTGGGAATAAAATGCAGTGTCCCTGACTAAAGTCAGAAAAACAAGGTCAAGCTGGTAACATTTTGAGGCTCACGAAGTAGGTCTAGCCTCTCTCTTTCTGTTTCTCACTGGGAAGCATAAACTATTCTATTATCATTAAAAATGAGAGCCTTGGAGTCAGACAGACTTGAGTGGAGTCTTGGAACCATCGCGTCACCTCTCTGAGCCTCAGCTGTCTTACCTGTAAATGCACACAACGATGGCATCTCCCTTCCTGGGCTTTTTTTTTTTTTCCAGTGAAGACTAAAATGAGATAATGCATATAAAGCACTTAGTGTAAGGTTGGACAAACACTGGCTATTATTACCTGACATGACTGAGCGACTGAACTGAACTGAACTGAACTGAAGAGAAAGAATGATGACAATATGTAGGTGGCCGCTAAGTTTACAAACTTACCTGCAAGGCTGCTTTAGAAAGGACAGGTGCTGGAAAGGGAGTTTCCCAACTCAATAAAAGAATGACTTGGTTTTTGGACAGCACTTCCCAGAGGCTCAGCTGTCACTGTGTCCCATGTCTGTCGGAAACGTTCAATGGCTCTGAGTATCTGCAGAATAAAGGCCTTATAGTATGGCCCTACTCTCCATGTCTCTCTTTATTCCCCTCTTTCTTTCTTTCTTTGTGTCTTTAGTTGCTTAGTTGTGTCCAACTCTTTGGGACCCCATGGACTGTAGCCTGCTAGGCTCCTCTGTTCATGGGGTTTCCCAGGCAAGGCTATCAGAGTGGGTTGCCATTTCCTCCTCCAGGGTATCTTCCCGACCCAGGGACTGAACTCACATCTCCTGTGTCTCCTGCATTGCAGGTGGACTCTCTACCTGCTAAGCCAAGAAGGAAGCCCTCACTTCCCTTCAAAATGAGTGATGGGTAAGAACCTGGGTTCGAACCCTAGCGCTGTCACTTACTTGCTGTGTGACCACGTGGAATTGACTTATCCTCTCTGTGTCCTGGTTTTCCCATCTGTAAAACGAGGGGGAGACAGTCCCTCCTTCATGGGGCTGGTGTTGAAGATTCAATGGTAAATGTGAAGGATGGGGCGCTCTGGAGTGCAGAGAGGGATCAGTGTCTGCAGCAGCTTCCGAGCCTCTCATACTAGGCCCCTTGGGCCACCTGCAGGAGCCCCTGGCACTCTGGACATGCCCATGAGCTCACTTCACTTCACGCTGTTTCTCTCTTGGAGTGCCTTTCCCCCAGGCCCAGCTCCCGTGCTGCCTCTTTCAAGAAGCTCCCAGTCCTCACTGAATGGACATGATTTCCCCTCCTCCTCAGCCCCGTAATACTTTCTGTGGGCCAAGCGCTCCTATTTCGCTTGTTCCCAACTACTTCATATCTTGGCTCTTTATGCCCCTTTCTAATCTCTCGTACGTGGTGAGGAGGGCCCTGGTCAGATCCCCCGACACTTGAAATGGCACGTGATAGTTGCTCAGTAAATATGTCTGGACTTCAGTGCTCGGAGGCAGGGCTGACATTCAGCAGCTATGACCCAGAGTGGTTTGCCAGAATGGTTTATGCTGGAAACTCCTGGCTGGGAGGCACCCTTCTCCTAAACATTCCAGTTATTGCCATTGCTTACGTGCATGGGGTGGCGGGGGAGCACCTGGTTCCCCTCCATCCACCTGTACCTGGAGCTCTGTGATGGTGGCGCAGAGGTAGAGTCTGCCTGCCAATGCAGGAGATCGATCGTGGGTTCGATCCCTGGGTTGGGAAGATCCGAAATGGCAACCCGTTCCAGTATTCTTGCTTGGAAAAATCCCATGGACACAGGAGCCAGGTAGGCTACAGTCCACAGGGTTGCGAAGAATTGGACATGACTCAGCACTACCACCATCACCATTCATATGTCGAAGCTATAAGGCTCCTCAGAATGGGACTTGGAGACAGGATCTTTAAAGGGGAGACTAAGTGAAAATGAAGCCCATAGGGTGGACTAATCCAATCTTACCCACATCTTATAAGAAGAGGACGTTTGGCCATCCAAAGAGACACCAAGGAAGGGCATGCACAGAGGAAGGGCCATGTGGAGACACAGTGAGAAGGCAGCCATATGCAGGCCAAGGAGCCAGGCTTCTGCAAAACCAGCCCGGCGGACACCAAGAACTACTTCCAGCCTCCAAAATTGAATAAATGTTTGTTGTTTAAGTCACCTAGTCTGTAGTAGTTGGTCTAACAGCCCAGGCAGACTCGGAAAAGCTGTAAAGGGAGAAGGAACCAGTGGGCAAGGGAATGAGTGGGCTGAGGAGAGAGGACTCTGGAGAGCTCCCCACTGACTCTCTAGGATCTGAATGATGGGGTCCGTAAGTCCATCCCCCTGCCCTCAGCTAGGAATGATTTTGGCTTAGAGGTGAATCTGTTCTTTTCTCCCCCAACCAAGAGATGTCATAACCTTCCTTGGAAACACACTCCCATTTTTAACAACCTGCTTTGCGAGTCCTTCCTCAACCAGGTTAAAGGCAGTAAGTGGCACCTTAAAAAAAAGTTGGTTTTTAAACTTAAGCCTCGACAAAGTGTGACTGTCCAAACTTTTGACAAAAGACCTTACAGTTTTCCTGCAATGAATCCAGCAATGGGTTCTGGTCACACTTAGAATAAAACCCCAATTCCTTACCAAGTTCTGGAGAGCAAGCAAGCCCTGCTGCTGCTGGTGCTGCTAAGTCGCTTCAGTTTTTCCAGACCTTCCTCCTGCCCTTCTCACACTTCCTCACATCTGCTCCTCCAATTTGCCAAGATCAGGCCACCTCAGGTCCTTTGCACCTACTATTCCTGCTGGATCAGCCATCCCTGGCAGCTTCCACAGCCCCCCTGGCCCAGCATCAGCATCGTTCAGCGAGCTCTTCAAAGACCCACACGTGAGAGCCTCATGCACAGCAGCTCTGACTCCCCAAGTCGGGGTATCTGTATTCTTTAAACTCCCACACAAAGCCTGATGCACAGGCAGGGTTGGGGACCATGGCCCTAGATCTTCATCAAGTTGCTTCATCTTTGAGGCTTCAGCTCGAATGCCACCTCTGAGACACCCGTCCTGATCCCCAGCCCCTCAGGACACTCTAGCTCACTGCCTTGTTTATTCTTTCCACAGAACCCGACACCATTAAAACTGTCTACTCTCTTCATTTCCTGTCTGTCTCCCTCTACCGGGGTTTGAACCTCCCAGTGAAGGTGACTTGGCCTCTGTCTTCCTAACCCCAGTGCAGAGCTGTTTTGGCCGACACAGGAGCCACATGCGTGGCGAATACTGGGCACTGGAAACTCCATTGAACTGAGATGTGATTCCATGTGGAACACTATCTGCATTTCGAAGAAACCATTTGAAGGACTTCCCTGGGGGTCCAGTGGCTAAGGTTCTGTGCTCCCAATGGAGAAGGCCCGGGTTCGGTTCCTCGTCCGGGAACTAGATCCCACAGCAGCAACTAAGACCCAGTGCAGTCAAAAAATAAATAAGTGTTTTTAAAAAATCACTTCTTTAAAAAAAAAAATCCAAAGCAAAGAAACTGTAGAAAAAAGAGAGACATAAAATACTAGTATTCTGCAAGATGAAAAGTGTTCTGGAGATGAATTGTACACTAATGTGAATCACACTGCTATATCATACACTTAGAAATGGTTAAGATGATCAATTTCATGTTGTGTGTGTTTTAGTAAAATTAAAACTTTAAGGACTTCCCTGGCAGTCCAGTGGTTGAGAGTTCACCTGCCAAGACTGGGGACATGAGTTCAGTCTCTGGTTCTCTGGTCCAGGAAGATTCCACATGCTCCAGGGTAACTAGGCCCGTGACCCACAACCTACTGAGCCCACGTACCTAGAGCCCGCACCAAGAGAAGTGGCTGCAGTGAGAAGCCCACGCGCCACAACTAGAGAATAGCCTTGGCTCGCCACGACTAGAGAAAGGAAGACCCAGTGCAGCCCAAAATAAGTGAATACATAAACAAATGAATGCTGCTGCTGCTGAGTCGATTCAGTCGTGTCCGACTCTGTGCGACCCCATAGACGGCAGCTCACCAGGCTCCCCCGTCCCTGGGATTCTCCAGGCAAGAACACTGGAGCGGGTTGCCATTTCCTTCTCCAATGCAGGAAAGTAAAAAGTGAAAGTGAAGTCGCTCAGTCGTGTCCGACTCTTAGCGACCCCACGGACTACAGCCTACCAGGCTCGTCTGTCCATGGGATTTTCCAGGCAAGAGTACTGGAGTGGGGTGCCATTGCCTTCTCCCAAATAAATATTATTTATCTGTATATGTGTGTGTGTTAATTGCTCAGTCATGTCCGACTCTTTGCAACCCCATGGGCTGTAGTCCACCAGGCTCCTCTGTCCATGAAATTCTCCAGGCAAGAATACTGAAGTGGGTTGCCAGTTCCTGCTCCAAAATGAATAAATAAATAAATAAAAATTATTTATCTGTATAGGTTAGGAATAAAACCATGTTAAAAAACTTAAGGTATATTGAACATAGAAAATCTCAATAATTTTTAATATTGACTGCCTGTTAATGGGTCAATAAAATATATTATTAAAACAAATTTCACTTATTTCTTTGTTTTTACTTATTTTTTTTCAGTGTGGTTATTAGAAAATTTTAAGTTGTTATGTGGTTCAGATTTGTGGCTTGTGTTATATTTTTACTGATTAGTGCTGACCTAGAACCACAGCTGGCACACAGTAGGCACTTCAATACAAGTTGAATATCAAAATGAATACAGCTACTGCCAAAGAGGTGCTATTTGGGGACTTCTCTAGTGGTCCAGTCGTTAAGACTCTGCACTTCCACTTCAAGGGGAGCGGGCTCAATCCCAGGTCGAGGAACTGAGATCCCACATCCTGTCCACCGTGCATTGCAGCAAAAAAAAAAAAGTGCTGTTTTGAGTGTAAGGGCAATGTTCTGTCTGCCAGGGGAGAATGGCGGTGCACTTACATAACCAAATCATCAAAATTAATAATTAATATCCATTGTTATGATGACAACATCAGCTGCAGTTGTGGAATACCTAATACGTACCAGGGACTGTCACAGCACTGTGCCCACATTATCTCATTTCATTCTCAAGTCAGTCCTTTAAGGGACCATTGTCTCCATAGGACAACCGGCTGCCCAAGGGCATCCAGCTGGTGAGGAGAGAGGGTTGGCTCAGCCTCTCCAGAACACCTGCCCACTCCAGGCCAGGCCCCATGTGCCATCCTATTATGAAGGACTTGTAGACCCTTCTTAAGCCAGACAATGAGCAGGGGCTTCTGGCTTCCAAAGTCTAGAGAAAACCCCCAGGAGGCAGTGAGTCCCTGTCCTCTGGGTCCAGGAAGAGAATGAAACCATTCATAAGCCCTGCTCTCCTCGAGCTCACCCACCCAGATCCGGCTGCCAGCCCTCTCCGTTTCAAGGACTCCTGGAACCGGTCCTGGCCCAGGTGGTCATTCTTGCTCAAGGCGGTTGCAGTGGATGGCACTGGGCCCAGCCTGACCCGCCCGAGGGCCCTGCCCCATGCCCGAGGCCGCAGGGTCTGCGGTGCGGCCACTCCCCTCCCGCCCTGTGGCTTTCAGGCCCAGAGTCACCTGAGACTCCATCTCTGGGGCTCAGATCGCTTGAGCAGGTGGTATTAATATCTAACGTGAGACCTTTCTGGAGGGGTCTTTGATCTTAAGACGCACAGATCAGGACCCTCTGGAATGGGGATGGGGTGCAACACATGGACAGAAAATTCTCCCATCTTTGGGATCCAATTCCATCTTTAAAATGTCGGTGTGAACTCGAGGAAACTGCTTGGGTCTGGTCAAAGAGACAGTGACTGAAGAAGCCAACGAAGACCTGGTTCCCCTGGCGACAGCTGGGTGTTAAGGAGCCTGACCTCAAAGGGAACAAAGATCCTGCAGTCTGGGGATCCTCAGAGCCCCAGCCTGTGAGCCAGTCAGTGGGTCAACCAGAACCTAGAGTAATGGTTCTCAAAGTCTGGCCCCAGATTGGCTGCTGCAACATTATCTGGAACTTGTTAGAAGGCAACTCCTCCGGCCCGACTCCAGACCTCCCGAATTGGAAACTCTGGGTTTGAACAAGCACTCTGGATTTTCACAGCCCCCAGAGATTCTGGGCCGTTCTAAACTTGAGAATCAAGGCCTACAGCCTACCGCCTCACTTCTCAAGTACCAAGACCAGCAGATTAGCCTCACCTAGCAGTTTGTTAGAGACACAATATTTAGGCCCCACTTCAGTTACAGAGTCAGAATCTGCACTTAGCAGCACACCCTGGGCCTCATGTCTATGCTAAGATTGAGGACACGCTGGCCTAGAGTTCCTTGCCGTTAAGTCAGGGGTCTCAAACTCAAATGTTTCCAGGGACCAAGCCAGTGATGTTAAAAAATAACGAAGCCAGGGACTTCCCTGGTGGTCCAGTGGTTAAAACTCTGCCTTCTAATGCAGGGCACATGGGTTTACTCCCTGGTTAGGGAACCAAGATCCCACATGCGTGTGTCTGTGTTCGGTCATGTCCGATTCTTTGTGACCTCATGGACTGTAGCCACCAGGCTTCTCTGTCCATGGGATTTTCCAGGTAAGAATACTGGAGTGGGTTGCCATTTCCTCCTCCAGGGGATCTTCCCGATCCAGGGGAATTGAACCCTCATCTCTTGCATCTCCTGCACTGCAGGCAGATGCTTTACCACTAGCCACATGCCATGGAGCAACTAAGCCTGAGCCACGAGAGAAGCCCGGGCACCACATCAAAGAGCCCTTGGCGCTGCATCAAAAGATCCTGCCTGCCACAACTGAGACCCAGTGCAGCCAAAAATCAATAAATAAATATGGTAAAAAATGAAGCCAGGTGAGATCCAGCTGATTATTGCTCTTCGGAAATGTGAGCCCAGGATGTCTAGATCTTCTCATTTTTTTCAAGAAATCTAGAAATCCAGATGCCAAAGTGAAAATTTCCTGATTTAAAAAAAATGGCTAGACTTGGACTTTCCTGGTGGCGCAGTGGCTAGGAGTCCACCTGCTAAGGCAGGGGACTCGAGTTTGATCCCTGGTCCAGGAAGATTCTACGTGCCTCAGAGCAACTAAGCCCGTGAACCACAACTACAGAAGCCCGAGTGACCAGAGCCTGTGCTTCGCAACAACAGAAACCACTGCAGTGAGAAGCCCACACACCGCAATGAAGAGGAGCCCCTGCTCGCTGCAACTAGAGAAAGCTCGTGCACAGCAATGAAGACCCAGCGTAGCCACCACAACTACAAAATTGCTGGACTTGCCTGCAGGTCCAATGGCTAAGGCTCCGTGCTCCCAATGCAGAGGTCCCAGGTTTGAGTCCCGGTCAGAGAACGAGAGCCCACATGCCAGAACTAAAGATTTTTGAATGCTAAAACTAAAAAATTCTGCATGCCGCAACTAAGTGATCTTATGTGATGCTATGTGCTGCAACAAAGATCTGGTGCAATCAAATAAATTTAAAAAAAATTACTGTGTGGATGATATAAAACCAGACCTACGGGGCACCAGAACTCAGGTGTTGGGGCAAGAGAGCTGTCTTCTCCCTGGGTAAGCTATCTGAGCTTGGGACAGCTCTGCCAGGCATGGCAAGAGGCATGCAGCAGGGCCTCTAGAAGGGCTGGGAGAGAACTTCTCAGACTCATCTGCATAATGGAATCGCTTGCAGATCTTTGAAATACTGATACCTGGCTCCTGCCTCCTGACAGTCTGATTTACTTGGTCTTGAACGTTCTCTGGGTTAGTTCCAAACTGCAGCAGAGTTTGAGAACCATTGGCCCGATAGAGCAGGCATTGGCAAACAGGACAGACAGGAACAGTTTAGGCTTTTCATGTCACAGAGCCCCTGCTGCAGCTACTCAGTTCTGCCGTGGGAATGTGAAAGCAGCCAGAGATAGTATTAAATGACTGAGCATGGCTGTGGGTTGTGTGTGTGTGTGTGTGTGTGTGTGTGTGTGTGTGTTTGTTTTTTCCCTGGGGCAGCGCTGAATAGCTTGCAGGATCTTAGTTCCCGGACCAGGGATTGAACCTGGGCCATGGCAGTGGAAGCATGGAATCCTCACCACTGGACCGCCAGGGAATTCCCAGCATGGCTGTGTGTTCATTTTCGGTTTTGTTGCTGTTTTTTCTTTCTTTCTTTTTTTTTTTAGTTTTATTTATTTATTTGGCTGTATCCAGTCTTAGGCTTCCCGGGTGGCTCTAGTGGTAAAGAATCCGTCTGTCAATGCAGGAGACGAAAGAGATGCAAGTTCGATCTGTGGGCTGGGAAGATCCCCTGGAGGAGGGCATGGCAACCCACTTCAAACTCCATGGACAGAGGAGCCTAGTGGGCTATAGTCTATGAGGTTGTAAAGAGTCAGACACGACTGAAGCAGCTAAGCACGCACACACGCACACCGGGTCTTAGATGGGTCACGCAAGCTCTTTGACCTTTTTGTTTTGGCATATGTGATCTTGTTTCCCAACCAGAGATCAGACCTGGGCCCCCTGCATTGGAAGCGTGGAGTCTCAGCCACTGGAACACCAGGGAAGTCCCACAGCTGTGTTTTAATAATCCTTTCTTTATGAATCCTGAATTTTGAACTTCATGTAGTTTGCATGTGTCACAGAATATGATTTTTTTCTCTGGATTTTTTTTTTTTCCAACCACAGGAAAAAACCATTCTTGGCTCATGGACTGCACAGACTTGGCCTTTGGGCCATAGTTTGCCAACCTCTGGGCTAGAGGAAATGAATTGAGGGCATGGAGGCTTGGACTGCAGGCCTCCTTCTTCTTCCTGCTATTTACCCACACAATCTCTGAAACCTTAGCAGCACGGGATTATGAAAAGGTTATGTTGACAAGGCCTGATCAAGTATTGACTTGGTCTGGCTCTGGGCCAACAACGTCAGATTAGAACCTAAGTCCTTCATCACCCTGGCAGGATTTCAGGGAGCTGCTTTCCAGTGGGAAACTCTGAGCCCACCTCCCTGGCTGGAGATGTCATTGACCCCTAACATGTAGTGACCATTTAGCTTGACCTGCATCATCTTACAGAGAAGGCAATGGCACCCCACTCCAGTACTCTTGCCTGGAAAATCCCATGGACAGAGGAGCCTGGTAGGCTGCAGTCCATGAGGTTGCTAAGAGTCGGACACGACTGAGCGACTTCACTTTTCACTTTCATGCACTGAAGAAGGAAATGGCAACCCACTCCAGTGTTCTTCCCTGGAGAATCCCAGAGACAGAGGAGCCTGGTAGGAGGCTGTCTATGGGGTCGCACAAAGTCGGACACAACTGAAGCGACTTAGCAGCAGCAGCAGCAGCAGCATCTTATTTCCTTCTCACTCCTGAAGAGAGAGAGGACTAGTATATGCTCATGTGTATTATTATATACCCATTTTTAGATGAGAAAACAGAGGCAAAACGAGGTCAGGTGATTTTCCTAAAGTCACAGAGTGAGAGAAATAGAACAGAATTGAATCCATGTCTGCTTGACTCTAGAGGCTGCTCTCATAACCACTCTGCCATATCACCTCTCAATAATCCATCACATCACCAGTCAATATGACACTCAGAGACAACCTTCTCAAGGACAAGCTTTGGGCAGCACCCCTGGGCTCTCTGCATCTCACCTCGCATCCAGACACCAACCAACCTTCTCTGCTTTGAGCTGCAGTCAGATCTGGGACGTCCAAGATAGATTCTGTGTCCACTCCAGGAAGAGGGAGGCTAGCACAGCGGTCCCGTGTGACTGTGCAGGTTTTGCACCGCACAACTCTTGGGGGTATTGTTCACAGCGTATTCTGTGTGAATGGCACCTGTGGATCTGCGGAGCTGGAGGCTGGAGGTGAGATGCTCAGAGCTGCCTGGCCTAAGAGTGGCCTTGGGTGCCCACTATTACTGCCGTTCAGAAACAATTCATCCCAAAGAGAGGCAGCCCCAAAGGGAATGCCACTATAGATGGTGAGGGTTTAGGCAGGCAGCTTTGGGGAGTCCTTTGGGTCTGGGGCAGGGAGCAGCTGGCTCTTACTGGAACCTCCTCTATCCAGTTCGGAAAACTGGATCTTGCTCCCTGATCTCTCTCGGATTGGACTGACCGCAGCTCCAGCTCTGAACTCTCAGCCCCACTCCAGGTGAAAGGTCTCCATCTCTTTCCTCCACACCCTGCCTCGTTGGAAAGAAAGAAGAGCCCTTGAGTGTTCTCTCCAGTGCTGACCCCAAACTGCCCCACACCAGCCCTCCAGTGCCGGTTCTCACACACTGAGCAACACCTGCCCCTGGCTACCCAGGGCTGCAGGGAATTCCCAGCCCAACGCCCCCAGCTCTCCCCTTCACTGCTGCCCTTGCCAGAGTGTTTTCCTGTGTTTGCTTTGCTTTTATGATTTGAGCCAGGCCCTGTGCCAGCACTTTACATGCACCAGCTCATGTGACCCTTGTCAGATCCCCAGGAGGCAGCAACTATGATTACTCTCATTTTACAGACAAGGGCTTGGAGAGATTCAGAGAGGTTAAATCAATACCCAGAGCCACACAGGTAGAAAGTGTCAGAGGTAGGAATCAATTTGGGTCTTTTAGACTTTAGAGCCTACTTCTTTATCTTTCTGGGGGACGAATGTGTCATGTCCTCTAGGTCTGTTTCCCTGTGTGTAGGTTGGGCCTTAGGGCTGGGAAGCCATGCGGGTGAGCATGATGTTGCTGTTGGTGATGATGGTGGTGAAAGAGGAGACGATGAGAATAATGGGGATGGTGGTGATGATGGTGAAGATGCAGCTGATGAGATAAGAGGATGGGATGATAATGATGGCGGTGATGATAATGATGAGGATGATGGTGACGATGACCATGATGTACCCACTTATAAGGGGGATAGTGCAGACCGCGTGATGCAACTCAGGTCAAACATTGCTCACCATGCCGGTTCTATAATCAGCAGTCTATAAGTGTTGCATCAGCTGAGGTCTCTGTGCTCTAGACCTCCAGAGTGGGTTCCACTGCCTTGTTAAACAAGCACCTTCCTCCTCAAACACTAGGTGAAAGGCATGAATCAGAGACAAGAAAGGGGGAAAAGGGTAACATTTTTCTCTGTTGGTCCCTCCTGTCTCCTGCTAAGTCTCCATTCTTGCCAACCTCTGAAATCTAGCTTGGCTTTGGAACCGAGTCCCTGGGAGGGAGGCCTGGCCTTGGCTGGTTTCCTGGCCCCTGGGTGGCCATCTCCCCTGGCCTCCAAGGAGATTTGGAGGCTAAGAAAGTGGTGCCCAGTAAGGGGCTTCTGCCCCAGGAATCACAGCCACATGCAAGCTGGGCTCTGGTCTGCCCACTCTCTGTTGGGAGAGATTAGGATCTTCACCCCCACAGTGACCCAGGGGAGGTCCTGCAGGAGTGAAAACCCCTGAAACCTTATACTCCACTGCCAGTGAGTCAACAGCTTTGAGAGCCATTGTCATGGAGTAAAAATTTCTATTCCTCCTCCACACTCATCTGGAAGCCGAGGAGAGGAAGGGTGAGCTCTGTGATCAGACTGCTTGAGTTCGAATCCCAGTCCAACCATTTGTTAGCTCTGTGTGACCTTGGGCAAATGACTTAACTTCTCTAGCCTATTTTCTGATCTGCAAAATGCAGACAACAACATCACCTGTTTCACTGGACTGTTGGAAAAGTATGATGAGATCACGCAGTGAGAGAACTCAATCTCTCCAAAGGTCAAGTGAGGGAGGGGGTACCTTTATGGTCACTGAACAAATTCTATGCTGTAACCCGGCATGTAGAGCACACTTTAAAGTGCCACCTATTATAATTACTGTAGAGGGGAAAGCCACATGGGTCCCACCAACATATATCTAATGAGCCGTATCTTGTGCTGAGAAACTAAAGTCAGTCCATCCCTGTGTACAAGGCAAGCAACCAACATGGATCCCAGGCAGAGCGGCTGCACCTTCTCCAGTGACTGAGATGGTTTGGGGGTTGACTGCAGGGAGTTTTTTTCTAGCCCATTAGATTCTAAGATCCAATAAGAAAACAGCCTCTCCCATCCCAGGCCCAGGCATCAGGGGCCCTAGCGGAAGTTCAAGAGTGGGGGTGAGGATGGAGGGGGCCTCTCAGGATGGGGTGGGGGTCGAGGAGTCTCCTGGGGGCTGAGAGATGCAGCTCACTCAGCTCTGGATCGCCAGGGCCTAGTCCATCACCGGCACTCATCCAGCACCTGTCATTTATTCACTCAACCAATATCATTATCATGCAAGGAGATCAAACCAGTCAATCCTAAAGGAAATCAATCCTGAATATTCATTGGAAGGATTGATGCTGAAGTTGAAACTTCAATACTTGGGCCACCTGATGCGAAGAACTGACTCATTGGAAAAGACCCTGATGCTGGGAAAGTTTGAAGGCAGGAGGAGAAGGGGACGACAGAGAATGAGATGGATGGATGGCATCCCTGACTCGATGGACATGAGTTTGAGCAAACTCCAGGAGTTAGTGGTGGACAGGGAAGTCTGGTGGGTTGCAGTCCATGGGGTCCCAGAATCGGACACGACTTAGCGATTGAACAACAACAAAACATCATTGAGAGTCTACAGAGAGCTGGGGCTATAGCAGTGAAGCAGTAAAAAAAAAAAAAAAAAAAACAAAAACAGACAAAATCTGTCCCCTGAAGTAGTTTAAATCCCTGCGAACTAGTGTCGTAGGCTTCAGGAAACACTCCTGAAATTATTCCCCAATTCTGGGAAATGTGTCTGATTCCTCCCTCCCCTTCCCCCACCCTTTTCCTCCAGGTTCTGCCTTCTATTGGGGGTGGGGTGGAGATTTGCCCAAAGGATAGGTCGTCCTGTGGCCAGACTGCCACCCACTGTCATCAGGTGTTCGAGGGGTCAGAGAGGGTGAGGCCCAGCCCGGCTCCCGCTCCTCCAGCCAGCAAGCTGCAACCAACCCGTCCATCCCCGCTGGAATATCACCCCTCCCTGGACACACACACACCCAGGCCCAATTCTGATCTTTCAACTTGCCCTGAATTCTATAGGAGTTTCAGACTTTTCAGCCCAGAACTCTCCTCCCTTTGCCCCACCCTCATCTCTTTCTAAAGCGGGGCTCGAACAGCATTTCTGGAGTTAACCGGAACAGTAAGAAGGGTGTGGCCCAGGAATGAGGGTCAATTATCTGCTGGCCACAGAGCTAAGGTGCTGGGCTTGCTTAATGACGCCCCTGCAGGAGGCCCTATTGTCCCCAGTCCACAGGCCAGGGCTGGGACTCAGAGGTCAAGTACCTCACCCGCAAGGTCACACATAACTGAGCTGCAACTCCAGCCCATTGAACTCCCAAACGCTTAATGGTTACATAAGTGAAAGTCGCTCAGTCGTGTCCGACTCTTCGCAACCCCATGGACTATACAGTCTACGGAATTCTCCAGGCCAGAATACTGGAGTGGGTTAGCCATTCCCTTCTCCAGGGGATCTTCCCAACATAAATGAGTGTCCAAAGAAGAGAATTAAAGCATCTGGGGGATTTTAATACTTAAAACATGGCAGCAAGGCTCTGGGGGACAGGAGCTGTCTCCCCAGATAGCCTGTGGTAAATTAGGACCTCCAAGACCCTCCTTCCACCTGGGAGCACCCAGCATGGGGCAAAAGCATGTCTAACCATTTCACATTCCTCCCAATCTCTAAAACAGCCCTTCCAAAGCTGCCTTCAGGCCCACAGCCTCAGACCCTGAAGGTTCTCTGTGGTCTGTGGTCTCTCTCACAGCCAAACTCCTCCTCACCGTGGTGCAAACCGCTAAGAAAGGACAACAGTGATCCCCCTGGGGTGCAGGGTAGGGCCTTTCAACTGGGGAAATCAACGAACTCCACACACAGACACAGGTAAGAGCGGAATTTCAGGAATCAGCTTGTTTGGGGAGGTTGTGCTCCAGCTCCGGCTTAAGGGCCTTGATGCAACAGGTGCAGGGGTGGCTCCTGAAGGAGGTGTGCCAGGCTTCTCAGGCCGCAGTCCAGGCCTCGGTTTGGAAATGAGCTCCCAGGCACATCAGGAAAAGCAAGGCTGAGGGCCTCCGATCCTCAAGACTCTCGCCTTCAGGAGGCACTGTGGGGGAGGGGAAGTTTGGGCTGAAGCTGGGCTCTGTTGTTATCTCTGTGGGGCCTCTTGGGAAAATCCCGGAACCCCCTGGAGCCCCTTACTGCCCCATCCTTCATCAGCTGGGCTCCTGTTACCTTATCTTGGTCTCCCCAGCTCACTCCCCACAACCACCCAGGGAAGTCCTCCAGATTAAGGTCAGTCCCCTGAATCTTTGCTGCTTTGAGACTATTCCCTTTGTGTGGAAAAAAAAAAAATAAAAATTCCTCTTTTAAAAACAAAAATGCTAAGACTTTCAGGCTTATTTCAAGTCTATTTTCTTAACAATTACTTAGGATTTACTGTGGGCCAAGCATTGCTCTAAGCACTTGACACCTTTAATCCTAGTAACATCCCTAATGGGATGAGAATTATTATTACCTTCAGTTTACAGATAAGGAAACTGAAGCACAGAGAGGTTAAGCTAACTTGACTGAAGTCACACAGCCAGTAAGTGACAGAGCCAGGATTCAAATCTATGTAGGTAAGGAGGCCACAGGTTTAGAACTGCTTCATCTTTGGCGGCTTCCCACCAGCCAAGATGATTTGTCTGACTATTCTGTAATTTCACACTATGGAAATGCATTAAAACTTTTTTTTTTTTTGCAAATACAAAGTGACAGAAAAACACAGATGGTGCTTTTACGAACTCCTTATATATAAACTCACTCCACTTGAATCTGCTGATTTTAATATTTGATCCAGTGGCCGATTCTACCTTTCTTATCCTCCTAAACCTGACCTCCTACTTCCTACGTTCAAGAGCTGCAGAGCAAGCACTTTATATGGATAAAGGCTTTAAGTTCTTGCAGGATTTCTGTGAGCCAGGCACTGACAACCCATTTTGCATGTGGGAAAACCGATGCTTTAAAGAAGTACACACACTTGACCAAGTACACACAGTGGAATCAAGGACTAGAACCAAAGCAATCTGATATCAAAGCCCCTGATTTTTTTTTTTAAATCATCCCTAAATTTTTTTCACTGTGACAAAATGCACAACATAAAATTTACCATTTTAACCTTTCTTTTGGTAAAGATTAACATCAACATTCAGGTTGAAACATAATTATCTTACAAAGACTGTAAACTGAGATGTCATCACTGACTTGCAAGGTGCCACACCAATCCCCTTGAAGCCTTTCCTGCCTGTTTCTTACATCAAAGGAGTAATATCCATTCCACAAAATAAAAATTAAAGTAGCCTTGGCTTAGCAGCAATTACATTTTCAATTTTCCCACCCAGCTAATTGTTTCAAAACTAACTTGCTAATATGCTGTTGGGATAGAAAGAAAGTGAAGTCGCTTAGTCCTATCCAACTCTTTGCGACCCCATGGACTATAACCTATCAGGCTCCTCTGACCATGGGATTTTCCAGGCAAGAATGGAGTGGGTTGCCATTTCCTCCTCCAGGGGATCTTCCCAACCCAGGATCGAACTCAGGTCTCCTGCATTGCAGGCAGACACTTTACTGTCTGAGCCACCAGGGAATAAATTTATTCATAATAGACGCGAGATAAAGGGTCGCCATTTTAACCATTTTTAAGTGTACATTTCAGTGTCATTATGTATTTCCACTATCGTGCAACCATCACCATTTGTCTATCTTCAGAAAAATGTCATCATCCCAACCAGAATGAAACTGTACCCATTAAACACGAACTCCCCATCCACTCTTCCTCCTCTGCCCCAGGTAACATCTTTTCTACTTTCTCTCTGCACTTGCCTATTTCAGGCACCTCACATAAGTAAAATCATACAATATTTGTTCTTTTGTGATAAAGGCCCTGCCTGAAACAGTTAATTTCATTTTTATTTGAACATATATTATATAATTTGGGTCACAGTCAAAGGGGGAATCAGAGAAGGCAATGGCACCCCACTCCAGTACTCTTGCCTGGAAAATCCCATGGATGGAGGAGCCTGGTAGGCTGCAGTCCATGGGGTCGCTAAGAGTCGGACACGACTCAGCGACTTCACTTTCACTTTTCACTTTCATGCATTGGAGAAGGAAATGGCAACCTACTCCAGTGTTCTTGCCTGGAGAATCCCAGGGACGGGGGAGCCTGGTGGGCTGCCGTCTATGGGGTCGCACAGAGTCGAACATGACTGAAGTGACTTAGCAGTAGCAGTAGCAAAGGGGGAATTAACCTTATCTCTAGTATCATGCTTGTTTTAAATAAGGAGAAGGAAGATACATGTGGCTGGATTTTATAACACTAGCAACTGTACAAGGGGAAAAAACATCTAATGGGTACTAAATTGTATGCTTCCTATTCATCAATTTCCTTCCCCAAGTCAATCAGTAGAACCAGCTTCTAGTGTGCCCTCCAAATCCTAATATGTGTATACAAATCTACACATATATATGCACATTGAGTCCCTTTTTTTAGTTATCTACTTTATTTTACTTTAAACATTTTTTTCATATTGGAGTATTAACTTATATGCAGAGTACATCATGAGAAATGCTGGGCTGGAAGAAACATAAGCTGGAATCAAGATTGCCAGGAGAAATATCAATAACCTCAGATATGCAGATGATACCACCCTTATGGCAGAAAGTGAAGAGGAACTAAAAAGCCTCTTGATGAAAGTGAAAGAGGAGACTGAAAAGTTGGCTTAAAGCTCAACATTCAGAAAACAAAGATCATGGCATCTGGCCCCATCACTTCATGGGAAATAGATGGGGAAACAGTGGAAACAGTGTCAGACTTTATTTTTGGGGGGCTCCAAAATCACTGCAGATGGTGACTGCAGCCATGAAATTAAAAGACACTTACTCCTTGGAAGGAAACTTATGACCAACCTAGATAGCATACTCAAAAGCAGAGACATTACTTTGCCAACAAAGGTCCATCTAGTTAAGGCTATGGTTTTTCCAGTAGTCATGTATGGATGTGAGAGAAAGCTGAGTGCCGAAAAATTGATGCTTTTGAACTGTGGTGTTGGAGAAGACTCTTGAGAGTCTCCTGGACTACAAGGAGATCCAATCAGTCTATTCTAAAGGAGATCAGTCCTCGGTGTTCTTTGGAAGGAATGATGCTAAAGCTGAAACTCCAGTACTTTGGCCACCTCACATGAAGAGTTGACTCATTGGAAAAGACTGATGCTGGGAGGGATTGGGGGCAGGAGGAGAAGGGGACGACAGAGGATGAGATGGCTGGATGGCATCACCGACTCAATGGACCTGAGTTTGAGTGAACTCCGGGAGTTGGTGATGGACAGGGAGGCCTGGCGTGCTGTGATTCATGGGTCAGACATGACTGAGCAACTGAGCTGAACTGACAGCCAATTAACAAATAATGTGATAGTTGCTGATGAACAGTGAAGGGACTCAGACATACATATACATGTATCCATTCTCTTAAACTCCCTTTTTAAAATACATACAAATGCACACATACACACACACACACACACATGTGGTAGAACACTATACACTGTTCTATACCTTGCATTTTTCTTATAACAAAACATCCAGGAGACGGTTTCACATTTATTCATAAAGAGCTATTGCTGTCTTTTAATTGACTGCATCATATTCTCTTGCATGGCTGTACTGACATGTACAGTACTTAATTCCCCTCTGGTGGCTGTTTAACTAATTTCCAATCACTTGCTCTCACACAACACTGAGTCTCTTTGTTCTAACAGAATGTGTCCAATGCAATGATATCCACGGGATAAATTTCAAGAGGTGAAGTGGTAGCGACAGAGGTTGTGAGCATAGTAAATATCAACAGTTTTCCTAACTCCCGCCCCACCACACCTGCAGAGATTGCCCAAAATGTGCTCAACACCAAGGAAGTCTGAGAATCCTGGTGTCTCCACCAGCACTGGGTGTTACCCAGCAATCCGGCACGTGGAAAATAGAATCGATGTGGTTTTGTTGTGCACTTTTGTTTTCAGAGTTGGGCATCTTTTCATCTGTTTGAATTCCATTTGTATTTCTTTTGATGTAAACAGCTGAATCATATCCTCTATTCCTTTTTCCTTCCATTTTTGAAACAGGTGGTTGATCTCTAATTTGTAAGAGCTCTCTATGAAATTAACTCTGTCATAAAAGTGGCATATATTTTTATTAGTTGGACATGACTGGGCTTATGGCTTTTTGTGTGTTATGGTCACGTCAGTTCAGTTCAGTCGCTCAGTCATGTCTGACTCTTTGTGATCCCATGGACTGCAGCACGCCAGGCTTCCCTGTCCATCACCAGCTCCCCAAGCTTGCTCAAACTCATGTCCATCAAGTCGGGGATGCCATCCAACCATCTCAACTTCTGTCGTCCCTTTCCCCTCCTACCATTAATCTTTCCCAGTATCAGGGTCTTTTCCAAGGAGTCAGTTCTTTGCATCAGGTGGCCAAAGTATTGGAGCTTCAGCTTCAGCATCAGTCCTTCCAATGAATATTCAGGATTGATTTCCTTTAGGATTGACTGGTTTGATCTCCTTGCAGAGGTCATGTAGAAATAATTAATTTTTATGTAGGCCGACTTAGCAACTTTTACCTTTAAGGCAAGGCCCTTGCTTCTACCCATTAGGCTATCCGGCCTCTCTGCTCTGATCAGCGATTTGAGGAAGACATGTAGAGTGGGTCTGCTTCTCCCTAGGAGGTCCGCTACAAAACACGATTGTCCAACCTGGACTTGGGCCTGGACACATGATCTCAAGGCTCTGAGGGAGAAGAGACAGCCCACGAAGGCCCCCCAGGCACAGGCAGTCTGTAATTGAGGGCTTTCATAATGGAGGGGGACAGCTCCTTAGCTGCCTGGGGCATCCTGCCCTGGAGAACAACTCCTCTGAAAGTCAAATCTTGTCCCCAGATTCTCAAGGTGGGCCCCCTGGAGGCTGTGAGACTAGAAGGGAGAGCAAACTCTCAAGAATAAAAACCCCAGGACTTCCCTGGTGGTGGTCCAGCGGTTGAGAATCCACCTTGCAATGCAGGGGATGTGAGTTTGATCCTTAGTCAGGGAACTAAGATCCCACATGCCTCGAGGCAACTAAGGCCTTGAGCCACAACTCCTGAGCCCACGCACCACAACTAGAGAGTCCGTGTGCCGGAACGGTGCAATGAGGATCCCGAGTGCTGCAACTAAGACCGAATGCAGTCAAATAAATACATATAAAAAAATAAAAGCCCCACAAGGCCTCGGCAACTTTCTTATCTGTAAAGAAATGGTTCTTTCCAGCCTCCTGTGCTGAAGGGGATGTGCTGTTGCTTGGTCTTGGTGAGGACAGAATTCTCACCACCTACCCATTCTTCTAGCTGGAGGTGGAGGCAGGTGGCCAAGGAGGATCTCATTTGAAGGTTTTCTCCAGGTTAGTGAATCTGAAATTTCAGCATTCATGAGAACCATCCGAAGAGGTTGCTGGGCCATCCCTCAGGGTCTCCAATTTAGAAGGTCTAGATTGGGTCTGCGGAGAAGGCAATGACACCCCACTCTAGTACTCTTGCCTGGAGAATCCCATGGACGGAGGAGCCTGGTAGGCTACAGTCCATGGGGTCACAAAGAGTCGGACATGACTGAGCGACTTCACTTTCATTTTTCACTTTCATGCATTGGAGAAGGAAATGGCAACCCACTCCAGTGTTCTTGCCTGGAGAATCCCAGGGATGGGGGAGCCTAGTGGGCTGCTGTCTATGGGGTCGCACAGAGTCAGACATGACTGACGTGACTTAGCAGCAGCAGCAGCAGATTGGGTCTGAGAATCTGCATTTTGACAAAAGCTCCAGGTGATGCTGATGTTTCTGGCCCAGAGAGATCCACTAGCTCCGGACATTTTCTCCCTGGGGACCCCCATCTCAGGCTGGGCAGTGGTGTGAGTTCAGGTGAGAAGCCTAGAGCAACATATTCCATCACAACAACAGCAGCAACTGCTCTGTGCCAGGGACTGTGCTGAAGGCTGCATGTTCAATCTCATCTCATCCTCACGCCAAGCCCACTCAGTAGGCTTCACTAGTACTACCACCACTTTCCAACGAGACAACAGGAGGCTCACAGAGGGGACACGGGCTTTAGAATCAGACAGATCTGGGGTCTGATTTCAGTTCTGCCACTGAACCATAGTCTGAGCTCTTGAGCAAGTGGCTTACCTTCCTGAGCCTCTAATTCATCAGTAAATGGTGACCAAAAAACCTGATTCCTGGGGTATTATGAGGATGAGGGGGAGTGGGGATTACAAGGGCCCCTGCACACAATAGATGCAGAAAAAAATGTACCTCCCCTTTCCTGAGGGCCTCATCCTTTTCTGTCTCCCCAGATTCATCTTCCTGCCTCTCCCTATACTCTGAGACACCTTACCTAAAGTAACACTGGACCATTGTCACTTCCTAAACATGATGTACCTGGTCATGCTCCCGGGGCTTTGGAAAGGCTATTTCCTTTGTGTGGAAATGCTTTTCTCACTCTATTGCTCCAGAGAAACTCCTATTCATCCTTCAAAACCCATCTTAGAAGTCCCCTCCTTTTGTCACTTTCCTTGTAATGTTGTCCTCTTTCTGACCTTGGGCAGAAAAAATATCCAGGATTGCAGCATCTTCTTTGAAGAAAGAGCTTAAAGTGTTACTTTCATTCCTTCCTTCCTCTTTCACTTGTGCTCCCCCAACATTTTATATGGAGTACAATGTGGAATACAAATTGCCCTCTTATAGGGATCAGACAGCTCACACCACCAGCAAGCATGATCATCATCAACACTTAGTGTATTTCATGCACCTGGCCCTGTTGTAAGAGGCTGAGGTTTGCTGATTCATTTAATGCTGAAAATAGTGTTTGAGAGAAGTGCTGCTTATTATCCCTCTTTTCCATATGAGGAAATCGAATTATAGAAGTGCTAAATTGGATTTCCCTGGTGGCAGTGGATAGGCATCTGATTGCCAGTACAGGGGACACAGGTTTGATTCCTGGTCCAGGAAGATTCCACACGCTGCAGAGGAGCTGAGCTCATGCTTCACAACTACTAAGCCTGAGCTCTAGAGCCTGTGAGCAGCAACTACTGAAGCCCAAGCGCCTGAAGAGCCTGTGCTCCACAAGAAGAGAGGCCACCGCTATATAAAGCCCATGCACAGCAACTCGAGAGCAGCCCCTTGCTCTCTGCAACTAGAGAAGGTCTGCATAGCAACAAAGATCCAGCACAGCCAAAAATAAATAAATAGAGCAGTGCACAAATGTGAAAAAAATATAAAATTTTCAAAAAGATCAAAAAATTGTCCCCCAAAAAGTGCTAGATAATTTGCTTTGATCACACAACTAATCCATGCCAGAGCTGGGATGCAGAAGCTGGCTATGGAGTCTGAGTTACTAACTTTTATAGTATGCTGCTCTTTATGCTTAAGGGGTGGGCCAGCTGGGGACTGTGCCACCCTTGAGGGTACCTGCCCCATGCCAGGGGGCAGCCGAAAGTTAGGGCTGGAGTTGTCAGCTTTTCTGATCCTCTCTTCTCAGGAGGATCCCCAAATCCTAATCTCCCAGCTTTTAAAATCTTGGGAGTAAGTTAGAATTTCAAAAGGAGCATGGGCCTCACAAAAGCTGCGCACAGGTCTGCTTTGCGTGGACCATGGCTCAGTTTGTTTCTGTATCTTAGCTCAGGGCCAGGCGCACAGTAGGTCCTTTGTAGGTGACATGATACTTCTGGACCCCACTGTGAGTTGGGCGTGGCTCCCATTAGCTGAGGTCTCACCCTCCGTCCCACTCAGCGCTGGGATTCTCTGCCCTGCACTGGGATGTGGATGAGGTCCCAAATGGTGGCCCTGAGTGTCACCCCCTCCCTGGGGCCATTGCTGGGTCTTCTCTGTCCAAGATAAGACTTCCTGCTTTCTGAGTGCTGACAACGTACTAAGTGCTTGGTTTTGTCATCCCACTGACCCACTCAACAGTTCTGGGAGGCTGCCCTTGTTACATCATCCCATGTTACAGATGTGAAACTGCGGCTCAGACACTGGAAGGGAATTATTGCCCAAGCTGGGAAGTGGTGGAGCTGGGGCTGTAATGCAAAGAGCTGGGATTCCAGCTTCCCCCAGTCAGCTGTCATCAGAGCTTCCACCAAACTTTTGACAGTCCCGGCCCACAGTCTAGACTAAGGACACTCCCAAGGCACAGCCTGGACCTGGAAAGTCTGTGGTACACAAGGAGGACCCTAGACACTCTAGTCTGTCAGACATGGTTCCTAAGTCCTTCCATATCCTACTGGACGGTGGGGAGGGCATTGCGAGTATGTCTAGAGGAAACTCCTAGACACGGTCTCTTACGGGAATTCTGCCCACTGGGGCCTGGACATCAGGGCTTGTGGCCTGGCTCAATCCCAGGCCTTTCAGCTCAGCAACAACCACAGATAGGGGGTTCAGGCTTTGTCCTTGTCTACAGACAGAAGCACAGAGATGTGTATACGTGCACCTGTGCATGGCTGTGTGCCTTGTGTATGTGTGCATGGCACATGCGTGTGCAATGGGGAACAGGGAACTTGTCCCCCAAATTCAGATCCTTCAAGTTATTGTAGGGCAAAGAACAAAGAAATCTTATTTCACCCAGAAATGTCAATTTATACAAGAGGTTGAAATATAAAACAGTCATCTAATTTTACAACGTAAATACTCAGCAATAGGCATATCCATGGGCTTTCCTGTGGCTCACAGGGTAAAGAATCCGCCTGCAATGCAGGAGACCTGGGTTTGAACCCTGGGCTGGGAAGATCCTTTGGAGAAGGGAATGGCTACCCACTCCAGTATTCTTGCCTGGAGAATTCCATGGACAGAGGAGCCTGGTGAGCTACAGTCCAGGGGATTGCAAAGAGGTGGATGCCACTGGGGGACTAACACCACTATCACCTGGCAAATCCATGGTGGAAAACAAGGCAGCAGTTAAAATAAATAATCTGGCTTTACACGCAGCCACTTGGATAACTTTCAAAGCAACTGTAACTGAGTGGAGAGGGGTGGCAAGTTGCAGAAGGATGCTGGATGTACTGTACCATTTCTAGGAAACATCCACCCACGTTACTATGCAGCTTACATACTTTCTATGGATACACATCTATATGACTGCACGGGTGTAAGAAAGACCTAGAAGGAACACCCCAAATTATGAAGGCGGTAACCTTTGGAGGGGGGAGGGCAGGGATTACAGACACAGGAGATCGGATGAGTGTATATTTCTCCTTGGATTGCACAGTTCAGTGGGCAGGCAGGTGGGGTCATTGGTCATGCAGGGGATGCTTAGGTTCAGGGAACTAGTCACACAAGCCTCCCGCGTGGACTGAGGACTGAGCTGTCGGGGTCAATCCATTGCTTTGGTTGTTCTGCCCTCACTCCAGTGGAGATGGGCAGATGTCTGTGTGTGTGGGGGGGGGGCGGGGGGGGGGGGGTGGATGGGGCGTGGTTGGAGGAGCTGTCCCGCCCCCTGTGGATGGAGAAGCTCTGTGGCTTCCTCCCTAAACCTCCCCCGGCCTCAGTTTCTCCCTCCAGACTAGACGACAAGGTCCCGCTTCAGCGGCACACATTCTGCCCCCAACCCCGCCCCCACCCCTGCCCAGCCCACCCAAGTGTTGGCTTAACGCTTCTCTGGGGAACAGAGACCAGGGCCTTCGGAGCTGGCCTCCCCCGCGCTGGGCAGTCTCAAGGGGAACACTCATTGAAGACACGCCTGTTCCCCAGAGGGAGGCTGGTCGAGGAGGCTAAGGTGATCGAGCTCTGCGGTCAGACTCCTCGGGTCCAAATCTGGGCTCAGCAACTTGTCCCAAGGACCCAGGGAAGCTGCTCCGGCCTCTGGCCCTCAGTTTTCCCCTTTGTTAAATGGAAACACCAAGAAGACACCCTAATTTCAGCCACGCGTTGTGCGTCCAGGCGCCTAGCTCTCAGGTGTCGCTGTTGTCACCCTCCCAGAGGACCTCGCATCCCGCCCCTTCGGTGCCGAGGACGCCGCCGCCCTCTCTGCCGCCCCCGACGGCGCACTCATCCGACACCTCGGCTCGCGTCCAGGGGTCTTCCCCTCTCCATCCTCCGCGGCGGTCGCCCTGCGCCCGAGGCCGGGTCCCAGCAGTGCCGCCGGGGCGAGCGCCGAGCGCCCTCGGGTGGGAAACGGCTGGGCGGGCGGCGGGGAAAGCGCGGAGCCCGGCGTCGGGGTCATACCTGCTTCCCGCGGCGGCTCGGGACGCGTGCGGCGGCGGCGGCGGCGGCGGCGGCTGGCGGCGGCGGGCGGGCGGCTCTGGCGGCGGCGCCGCGAGCGCGCGGAGACACAGACGGGGAGGGAGCCGGCAGCGGGGCGGGGAAGCCCGGGAGCGTGGCGGGCGGGGCTTGGCGAGGCCGATGGTCGGGCCACCGCACCGCCCGGCTCCCCGCGGCCCTTCTTTCTCCCTCTGCCCCCAAACGAGCTCCGGCCTCGCGCGCTCCCTTGTTCCGGTGTCCACATCCATGTCTCCCCAGCTCATCCACCCAGACCCTTGCGCACACACCCCCGCATTTTTCCTCCCCACATCCAGACGCGTGGCACAGATCCGTACACACAGACCCCGTCATCCGTCATCCTCGTGTTCCCAGACAGACCACTGTCCCAGCAGCACACACATGTCCTGCACAGAGCCCCAGCCTGCCCCGCGGCGCACCTGGACTCAGGGCGCACACCTGTCCAATCATGCCCATCGCATCCCTAACCCGCCACAGGCACAGAGTGTCCTCGGGGCGACGCGAGGACTTCCAGGAGTTTGCATAGGAACCGGCTTCTGCAACTCATTTCCCTGCCCCTCACCGGAGCTCTGAACTCCCTCTCCCGCACCTTTTGCTTTCTCAGTGATCTTCTGCTTCCTGTCCTTGGCCACCTGCTCCAAGGTCACTCTCAGATCCCTGTCAGCCCATGAGGGCCCCATTTGTTTGGACCTCTGGCTTCCTCCCAGTGACACCCACTACATCTGTGCTGCAGCCTCAGCAGCTGCTAGGCTCCTTTCTCTAATCCTCACTTCCTTCCCTCTTCCCATCTGGTCGAAGTTGCAAGGACTATCATTTCATGTATCCATTTCACGTGTGCATGGTAAACCCCAAATGTCAGCTCTTCTCTATCCAGCGATGCTTGAGTGCTGTTGCTCAGTGGTGTCCAACTCTGCGATCCCATGGACTGTAGTCCTTCAGGCTCCTCTGTATGGAATTCTCCAGGCAAGAATACTGGACTGGGTTGCTATTTCCTTCTCCAGGGGATCTTCCTGATCAAACCCACATCTTCTGCATTGGCAGACGGATTCTTTACCACAGAGCCACCATTTAGAGCCAATTTCTTTTCTCATGCTGCTGTAACAAATGAGCACAGGAGAGCTACCTTAATACGTCCAAATGTATTATCTTAGCGTTCTGGAGGTCAGAAGTCCGACACCACTAAAATCAAGAAGTGGTATGATTGTGTTCCTTCTGAAGGAACTAGGGGAGAATCTATTTTCTTGCCCTTTCTAGCTTCTGAATACTGACTGTCTTTCTTGTCGTGTGGGCCCTTTCTCTATCTTAAAAGCCAGCAGTACCAGGCCAAGTCTTCTGTTATACACCACATCTGTAGTTCTCTCTCTTCTCTACCTCCCTCTTCCACTTATGAGGACTCTTGTGATTATGTTCGGTTTACCTGGATGGATTGTTGTTATTGTTGTTTAGTTGCTATGTCGGATCCGACTCTTTTGAGACCCCATGGACTATAGCCTACCAGGTTTCTCTGTCTATGAAATTTCCCAGGCAAGAATGCTGGAGTAGGTTGCCATTTCCTTCTCCAGTGGATCTTCCCAACCCAGGCAGCAAACCCACATCTCCTGCATTGGCAGGTGGATTCTCTACCACTGAGCCACCATGGAAGCCCATCTGGATGGACCATCCAGGATAATGTCTCCATTTCTAATTCTAACCAGTCACAATTCTATCTGCAATCTTACTTACCCTTTGTCACATAATTTAACGTATCACCAGGTACTAGGAATGAGGACTGAGACATCTTCTGTTATTCTGCCTACCACAGAGACGAGCCTTACTGGAGAAAATTAGTCATCTGAGAAGATTTTTGAGGTTATAAACTTATGAATATCTACAAGTAGAAAGAGGCTTATCATTGTTAGTATTTGCAGCAGAGACATAATAAAATGTGGAATGTTTGGGGACCTCCCCAGTGGCACAGTGGATAAGAATCTGCCTGCCAGTGCAGGGGACATAGGTTCCATCTCTGGTCCAGGAAGATTCCACATACCAAGGAGCAACTGAGACACAACTACTGAGCCTGTGTGTTGCAGCTGCTGAAGCCTGGTCGCCTAGAGCCTGTGCTCGACAGTAATAGAAGCCACTAAAATAAGAAGCCCTGGCACTGCAACAAAGAGTAGCCCTCGCTCATTGCAACTAGAGAAAGTTCACACAAAAGCAATGAAAACTCAGTGTGACCATAAATAAAAAGAAAATGTGGAATGTTTGTTTATGTGATGGAATACTATACAGCACCGAACAAGAACTTATTCCGTCTATGCATATGAAGGTTCAAAATCATGAGTGAAGGGATTTCCCTGCTGGTCCTGTGGTCAAGAATCCACCTTGCAATGCAAGTGATGTGGGTTTGATCCCTTGTCGAGGAACTAAGATCCCACATGCCAGGGAGCAACTAAGTCTGAGTTACAACTAGAGAGTCAGCATGCTGCAAAAGAAGTCCTGCATGACTTAACCAAGATCTGACACAAACACGTAAGAAAAAATCATGAGTGAAAAAAGCAAGAGGACTGACATAATAATGAGAGCAAACGCTTTTATAGTGCTCACTCTGTGCCAGATGCTGTTTCTAGGGACTTGTATAGTATATTGACACTCAGAGCAATCCCATGGGATAAGTACAAGTATTATTACTATTTTACAGATGAGAAAAGTATGGTACAGGCAGTTGAATAACTTGTCCAAGGTCACAACTAGGAAGCATCAGTCAAGAATCCTGAGTCAGTCTTAATCCAGAGCCTGTGCACTTCACTGTAGCAGATCAATTTGTACAGTATGAATTACTTCAAGTAAAAATTTTAGAGCACACAAAACAATATATACATATATATTTAGAGGACATAAAACTCAGTTCAGTTCAGTCGCTCAGTCGTGTCCGACTCTTTGCAAACCCTTGAATCGCAGTACGCCAGGCCTCCCTGTCCATCACCAACTCCCGGAGTTCACTCAGACTCACGTCCGTCGAGTCAGTGATGCCATCCAGCCATCTCATCCTCTGTCGTCCCCTTCTCCTCCTGCCCCCAATCCCTCCCAGCATCAGAGTCTTTTCCAATGAGTCAACTCTTCGCATGAGGTGGCCAAAGTACTGGAGTTTCAGCTTTAGCATCATTCCTTCCAAAGAAATCCCAGGGCTGATCTTCAGAATGGACTGGTTGGATCTCCTTGCAGTACAAGGGACTCTCAAGAGTCTTCTCCAACACCACAGTTCAAAAACATCAATTCTTCGGCACTCAGCCTTCTTCACAGTCCAACTCTCACATCCATACATGACCACAGGAAAAACCATAGCCTTGACTAGACAAACCTTTGTTGGCAAAGTAATGTCTCTGCTTTTCAATATGCTGTCTAGGTTGGTCATAACTTTCCTTCCAAGGAGTAAGCATCTTTTAATTTCGTGGCTGCAGTCACCATCTGCAGTGATTTTGGAGCCCCCCAAAATTAAGTCTGACACTGTTTCCACTGTTTCCCCATCTATTTCCCATGAAGTGATGGGACCGGATGCCATGATCTTTGTTTTCTGAATGTTGAGCTTTAAGCCAACTTTTCAGTCTCCTCTTTCACTTTCATCAAGAGGCTTATTAGTTCCTCTTCACTTTCTTCCATAAGGGTGGTGTCATCTGCATATCTGAGGTTATTGATATTTCTCCCGGCAATCTTGATTCCAGCTTGTGTTTCTTCCAGCCCAGTGTTTCTCATGATGTACTCTGCATATAAGTTAAATAAGCAGGGTAACAATATACAGTCTTGACGTACTCCTTTTCCTGTTTGGAACCAGTCTGTTGTTCCATGTCCAGTTCTAACTGTTGCTTCCTGACCTGCATACAGATTTCTCAAGAGGCAGGTCAGGTGGTCTGGTATTCCCATCTCTTTCAGAATTTTCCACAGTTTATTTTGATTCACACAGTCAAAGGCTTTGGCATAGTCAATAAAGCAGAAATAGATGTTTTTCTGGAACTCTCTTGCTTTTTCCATGATCCAGCAGATGTTGGCAATTTGATTTCTGGTTCCTCTGCCTTTTCTAAAACCAGCTTGAACATCAGGAAGTTCACAGTTCATGTATTGCTGAAGCCTGGCTTGGAGAATTTTGAGCATTACTTTACTAGCATGTGAGATGAGTGCAATTGTGCGGTAGTTTGAGCATTCTTTGGCATTGCCTTTCTTTGGGATTGGAATGAAAATTGACCTTTTCCAGTCCTGTGGCCACTGCTGCGTTTTCCAAATTTGCTGGCATATTGAGTGCAGCACTTTCACAGCATCATCTTTCAGGATTTGAAATAGCTCAACTGGAATTCCATCACCTCCACTAACTTTGTTCATAGTAACACTTCCTAAGGCCCACTTGACTTCACATTCCAGGATGTCTGGCTCTAGGTCAGTGATACCACCATCATGGTTATCTGAGTCATGAAGATCTTTTTTGTACAGTTCTTCTGTATATTCTTGCCACCTCTTCTTGATATCTTCTGCTTCTGTTAGGTCCATACCATTTCTGTCCTTTATTGAGCCCATCTTTGCATGAAATGTTCCCTTGGTATCTCTACAAATCACTTTGCTGGACACCTGAAATGAGCATAATATTATAAACCAACTATACTTCAATTTACTTCAAGTGTGCATCAACCGTCTGGTCAAATCTTTGGTTTTCTCAGTAGTCATGTACACATGTGAGAGTTGGACCATAACGAAAGCTGAGCACTCAAGAATTGATGCTTTTGAACTGTGCTGTTGGAGAAGGCTCTTGAGAGTCCCTTGGACTGCAAGGATATCAAACCAGTCAATCCTAAAGGAAATCAATCCTGAATATTCATTGGAAGGACTGATGCTGACTTTGAAGCTCCAATACTCTAGCCACCTGATGCGAAGAACTGACTCATTGGAAAAGACCCTGATGCTGGGAAAGATTGAAGGCAGGAGGAGAAAGGAATGACAGAGGATGAGATGGTTGGATGGCATCACTGAGTCGATGCACATGAGTTTGAGTAGGCTTTGGGAGTTGGTGATGGACAAGAAAGCCTGGCAAGCTGCAGTCCATGGGGTCACAAAGAGTCAGACATGACTGAGCAACTGAACTGAACTGATACTTCAATTAAAATAAAAAAAGGATAGGTGAATTCATAATCTGCTTCTAAACTCAATCTGTTGCATTATGTTGTTTAGTTGAAATAAATAAAGGAAGGAAATTCAGCCTCTTGTAATTTTACTCACCATTGCTTTTCTCAGGGGTTTCCCTGATAGCTCTGTTGGTAAAGAATTCGCCTGCAATGTAGGAGACCCCAGTTTGATTCCTGGGTCAGAAAGATCCGCTGGAGAAGGGATAGGCTATCCATTCCAGTATTCCTGGGCTTCCTTTGTGGTTCAGTTGGTAAAGAATCTGCCTGCAATGTAGGAGACCTGGGTTTGATCTCTGGGTTGAGAAGATCCCTTGGAGAAGAGAAAGACTACTACCCACTCCAGTATTCTGGCCTGGAGAATTTCATGGACTATATAGGCCATGGGGTCGCAGAGAGTCAGACATGACTGAGCGACTTTCACTTTCATTGCTTTTCTCAGGGCAAATGTTAATATGGTGAAAAGGCAAATAACATCTTAATATTATTATTTATGACAACAATTTTGATTTCATGTTCTTCTTGAAAGGATCTTTGGGACACACTCCTACTCCCCACCCCAACCTCCCCCGAAGTCTGTAAATCACACTTTGAAAACCACTGCCCTATTATATATAGTTGTGATCATTAAAATTGTTGATACAAAAATGGCAATTTATATTGTTCCAGCGAATACATGTTATTTTGGAAGGTTTTCTGTTTGGTTCACACTCTGTTTTCCTGGCCAGGCCCAGGAAAACATCATTCGGTGTGTCTCCGCTGGGACTGTGTTGCTGTGGGCAGTTTTGCACAAATGTTATGTCTTTCTTTATGTCATGATTTCCCATGTGGGGGAGGTGGCACTTGAGGGGTGCATAGGAACTACGAACTCGGTGATATTAGGCTGACAAATTTTGAATATGTATTTTAAACAGTTGTGAACACGGACAGCGGTGTTCTTAGAGTTGATTGAAGGACATAAGAGTCCGTGTGGACTTTTTGCCAGGTGTTTAGAACTATGGATCACTTGGCGAAAAAACAAAAATCTTTTTCTACATAAAGATATTTGGGTGAGTTATGGCACAGCTGGACAAATTTAGGCCTGGATAGATTCATGACTGGTTTGAAAGGTAAGTACCCCCTAAATATTCTATTCTATATTATTGTGGAAGAATAGTCCTCCTGCTTTCTTTAGTCAAGGTAGTGGAATTCTAGGAGATGATAAATATAAAAAGGGATCCAAGATCAGCCAAGCCAGCCCTGGGGATCAGCAGGGTGTTAAATGCTGTTTTTTGTAATGACTATTTTAAAAATACATTGCATAAAAGATAAGGTGACTATTTTTTTTTCCCTAAGGAAAGGGGGTCACTGAGCACCCATTCATTCTACTTTAAGTAAGTGCACATGATTTAGTTCTTGGGTCAGCATCCCTTTCTTACCCCTCGTCCATATTTTGATCCTGGTGATGCTGATTTCAGGTATCACCACCCCATCCACGTTGATGCTGCCCTGGCCTAGAAATCACACATTGTATTCCTCGTGGGATATTGATTGGTTCAAAGGAGGGAACCAGACCCAACTCAAGTTAACCATAGTCAATGAAACTTTACACAGGGACTTTATCTTTGAGCTCTAAAGGAGTCCCACCTGCTTCGGAGTTGTTCAGATACGGAGTTGCTCAGATATGCTGTTGTTCAGATCTGGAGTTGCTCAGATATGGAGTTACATCTGGGAAGACACTGCCTGAGAATGAATCCCATCCGGAAAGATGACAGAGAGGATACAAGTTCTGGTCTCATGCTCTGACCCACATCAAGCTGTACCTGTCCTACCCCTGGACACGTCAGGCGCATGAAGCTATACGTTTCATTTTTGCTAAACCATCTTGGGTTGGGGTGTCTGTTGCTTACAATCAAACACTCCTAAGTGATTCTGGTGAAAATTTTATCCAAACTACAAAAGAAGGAAGTCAGGAGGGACAGCTGCAGAATCTTGACATCTGAAATATCAGGTCCCAAACTAAGAAGATTAACTCCCACAAGCACAGATGTAAAGTCCCACAGTTGGGTCTTTCAGACAAATTCTGGCTTGGGACCTGTGCCATCCTCTGAGACAGAGAGCCTCTTAGAGATGCAGTGCCACCCACAGATCTGGAAGACCTGGGAGGTGCTGATCTCTGGCGTGGTTGGCAGAATCCTTGTGTGCTATGCTTAGTCGCTCAGTCATGTCAGACTCTTTGCAAACCCATGGACTGTAGCCAGCCAGACTCCTCTGTCCATGGGGATTCTCCAGGAAAGAGTACTGGAGTGGGTTGCCATGCCCTCCTCCAGGGGATCTTCCCCACCCAGGGTTCAAACCCAGGTCTCCCACATTGCAGGCGGACTCTTTACCATCTGAGCCAGCAGGCAGAATCTTTACCTGAGTCCTTTGCTTATGGTGGGTCCTGGATCTTCAGTCTCATTCTCTCAGGCCATAGCAAGCAAGCTTGGACGTTCCTCTGCCTCTGACCATATCACAGCAGTTCATACCATGCACGACCTTTCTGTTATTCCACTTTCTCTCCCTAGTAGTACCCCTTGGCTCTTCCTTCCCCCAATTACTACTAATCATATTGAATTGTGATACTATTTGCCAGGCACCTTGCTAAGTCTCCTTTATCCTCCCAAATAATCTTATGAGGTAGGTTCTAGCTTTGTTCCCATTTTACAGGTAGAGAAACAGACTTGCAGATGTCGAGGAACTTGGCCCAAATAGCAGCAAAGCCAGGTCTCTCTGGAACCAAAGTCCATGTTCTTAAGAGTTTTCCTAAACTGCAGATTTGTAAAAAGTGGAGGGTGTGTATGGGAGGGAGTGGGGATGGAGGAGATCCAGTTTTCAAACATGTTTTGTAAGATCATGTGGTATTTAAAAAAATTTTTTTAACCAGTGTTTAAAAGTGAGAAAATAGCTCATAAAAATCAACTTCCTGATTCTCTGGAAAATAAGCAGTCAGGAGGTCTGGCAACAAGAATGCTTTCATTCCTGCTTGGTCCGAGTCACCTGGAGCTGAGTGGCAGCTGAATGGGTCCTGATTTCCTATGATTCCTCATTTCCAAGTTATGCAGGGTCCCCGTGCCCAGCTTGCCTGCGCATTGATGACCAATAGACGTTTGAGTATGGAGCCTCTGCTCTCATCATGTCCAGGCCATCTCTGCTTGTTCTTCTTCACCACTGGCCAGTCTGCCACAAAAGCCCCCAGCTACTGCCAAGCCTGGCAGTTTTCACTTTGTTCCCAGAAATCCAGGCGCAGAGTCTAAATCACACAGGGAACAGCCAGGCTGGCGCTCAGGGCTCACCTGGTCACTCAGAGTGCATACCTTTCCATTTGTCTCCCCTTCCTGGCCTAGAGGAAAAATTTAATCAGCTTCTGGGGCTGTGACCCAAGGAAAAGGAAGATCTGAGAACAAACTTTGCAACTTTGCTATTGAGGTTATCAGTGGCATCCAGGAACCTTGAGAAAGGTCAGGTTGCAGCTTGGAGACTTTAAAACATTTGAACACTCATACATTCTAGTGAGGCAAGACAGACAATAAATAAGACAAAGAAGCTTTTAGATGGTTTAACTGCTGTGGAGAAGAAGAATGCAGGCCAAAAGGGGTGGGGTGAAGGTTGATTTTTAAAAAGTAGGGTCAGCTGGCAGTTCAGAAATTAGGACTCTGTGATTCCACTGCTGGGGCATGAGTTCAACCCTTGGTCGGGGAACTAAGACCCATAAGCCTATAGGAGGTGAAGAAGCCAGCCCTGCAGATACCTGGGAGAAAAACGTACCAGGCAGAGGAATAGAAACTGCAAAGGCCCTGAGGCAAAGCATGCCTGGCGTGTTTGAAAAGCAGTAAAGGTGCCAGCATGTCTGTAGTGGAAGTGAACAAGAAGACCATGAGAGGGAGATTCAGAAAGTTCGCACAGGGTGTGGAAACAACACGGGACAGGCCCTTGTAGGCCAGGGTAGGGACTTTGGTCTTGAAGCCCTGAGATGAGAGCCTGTAGAGGTTTTGGGGTGATATAACCCCATCAAAGGGGCTTTCCTGATGGCTCAGCAGGTAAAGAATCTGCCTGTAATGCAGGAGACACAGGTTCAATCCCAGGGTCAGGCAGATCCCCTGGAGAAGGAAATGGCAATCCACTCCAGTATTCTTACCTGAAAAATCCCACGGACAGAGGAACCTGGTGGGCTATAGTCCATGGGGCCACAAAGAGTCGGACACGACTGAGCGACAAAGCACGCAAGCAAGCAACCTGATCAAAAATTTCTGATGTGTTTTTTATTGTGACAAAATACATGTAACAATACCATTTTAACCATTTAAAAGTATAAGTACAGTAACATTACGTACACTCATGTTGTTGTTCAACCATGACCATCACCTGTCCCCAGTACTTTCAGATGTTCCCAAAATGGAATTCTGTACCCATTGAATAGTAACTATCCCGTTTCCTCTCCTTCAAGCTCCTGGTAGAATATTGATTATTCTACTCTTGTCTCTAACAGTTTAACTCAGCTAGATACCCCATTTAAGTGAAATCATACAATACTTGCCTTTTTGTATCTGATTATTTCATGTCTTCAAGACTCATTCATGCTGTAGCCTGTGACACAATTTCCTTCCTTTTAAACACTGAACAATAGCCCAGTGTAATGTATATGACATTTTATCCACCCATCCACTGGACATTTGGATTATTTCCATCTTTTGGCCGTTGTGAAGACTGCTACAATGAACACAGGTAGCGTTGAATAATTATTATTCAAAGGTAAAAATACCTTTTCAAGAACTTGCTTTCAAATTTTTTAGGTGTATCTGATTGAAAGTTGAAATGGAAGCTGGAGCAGGGTCCAGGGTCAGAGCTGTGGAGGGGGTAAGAAGTGGTTAGATTCTGGATGTATTTTTCAAGGATAGCTGACATAATTTGCTGGAGGATCTTGTGTGGGGTGTGAGACAATTTAAGACCAAACCTTCCCAGATAACTTGGTGTTTAATGAGTCCTCTTCACCTTTGCAGCTATTTAAGAAAGTTGCAGAATAATGCTTGCCAAACAATGTTATTTACATAAAAACATATAAAACAATGTAAATGCAAAGATAGAGCTCTCAAATAATACATATCAAGTTATTAACCATGGTCACCTGTAGAATGAAAGAGAGGAAGCAGAGGTGAGAGTCCTCAGGCAGAATCTTATCTCTCTCTGTTTTTTTTTTTAGGCTGTGCTGGGTCTTCATTGGTGCTAATGGACTTTCTCTAGCTGTGGCGAGCTGGGACTACTCTCAGTTGCAGTGCACTGGCTTCTCATTGGGGTGGTTTCTCTTCGTTGCGCAGCACAGGCTCTAGAGCACAGACCCAACAGCGGTGGCCTACGAGCTTAGTTGCCCCATGGCACGTGGAATCTTCCCAGAGCAGGATCAAACGCATGTCTCTTGCATTGGCAGGCGGATTCTTAACCACTGGATCACTAGGGAAGTCCGGAGAATCTTATTTTTAGGTGCGTTCATCTTTTAAAATAAAAGAGTATATTCATATACCACTTGTGTAATTAAAACTTAAAAAAAAACCCTAATGAATAGTGTTCACCTTTTTAAAAGACTAAAAGGGGCTTGGTTTAATTTAGGACCAAGTTCTCCCAGCCAATTGGGTATTTAATGAGTCAGATTCACTTTTGAAGCTATTTAATTGCTACTGAAGTGGCTTGAATCACTCATTCATGCTGGGAAGGAAAATAGGAGACTTTCATTTGGCTCTGTCTGCTGAAAGCGAAAACCTTTCCAGCTAGCATGGGCACATAGCCCAGGACCAACCAGGCAGCCTTAGAGAAGTCAGCAAATATTAATGTGTAATCACGTAAGTGACAATAATCATTTCAACAACTATAAAATAGCAGCAGCAACCACGTACACCTGGGTGGCACTTGCAGTGCCAGCTCTATTTTTTTAAATTTTTTATTTATTTATTTGGCTGTGCTAGGTCTGGCAACCCACTCCAGTGTTCTTGCCTGGAGAATCCCAGGGGCGGGGGAGCCTGGTGGGCTTCCGTCTATGGGGTCGAACAGAGTCGGACATGACTGAAGCGACTTAGCGGCAGCAGCAGCAGCAGCAGGTCTTACTTGGAGAAAGCGATGGCACCCCACTCCAGTACCCTTGCCTGGAAAATCCCATGGACAGAGGAGCCTGGTGGGCTGCCGTCTATGGGGACGCATAGAGTCGGACACGACTGAGCGACTTCACTTTCACTTTTCGCTTTCATGCATTGGAGAAGGAAATGGCAGCCCACTCCAGTGTTCTTGCCTGGAGAATCCCAGGGACGAGGGAGCCTGGTGGGCTGCCGTCTATGGGGTCGCACAGAGTCGGACACGACTGAAGCGACTTAACAGCAGCAGCAGCAGCAGGTCTTACTTGCCGCACATGATATCTTTGATCTTCACTGTGCATGTGGAACCTTGAGTTACAGCATGTGGGAACCTGAAGGGTTGAAGAGGGATTGAACCTGGGCCCCTTGCATTGTGAGTGCAGAGTCTTAGCCACTGGACCACCAGAGAACTCCTCTGCCAGCCAATGCTCTAAACATTTCATATGTACTAATGAACAATAGCCCAGGGAGGTAGAGACTATTAGCCCAAATTTACAGGAAAGAAATAGAGGCACACAGATTTCCACTCATTACACACTCTGGAGATCAGTTCCATCTCCTATTGTTTCCTCCTTGCCTGTTTCTTGCCTTTTTACTTCACTTATGAGGTTTGGATCATGTTGCAAGGCTTAGTGGTGATGCAGCAAACAATGAGGCTATGGGGATGTTGACAGCAGGTGTTTGATTCTTGCTCCCCTGGCATACTGGCACATAGTCTCCACGCAGCTGACAGGATAATCCTTTTATCTTTTAATAATCCAGGTCATACTAAACAAATGAAAAATGAAACTTAGCAGTCACCTCGGAACATACTGATTGTGGCAGCGTTGCCCTGAGATGGCCCTTGAGGTGCCTCTCCTAGCGTTGACGCCACGTGTAATCCCTTCCCCAACTACGTAAGTGAGGTCAGAATCAAATCTCTCCCCAACTGAGCCTTCTGGTGAGACCACTGCCCCAACCAGTACCTCCATGGTAGCTTCATGAGTGACCCTGCAGCAGAGGACCCAGCTAAGCCATGCTGGGACCCCTGACCCACAGAACCTGAAAGAGAAGAAATATGTGTTGTTTTAAGCCACTGAATGTGGTGATTTGTTTTGTGCCATTAGAGAATTAGTAGACCAGACAGCCAATTCATTGTTTTGACCTGGGTTTGACCCCTGGGTTGGGAAGATGCCCTGGAGAAGGGAAAGACTACCCACTCCAGAATTCTGGCTTGGAGAATTCCCCAGGGACTGTATAGTTCATGGGGTCACAAAGAGCTGGACATGACTGAGCAACTTTCACTTTCACTTTCAAATAAAGGAAAAGAGTCAAGCGTGTATTCTCCCTGTGCTATATGGGGTAACCAGATAGCTGATGTGAGGAAATTTTCTGTATGTATATATACCATCTAACTAAAGAAAGAAAAAATAAAATGTCAGCACTTCGAAACTTCTAATGAATTAGGGAACCTGGGAAAAGGTCATTCGTGGCTGCTTATATCATGAGATCAGGGGCAATCAAATAGTATACATCTCTTGATGAAAGTCCCTAACCTCATTTATGAAGTATTCTTGCCAAAAAACAAACACAAAAACCCCCTTGATTCTGATTAGGTCTGTCTGAACAAGAACTAAAGAGACTCTTGATGAGGGTGAAAGAGGAGAGTGAAAGAGCCGGCTTAAGACTAAATATTAAAAAAAAACTAAGATCATGGCATCCAACTCCATTACTACATGGCAAATAGACGGGGAAAAGGTGGAAGTAGTGACAGATTTCCTCTTCTTGGGCTCCAAAATCATCGTGGATGGTGACTGCAGCCATGAATTCAGAGGACACTTTCTTTTTGGCAGAAAAGCAATGACAAAGCTAGACAGTATATTGAAAAGCAAAGACATTACTCTGCTGACAAAGGTCTGTATAGTCAAGGCTATGGTCTTCCCAGTG
This sequence comes from Bos indicus, assembly GCF_029378745.1. Taxonomy (NCBI): domain Eukaryota; kingdom Metazoa; phylum Chordata; class Mammalia; order Artiodactyla; family Bovidae; genus Bos; species Bos indicus. The sequence continues at coordinate 22,021,947 of NC_091784.1, read as the reverse complement.
GTCATGTATGGCTGTAAGAGCTGGACCATAAAGAAGGCAGAATGCCAAAGAATTGATGCCTTCAAACTGTGGTGCTGGAGAAGAATCCTGAAAGTCCCTTGGACAGCAAAGAAATCAAACCAGTCAATCTTAAGGGAGATCAACCCTGAATATTCACTGGAAGGACTGATGCTGAAGCTGAAGCTTCAGTATTTTGGTCATCTGATGCAAACAGATGACTCAATGGAAAAGTCTCTGATGCTGGGAAAGATTGAGGGCAGAAGAAGAGGGCATCAGAGGAAGAGATGGCTGGAAGGTATCATGGATGCAATGAACATGAACTTGGGCAAACTCCAGGAGATGATGAGGGACAGAGAGGCCTGGCATGCTGCAGTCCATGGGGTCGCAAAGAATTGGACACGGCTGGGCAACCGAACAACAACATGTAATTACAAGTTTATGAGAAATCCAGGGAACAGAGGAACTTGTTAAACAACACCATGGGAATGTAACCAGTGAAATTCAGATGGTGGGAAACTGTAGGACAAAGGACCAGTTTCCACAGATTGAAAGAAACTGATAGAGACTGAGGAGAATCCTAGAGATTAAAAGAGGTTTAAGAGCTATTTCAACAACTGCGATTCCTGACTTACTTGGATGCTGATTCATACAAACTCTGTGAAAATTATCAATAAAATGGCACGTTTGAACACTAGTTTGTGGTATATAGAAGTTATTCTTACATTTTTAAGTATAACAATGGTTTTTGTGAGTTTTCTAAAAGAGACCTTATATTTTAAAGATATAAAGGCAGACTTCACTTTATGGTGCTTTGCAGATATTGCAGGTTTTACAGATTGAAGCTTTGTGGCAGTGCTGTGTTGAGCAAATCTATTGTCACCATTTTTTTCTTTTCCAACAGCATTTGCTCACTTCGTGTCTCTGTGTCATATTTTACTTAATTCTTGCAATAGTTCAAACTTTATTATTATTATATTTTTATATTATTGTTACTACTACTATTATATGTTATTATGATGATCTATGATCAGTGATCGATCTTTAATGTTACTACAAATTACTGAAGGCTCAAATTGATGGTAAGCACTTTTTAACAAGAAAGTATTTTTTAATTAAGCTATGAACCTTGTTTTATTAGATATAATGCTATTGCATACTAATAGGCTGTGGTAATGTATAAACATAACTTTCATTTGCACTGAGAAACCAAAATATTTGAGACTTGCTTTATTGTGACATTTACTTTGTATTCACAGTGGTCTGGAATCAAACCTGCAATATTTCCAAGGCATGCTTATGTGCAAAAACATTTAGAGGTGAAATGGGAAGATGTCTGGGATCCACTTCAAAACAATCCATTAGGATGGTGTGGAAGATACAGATGAAGTAAGATTGGTCATGAACTGATAATGTTGACACTGCATGATGAGTACTTGTGTGTTCACTATTCTCTCTACTTTTCATATATTTAGAAATTTCCATGAAAATAATTTTCCAAAAAATCTAGGTAAACTGGAGAAGGAAATGGCAACCCACTCCAGTGTTCTTGCCTGGAGAATCCCAGGGACGGGGGAGCCTGGTGGGCTGCCAAAAAAAAAAAAAAATCTAAGTAAAATCTAATGTTTTCCTTCTCACTCAGTGAGAAAAAGAGCTGAAATGGCCTGAAGTTTCCCCTTTGTCTGGACCCCCCGCTCCCCTTTGTTACTTTCTCTGAGCTCATCTCCTACCATTCTCCCTTTGTTCTTCCGTGTGACTTTCACTGGCCTCCTTGTTGCTGCTTGAATACCCCTCCTGCTCCTACCCCAGGGCCTTTGCACTTGCCAGTCCCTCTTGCTCCTCTGTCAGTTCCCAGGGACTGTTTTTCTCACTTCTCTTAGGTCTCTGCCAGTCCTCGGAGAGGTCTTCCTTGATTATCCTACATGAAATAGCAATATATACCACATACAGAAATTCTTGTCCTTATTTGCGTGCCCTGTTTTTCTCTGTGGCACTTGACATACATTACACTTTATCTGTTTGGTTCCTTGATTGTCTTCTTTCTCCCACCGGATGTAATTTCAGGAAAGCGAGGACTTAAATCATGGACCTCCCTGGTGGTATAGTGGATAGGAATTCACCTGCTGATGCAGGGGATGTGGGTTCAATCACTGGTCTGAAAAGATTCCACATGCTGTGAGGAAGCTAAAGCCTGTGCCATACAATGACTGAGCCTGAGTGCCTCAACTACCGAAGCCTGCATGCCTAGATCCTGTGCTCCACAATAAGAGAAACCTACGCGCCGCAACTAGAGAGCAGCCCCCACTCTTGGCAACTGCGGTGGCCTGCGCACAGCAACGAAGATAGGGGAGCCAAAAATAGAATAATGAATAAAAAACTCAATGACCAAAACTCCAATGCCCATATCAGTGCTTGGTATATTACTATTTGTGCAGCTAATGAATGCTTGTTTAAACTCCACTTTTCTTTTGTCATTTAAGTAATTTCAAATGCACAGAAAAGTAAAGAGACTTGTAAGTAATGAACAGCTCCTAGGTATAACTTGTGAACATTGGCCATATTTGCTTCATCTCTTTCCTTTTTTGGCCTGAGTATTTTTAAGTATTTATAGTCAACATGACATTTCATTACTAAATACTGGTCTCTAGGAGTCTCTCTAGGATTCTCCTCAATTTCTATGAGTTTCTTTCAATCTGTTAAAAATGAAACACTACTTAGCCACAATACCATTATAACACCTAACAAAATGAACCCCAAATCCATAGTGCCATTAAATTCCTCCATATATACATTTTTCCATTTGTCCCCCAAATGCCTTTTACATTACTTCAAACCAGGACTCAGGCAAGATCCTCAAATTGCATTTGATCACATCTCATAAGTGTCTAAGTCTAGACTCTCTCGCGCGTCTCCTCCCTTTTTTCCAGGTCACTGAAGAAACCAGGTTCATAGTCCTTTTGGTGCAATGCCCTACTTCTTGTCTTTGATTGCTTCCTCATGAAGCATTTAATTTTGCCCTCAACACCCTGTATTTCCGGTGAACTAGCAGCAGATTTAACGACTTCATCAGATTTTAGCTGAACATTTTAGCAATAATTCTTCCCAGGGGCTGCTATGAGCACCCTCCGTTGACTCACACCAGCAGGTTCATGACTGGGTGTCTCATGAGTGAAGCTAAGATTGATCACTGGGTTCAGGTGGTGACAACCTGATCCCTCCATTGTGATGTTATGTATTCTTGGCACCTTGTGAATATCCAGTCTCCCTTGAACCTTTCACCCCATGGTTTCAGCATCCATTGCTAATCATTGCCTGAGTCAAGTATTTCATTCAGGGTTGCAAAATCTAATGCAATCCCTCCTTCAACAACTATGAGCTGTCATTCTCCTCTAAAGAAGAGCTTCTTTCCCTCATTGACTAGGGCAGAATAAACTATTTCCGTCTTGCGTGCGTGTGTGCTCAGTCAGTTCAGTAGTGTCCGACTCTTGCAATGTTATGGACTGTAGCCTGCTAAGTTCGTCTGTTCATGGGATTCTCCAAGCAAGAACATTGGAGTGGATTACCAATGCCCTCCTCCAGGGAATCTTCCCAACCCAGGGACTGAACCCGAGTCTCATGTTTCCTGCATTTCAGGTGGATTTTTACCGCTGAACCACCAGGGAAGACCTATTTCCCTCTTCAGTTCAGTTCAGTTGCTCAGTCGTGTCCGACTCTTTGCAACCCCATGAATCGCAGCATGCCAGGCCTCCCTGTCCATCACCAACTCCCGGAGTTCACTGAGACTCACGTCCATCGAGTTGGTGATGCCATCCAGCCATCTCATCCTCTGTCATCCCCTTCTCCTCCTGCCCCCAAACCCTCCCAGCATCAGAGTCCTTTCCAATGAGTCAACTCTTCGCATGAGGTGGCCAAAGTACTGGAGTTTCAGCTTTAGCATCATTCCTTCCAAAGAAATCCCAGGGCTGATCTCCTTCTACTTTATAAGAGTAAGGATTTAATGCAATAGCTACCTCCAATGGTGACAAATTAGTTCTTTCTATTCTGTTTTTTTTTTTTTTTCTTTCTGTTTTTGTTTATTTGGGTATCATAGTAAACTCATTGACCCTTAAAAATAGAGCTCAGATGTTTCATTCAAGTGCATTCATTAATTTTAAAAAAAGAACTTTTTATTTTGGAATAATTTTAGATGTACAGAAAAGTTGCGAAGATAGTACAGAGAATTTCCACAAGCAGTTTCCCCATAATGTAATTCAATGTTATAATAACATTTTACATTCCCATGATTCCTTTGACAACCTGAGAAATCAACATTGGTATACTACTATTAATAAAACTCCAGACTTTATATTTTACTAGGTTTTCCATGAATGTCCCTTTTCTGTTTCAGGATTCAGTCTAGGATCTTTCATTCATTCTTTCTTTTTGATGCTTAAAACTGACCTAACAGAACTAAATGGGAGCCTAGTAAGGCTGGGCCCAGATCCTCTTGGCATGACCATGACCCCAGCTAGTTTTGTTAAACTTCTTTCTGGCCCGTCAAGATGTCCCAAGCTCCTCTGGATTTGGCTTCAATGCCAACGTTTAAAAAGTAGTTGATTTAAAGTGAGGGCTTCCCTGGTAGCTCAGCTGGTAAAGAATCCATCTGCAATGCAGGAGACCTGGGTTCAATCCCTGGTGTTGGGAAGATCCCCTGGAGAAGAGCATGGCAACCCACCCCAGTATTCTTGCGTGGATAATCCCTTGGACAGAGGAGCCTGGCAGGCTACGGTCATGGGGTCTCAAAGAGTTGGATGCGACTGAGTGACTAAGCACGGCACAGATTCAAAGTGAAAGTCAGGATTTTCAGTTTTCCTCCTGAAGTCAGCAGATCTGGCAACACTGAACTCGCCTTCCTGCTTGGCAGAAACTGGCCGAAGCTTAGTAGGGCTGCCCCATTTAGACAGGGCGTGTACCTGTGAACTTGACAGAAGCCCCACCAGTCCCCAGGACCGGTTTGTACCATGCCTTATGTAAGCCGCCAGGTTCTGCAGCCCTATGGGTTAAGAACTTAACACAGACTCTGCTGTCTGCCTGCTCTTCCTCCTCCCTCCCATCTTTCCTATGTATGAAGTGGCATCTAGGTGCCAAGCACTGATGTGAAATACTGGGGTTCTAAAGGCAGACAAGGCAAATATGCAGGTCATTGGCTTGTTTGATCTTAGAGCCAGGCCTTGACCTTCTTCTGCAAAGTACATTTCCCAGGCACCACTGCCACTGGCTGGCTGGTTTCCAGCTCTGTGTGTGTGTGTGTGTGTGTGTGTGCACGCTCAGTTGCTCAGTCTTGTCCAACCCTCTGCAACTCCATGGACTGTAGCCCACCAGGCTCCTCTGTCCACCAGATTCTCCAGGCAAGAATACTGGAGTGGGTTGCCTTTTCTTTCTCCAGGTGATCTTTCAGACCCAGGGACTGAACTCGTGTCTCTTCTGTTTCCTGCATTGGCCGGAGGATTCTTTCACTGCACCACCGGGAAGCCCTGGTTTCCAGCTGCTGCTGCTGCTAAGTCGCTTCAGTCGTGTCCGACTCTGTGCGACCCCATAGACGGCAGCCCACCAGGCTCCCCTGTCCCTGGGATTCTCCAGGCAAGAACACTGGAGTGGGTTGCCATTTCCTTCTCCAATGCATGAAAGTGAAAAGTGAAAGTGAAGTCGCTGAGTCGTGTCTGACTCTTAGTGACCCCATGGACTGCAGCCTACCAGGCTCCTCCATCCATGGGATTTTTCCAGGCGAGAGTACTGGAGTGGGTACGCTAAACTGAGCCAAAAACTGACAGGGGATGGCATGGTGGGCTGAAGGGAGGAGCCAGAGCTCCTTCCCAACCTCAGAGAGTGTTTTCCAACAGAGGCTACATCTCCTCCATGGTTTAGCTCTTCACTGGGCAGCCCCTGCTGTGACTCTAGCTCCTCTTGGATGGCCCCAGAGACGGACACCCCTGCCCTCCGTGTATCCCAGCAGTGACAGCAGCTTCCTGCCATTGCTCAGCCAGGGTGGTTTCACCATCTCCTCTTATCGGCTCTTAACTCATTTATGGAATCAATTCCTTGATGAAGTTCCCCCTGTGTGAAATACCTGGAGTGGTTTTGATTTTTCTTATAAAACATACCTGGCCCCTGACCTCAGGACACGTACTGGTTCTTTATCTGCGTTTACTTGCTTTGTGACTCTTGGCAAATTACTCAATCTCTCTTTACTTTGTTCTGTCTCCCTGTCAGGAAAATAGGATGAAAATGGTATTTCCCTCATATTCCTGTTGTGAGGATGAAATGCAATGATGCATATAGGGTGGTTAGCCCATTTCCTGGAACCTAACATTAGGTGTTCAAAAATGTGACCTATTATTCTAGGCCACAGGCTACAGACTGTACCCGACACTCCCCTCTCCCCTCCACTGACCAGGGGACATCAAGTGATTTCTTCCTCTATGACTCCATAGAGATACAGCTTGTGTTCACTGAGCACCTACTGTTTCTAAGGTCTTAACTCATTTACTCTTGATAAATGTATCTAAGCCATAGGTATTGCTCTTCTCCCTATTTTCCCGATGAGGTTGAATAACTTGTTCAAGGTCTCATAGCAGAGGAGGCAGGATGTGAACCTGTGTGGACCGCCTCTGGAGTCCGTGTCCCTTAACCTACATTGTGAACCCTCAATATGCTGCCCTCCATTGTTGCAGCAGGTAAGAAAGGGTCTCTTCCCTCAAACAGCTCACAGTCTAGCTGGAGAGACTGGTTTGTTCATCATTAAGCACAATGCAGTGTTGTACATGCCAATCATTCTTTGCGTGCTTGTACATTCAATCATTCATTCATTCAGCAAACTCTGGGTATCCATTATGCATCTGTGCTAAAGGCTGGTGAGGACATTCAAGGTGACCTGGGGACCCAGACTTACCTTCTGTAGCCATGGAGTGCAGAGTGGTAATATGGGAGGCTCTGACATTTCCTCTTTTCATTCCTCCAAAGTACTGCACTTTTTCTTTTTAAAAAAAAATATTTTTTTAATCGGTGGGAAATTGCTTTATGATTTTGTGTTGTACACCAACTCAAATCAGTCATAATTACATATCACTTCCTTCCCTCCCTTCCCTCCCCCAACCCCCACCATCACACCTCACTAGGTCATCATGGAGCGCCAGGCAGCACAGCACATAATTAAGCTTTCCTCCTGCTTCTTGCTTTACTTGCTGTGTGACCTCAAACAGATGACTTAACCTCTCTGGGCTGGCTTATATATGTAAAACTGAGGCTCATAAATAATAATAGTGATACCTGCCTCACATGCTTAATGTTAAGGCAGAAAGATACAATAAATGCAAAAGTCTCTTAGTTGAGTGCTGGGCACACAAAGACGGCTCAATTGTCTGTTGTTACTATTATTTGTTGATGACAATTGTTAATTGCCTATAGCCAAAAACAATGGAAGGCTGTTGCTCTAAATACTACATCCCTTAGCTTGGCAAAGTTCTGCTGGTCTAACAAACGAGATGCGTTCTTTCTGGCTTTTCAACTGACAAGTCTCAGCAGGATGAGAACAATGCTAGTAGGCAAGACAGACGGATCCTTAGTGAAGACTGAAAGTCAGCTGTTGTTTTACAGGCGCTGCGTAGAAGCAGTGAAGAAGAGAGCCGGAAGCTTTGTAGCCTTCCTCCTCCCTGCCAGAGAGCCCAGCCCTGCCTGGCTCCAGATCAGTCATGCCTAGATGGGTTTAAAGAGCTATAACCCGTAGAAGGTATGAATTTCACTCCACAAACTTGTATGTGTAATACATAAAATTGTTTACTTTTCTATAACAATGCCATTCCTATTTCTGACTTCTTCTAGGAAACAGAAACTTCATATCAGTCAGTTCTAAGTCTAAAGGTGAGCTACATGCTGCAGACTCTCAAATTATCTCCAGCATCTTCCCTGAAATCCAAGCACACATCTGTCTATTGACAATCTCATGTCAATAGGCATCTTTAAATAAATAATCATTCAAAACCGAACACTGACATTTTCTTCCCAGCCCTGTTCCTCCTACAGTCTTCTCCATCTCAGTGAGGGCAACCCCATTCTTCAAGTTTTCAGATAGAAGACATCAGAGTCATTTAAAAAAAACACTTTTTAAAAAAATTAGGGTGAAATTCACATGACATAAAATTAACCATTTAATTAATTTATTATTATGAAAAGATGTTTTTGATGTGGACCATTTTTGAAGTCTTTATTGAACTTGTTACAATATTGCTTCTTTTTAAAATTTATTTATTTTTTGGCTGTTTTGACTCTTTGTTGCTGCGCATGGGCTTTCTTTGGTTGCAATGGGAGGGGGATACACTTCCTTGCCGTGCACAGGCTTCTCACTGTGAAGCCCTCTCACCCCTCACGGGCTACAGGATGTGTGAGTTCATAGTTGCAGTTTGTGGGCTCAGGAGTTGCGGTGCACAGGTTTAGTTGCCCCTCAGTGTATGAAATCTTCCCGGACCAGGAATCGAACCTGTCTTCCCTGCAATGGCAGGTAGATTCTTATCCACTGTACCCCCAGGAAAATCTTCCTCTTCCTCTTCTTCTTTTTTTTTTTTTTAAATATTTTGGGTTTTGGGCCAAGGACAGTTCCCTGACCAGGGATTGAACCCAGCACACCCAGGATCAGAAAATGAAGATGTTTTTGGACTGCTACTGGACTGCCCACCACTGGACTGCCAGGGAAAACCCCAAACGGACCATTTTAGAGTGAACAATTTCATGGCATTTAGTTCATTCGCAATGTCAAGGAAACACTGAAATGAAGTGAAGTGAAAGTCGCTCAGTCATGTCCAACTCTTTGCCACCCCATGGACTATACAGTCCATGGAATTCTCCAGGCCAGAAGACTGGAGTGGGTAGCCTTTCCCTTCTCCAGGGGATCTTCCCAACCCAGGGATCGAACCTAGGTTTCCTGCATTGCAGGCAGATTCTTTACCAGCTGAACCACAGGGGAAGCCCACCTCTATCTAATTCCAAATATTTTTTATCACCCTGTGAGAAAACCCATACCCATTAAGCAGTCATTTCCCTTTCTCCATCTTCCTCTAATCCCTGGCAATCACTAACCTACTTTCGGTCTCTATGGATTTACCTATTCTGAGTATTTTGTATAAATGAGATCATATAATATGTGGCCTCTCCTGTCTGGCTTCTTTCACTAACAAAATGTTTTTGAGGTTCAGGCCTCCCTGGTGGCTCAGATGGTAAAGAATTTGCCTGAAATGTGGGAGAGACCTGAGTTTGATCCCTGGGTTGGGAAGATCCCCTGGAGAAGGGAATGGCAACCCATTCCAGTATTCTTGCCTGGAGAATTCCATGGACAGAGGAGCCTGGTGGGGAGGAGTCCATGGGGCCACAAAGAGTTGGGCGTGACTGAGCGACTACCACTCTCTCTTTCATGTTGCAGCATGTGTCAGCACTTCATTCCATTTCAGAGATGAAGAATACTCTGGAGATAGTCTCGATTACTCTGTCTTTACACTTCACAATCAGCCAGCTAAACAAGCCAGTTGGCTACCTTCAAAATATTTCTTTTCTCTCTCTTATTTTTGACCCCACCACTTGGCTTGGCTTGCAGCATCTTAGCTCCCCAACGAGGGACTGAACACATGCCCCCTGCAAGAGTGGAGTCCTAACCACTGGACTGCCAAGGAATTCCTCAAAATATTTCTAGAATGGATTCACTGCTTGTCATCTCTATTGCACCTCCTTGCCCCATCCAGACCATCACCTCTCACCTGGATTACCACATTTTCTTGTTTCTGTTCTTCATATCCCCAGACCCCAACCTTTCTGTCCAATTTTCCTCTCCACACAGAATCCAGAGTGATTCAGTTAAAGCTTAAGTCACATCATGTCCCTCCTGTGATCAAAACTCTCCAGCGCCCCTGCCCTCATCTCATTCACGATCAAAGATGGAATCCTGACATCCCCCAGCCTCCCATCACGTCTCTGACTTCAACTCTGCCATCATCAGTGTTGTCGTCCCACTCAGGCCAGCATCCTGGCTCTCAACACACATGAACCTGTCTCTCCTACCTCAGACCCTTTGTACTCAGGCTCTTTCTGGAACATGCGATTGATGGCTTTTAGCCCCTAATTTTCTTTACCTCTCTGCAAGTTTCACCCCGTAGACCACTCACATCTTCATGAAATTGTTTTTGCTCTTGCATTTCTTGATGTCATGTGCTCATTTTTTTTTGTCCCTGCGGACCTGGCCGTTTCCTCTCAGATGCCTGTGTGGGCTCCATTTTCTCTGCGCAGCCCTCACATGTTGGCATTTCACAAGTTTTCATGAAAGTCCTCTTCTCTCCTTTCTCCTCTCCCTGGAGTGAGCTCACCGACTCATGAATACATCAGCCTAAATCCTTTCCTTAGTCTTCAGACTCAATTGCCTTCAGGGCATCTTTCTATAAACATCCCGGAGGCACTCCAAACTCACAAGTCCAGGATGAAACAACCCTCCCAACAGCCAGGTTGGTCTTGGCAAATAGAATCCCCCACCACTCAGCTGTCCAACATAGAAACCCAACATAGAAATGAACTTGATTCTTTTTTTTTTTTTTTTTTTTGCTTATTTGTACATCTAATCCATCACCAATCCATAAATCCCACTTCCTGATATCTAGAACTGTCTACTTCTCTGTATGGCCGCTCCCATAGTTCAGAGTGTCATCTTTTCTCACACAGCTGGTCTTCCGGCATCTTCTCTGGCCCCCTTCCAATTTATTCTCTACACAGAAGCCAGAGAGACATCTCTGGAATACAAACGTGATCCTCAGTGGCTAAACCTGCCATGGCTTTGTTGACTCTGGGGAGAAATTCCTTAACCCGGCTTATGATACTGTGCCTGTTCCCCCACCCTCAGCCCTCACGATGGCTCCACCGCCAGGCTTGCCTTCTGCCCTCTGCAGAGCTGATTCTCCTCAGTATACTGTGTTTGTCAAGCCTTCGCATTTTTTGCTTATATTAATATTTGTCTGCAATACAGCCCTTCCCACTCTCTCCCGCCTCTCTTCATCCCGTAACTCATAATATATCCCCTAGATATATTTCTATATATAGAACCACCCCTCCAGAAGTTTCCCCCATTTTCCCAAGTCTGGGGCCGTGTAGACTGCTATGCATTCACCAAACTCTGGTCCTTTTTCTTCTTTGGCTCACAGTTGAATGCTTCCCAGATTCCCATGCCTGGGATGGGTGGGATCATGCGACTGAGTTCTGGTCAATGGAAAGTTTCTCAAAGAGTGAGGAACATTTATTCAAGGCTTAAGGTCTTCCCTGGTGGTTCAGATGGTAAAGAATTTGCCTGCATTGAGGGAGACCTGGGTTCAATCGCTGGGTTAGGAAGACCCCCTGGAGGAGCACATGGCAACCCACTCTAGTATTCTTGCCTGGAGAATCCCCTTGGATAGAGGAGCCTGGTGGGCTACAGTCCATGGGGTCACAAAGAGTCATACACGACTGAGGGACTAAGCACAGCACAGCATTCAAGGCTTAAAGCATACGCCCAAACCTCCCAGGCCATTCTCCACAGTTTCTATTTCACTCCTCTGCCAGGCGGATGCAAGAAACCCTATGGAGAACTCTGACACCCTGGGAGAGGGCAGTGGAGCCATTATATAGAAAGAACCCGGGTCCCTGAATGACTGTGTGGAGCAGAGTCCCACCAGCCTTCTCCCCAACCAGCATGTGATTATAACATGAGAAATAAACTTTATTGTGTTAAGTCACTGAGACTTGCTGGTTTGTTAAATAGCAGTTAGCCTGCCCTGACAAATATATTTAAATGAATTGTTCTTCCCTCCCCTACCCCACCCCTGTTCTCCCATATCATTTTTTTACCTCCCACCACAGCACTTATCATATTAAATAACAATAGCCTCTCACCTGTCTGTGTCTTCACCCGTGGGAGAATAGGGATGGATCAGGCCTGTCTTAAGTATGAATGGGCATTCAGCTCAGCACCTGGAGTGTCATAGCCACTAGATAAATATTTGTGGAATTGCTTTGTGGCTGTTGAATTCTCTTTCCCTGGGTGCCTATTTTGGTAACTTGCCCACAACTGGGATTCCTCCTTCACCTCTCCAGTCCTTTCCTAATACTCAGGACCTGCCTTTGAACCAGTCCAATAGCTGGGACTCCCTGATGACGCAGCTCCTGAAGCGAACCACCCACTCCCCTTCTGATTTCCCAATATTGCCACAGCGCCCAAGCCTGGGTCTCCACCCACCTGTCAGGATCCTGGACACTGTTTGATTTTCTCATGCCTGCTGTCTGCCTTCTGGATGTCACCCTTGCATCTGCTGGACTGGATTTCCTCTCAAGCCCTGGAACTTTCTGCGACAAGCTGAGGCTCTGGCAATGGGGCAATCACCAAGCCATGTTGTTAGCAAAAGGAAGTTGGGGATAGAAAACAGTGTATATGAAAAAATTTTTAAAAGATATAGATACATTGGAGTTTGCATAAAAACATTTTTAGAAGAACACATCAGAAGCTGGAAATAGCACAGTGTGGTGTGGGATGAGAGTAGAGTCCTGGCCAGAGTCGGGAAGTGGGGAGAGGGATTTATCTTTTACTCCCTCTACTGTGGGGTAGGCTACATAATGACTCTGTACCCCCCTCTCCAGCAAAGATGTTCACATCCTAACTCCCCAAACCCATGAACCTTGCCTTATGTTGCAAAAGGGATTTTACAGATGTGATCAAGTTAAGGACCTTGATAGGGAGCGATTATCTTGGATTATCTGGGTGGGCTTAATGTAATCAATCACAAGAGTCCTGCTTACAAGAGGACTGCTGGAGGATCAGAATTAGAGGAGCAGATGTGATGTTGGAAGCAGAGCCGGGGAAGGAGGGGCGAGGTGGGAAAAGAGAGAGAAACAGACAGACAGGCATTAAGCCGTTCCTCTGCTGGCTTTTGGTGCTTGTTTGGTTGTGTGCCTGTTCACATTTTCAGGTTCAAGATTCCTCAGCTTCCAAGTCTTGGATGTAGGAGGCAGAAAGAAAACCCAAGGATTTCAACACTGTGTCTCCTGATACCAATGTCCCTTTGTCTGCTTTCTTCTCTCCACCTGGCAGAGTCTTCCTGTGTTGGTATTATACATAATGTCCAGAGTCTTTAATTACACTTTGTGGGAGGAATAGAGAGAAGGACTTCACTCTGAAAGTAAGTCACCAGTATCTTTTAAAAATATGTTTATTTAACTAAATTTATTTGACTGCTCTGAGTCTTGGTTGCGGCATGAGGGATCTAGTTCCCTGACCACGGATCCATCCTGAGCCCCCTGCATTGTGGGTGTGAAGTCTTAGCCACTGGACTGCCAGGCAAGTCCCCACCAGCATCTTTTTAAGGTTTACATATTACAGATGACTGTAGTATGTAACCAGAGTTAAGAATCACTGTGATCAAAGAGGGTGTGTGGGTGAGGAACAGCATGATAAAATATAATTTACAAAGCACAAATACATATGCATAAAAAGCATCTGGGAGAATAAGTGACAAAATGTTAATGTCGTTATCTTTGGGTGGTAGGATTACAAGTAATTTTTAATTATAACTTTTTATTTTAAAATAGTTTAATACTGACACAGGGAGAACGCATGTGCCCTTCACCCAGCTTCCCCTGTGATAACATCTTACTCACTGTTATAACACTATTAATTCAGGAACAGGCATTATTCAGATGTCACCAGTTGTTAAATTACAAGCAACTTTAGTATTCTCTATTTTGTTAATCTAAACATATCACCTGTGTAACAGCAAAGAATTTTGAAAACACTCAATTCCTCCTTTAGTGTATCTGAACCTTTTGCTTCCTAGGGTTTTTCCTATGCTTCCTCTTCTGAATTCATTTCTCCATCCAGGTCATGAACACCCTCCACAGGACAACCAAGGGAAGGAAGGTAAATGGGACAGACCTTCACTGTCCTGAAAATCCATTCAGTCAATAAATCTCTTTGACATGCCTGCTGTGGGCCAGGAATCAATGGAGAGTAAACTCTAATACAGATTTCATTGTCTATATTTAAAATTTTCTGTATATTATGATGTTTTAACATCTTAGAAAAAGTCTGGGACTTCCCTGATGGTCCAGTGGCTAAGACTCCTCACTCTCAATGCAGGGGGTCTGGGTTTGATCCCTGGTCAGGGAACTAGAGCCTACATGCCGCAATGAAGATCAAAGATCCCACATGCTGCAATTAAAGACCTGGCACTGCCAAATAAATAAACATTAAAAAAAAGAGAGAGAGAGAGAGAGAGTCTGGCTGAGGCGAGATTGCCCTTTCTGGGCAGAGCCAATTCGAGACAGAAAGAGGCTCAGTCTTTCATATACAAGCCAACCCATCCAGAGCCTGGTTGCTCTCTCTGGCCTCCACACCATGTAATATTCCAGATATTATTATTCCAGAAGTAATATTCCAGATCTTAATCATCCCAGAGTCAGATACCAGGTAACTCAGGGCCACCCCGATAACTAAGAGCCTGCTGAAATTATTTAGACTAGATCATCCCAGTCATGCTTTCTCCTTGCTCCTGCTTTCTCCCTTCTGACCATACTGGGCTTTCCCCAGTGGCCCTGTTTCTAGGATCTGTTATAGAATAAACTGTTTTCCTGAGCCTCTCCTGTGTTCCCTCTTGTGGCCACAGCTGATTGGCCATCACGGAAGAGAACCTGGAACGAGCTTCTTCCACCGTAGTGCACACTCTAGTGTATGAGACAGACATTAGTATTATACCCACGAGTGTAAAATTATAACCATGTGGAATTCTATGAGGGAGATGTTCGTGGTGCTCAGAGTATTTTAATAGGGAGGTGTGGGCCAGGCTTGGGGGTCTGAGACAGTCTCCTTGAGGAAATGACATGTGGGTGAGATCTGAAAGGGTGATCAGTAGAAATTAACCAGGAACTGGGGTAAGGCTTTCCAGGCAGAAGGACCAGTTGGTGTTGAGGCTTCACTGCCGAAGCCCATGTGCACTGTTATTGGCCATCCCCTGCTTGCTCGAGATTGAGTGGGTAGGGTGGGTTTTAGGCACCAGATTTTCAGTTTTAAAACTGCAACAGTCTTGGGTGACCTGTCCTAGTTCACCAGGGACTGGGGGGTCCTGGGACACAGGATTTCAGTGCTAGTCCTGGGAAAGTTCTCGGCAAACTAGAACAGGTTGGTCACCCTGTGTGATACCTTCAAGAAACCAAAGAAAGTTCTTAGAGTGAGTATCCTCAGAAGTAGGCCCTGAGAAGAGGATTCCTGTGCAAGGTATTTATTTGGAAGAGGAGGAAAAGTGGAAAATAAGATGGGGGAGCCAATTAAGGGGACAGTCTTGCTCCAGGGTAGGGTCTCCAGAGAAACTGAACATGCAGGGGATAGGTCAGTAGATAGATAGATATGGATGGGTAAATAGAGAGAGATGGATGGGTAGTCAAATGGATGCATAGATGGATGGATATATACACACATGCATAGATACATTGAGATGTTTATATTAAGGAATTAACCCACGTGAACACGAGGGCTGGCAAATCTGAAACCTGTAGAGTAGGCTGGCAGGTTGGAGACTCAGGCTAGAGCTGATGCAATCTTAAGGTAGAATTTCTCCTTTGAGAAACTCAGATTTTACTCCTGGCCTTGAACTGATGAAAGCCCATCCATATTACTGAGTGTAATCTCCTTTACTTAAAGTCAACTGACTATAGATATTATCACATCTACCAAATACAGTCACATTTTGGTTAGTATTTGGTGGAATAACTGGGTAATACTGTTACCAAGTCTAAGCCTGCTCTGCTGGCCACGTGACAGGCCAATGAATCCAAGAGATGAGATGTTGAGACAAGGAATGAGATGTTGAGACAGTCAAAAAGCTGGCTGATCGAGAAGATGGCAGACTAATGTCTCAAAGTAACTATCTTGCTGGGATCTGGATGTCGGATTCCTTTATGGAGCCAGAGAGAGAGAAATAATGAGGAACTGAAATCCAAAGGCAGAATAGAGAGGGAGAGACAGAATAGAAAGGTTGAGACAGTGAGGAAGTAAAGTAAAAAGGGTCTTCAGTCTTGTAAAACATCTCCGGAAAAAGCCAACCTTTGGAAAGGGACGTTAATCTCTTCTTTGTAGCCATTCACAGGTGGGCAGGGTCAGATGATCTCTTTATGAGCTGAACAAAGGCACTTTAATTCAACAATCAGGCAGAGGGGCAGGATCCTTTGTTGTTGTTGTTGTTCAGTGGCTAAATTGTGTGTCCGATTCTTTTGCGACCCTACAAACTACAGCATGCCAGGCTTCCCTGTCCTTCACTATCTCCAGGAGTTTGCTCAAACTCATGTCCATGGAGTTGATGATGTCATCCAACCAACTCATTCTCTGTCACCCCCTTCTCCTCCTGCCCTCAATCTTCCCCAGCACCAGGGTTTTTTCCAGTTAGTCAGCTCTTTGCATCAGGCAGCCAAAGTATTGGAGCTTCAGCTTCAGAATCAATCCTTCTAATGAATATTCAGAGTTGATTTCCTTTAGGATTGACTGGTTTGATCTACTTGCAGTCCAAGGGACTCTTGAGAGTCTTCTCCATAGTTTGAAGGCATCAATTCTTCAGTGCTCAGCCTTTTTTTATTGTTCAACTCTCACATCTGTACATGACTATTGGAAAAACCATAGCTTCGAGTATATGAAAAGTGTTGGCAAAATGATGTCTTTGCTTTTTAATACACTGTCTTGGTTTGACATAACTTTTCTTCCAAGGAGCAAGTGTTTCTGAATTTCATGGCTGTTGTCACTATCCACAGTGATTTTGGAGCCCAGGAAAATAAAGTCTGTCTCTGTTTATATTTTCCCCCCATTTGTTTGCCATGAAGCAATGGGACCAGATGCCATGATCTTAGTTTTTTCAATGTTGAGTTTTAAGCCAGTTTTTTTCACTATCCTCTTTCACCTTTGTCAAGAGGCTCTTTAGTTCCTTTTTGCTTTCTGCCATTAGGGTGGTAATATCTGTATATCTGAGGTTATTGATATTTCTCCTGGAAATCTTGATTCCAGCTTGTGATTCATCCAGCCTGGCATTTTACATGATATTTTCTGCATAGAAGTTAAACAAACAGGGTGACAGTATACAGCCTTGATGTACTCCTTTCCCAATTTTGAACCAGTCCATTGTTCCATGTCCAGTTCTAACTGTTGCTTCTTGACTTACATACATGGTCATTATGTATGATTATAATAACAATAGCAACAAAAAAGCAAGTCAAAGAAACTTTGAAAAGTTCCCAAGCATGGAATCAGAATTGGCTTTTCCCTGCCATGGTAACCCCTAGCCAAATAGACATAGAAAATGAACACTCAAGCCAGTGCCTCCTGTGGGTTTAATCCTGCTGGGGCACACTAGGAGACAGTGACACACCAGAGACATGTCAGAGTGATTCACTTGGGTGAGGGACGTGGGCATTTACACTCAGACTCTCATCAGCCATTGTCTGATGACTGCTGGGGAGTGGGGGAAAGGGGAGGGAGGGAAGTAGGCGAGGAGTTTCAGAGACCAGAGGAAGAACTCAGGCAAGACAGAGTCCTGAGGTGGTTTGGAAGAGGGAAAGGGTGGAATGTCCACCACACAGAAGGCCCCTGCGAATCAAGTACAGAGAATAAAGTAAAAAGGAATCCAGCTATAAAGAGTCTCATAAGGCTGGGTGAGGGTTTAGGCTTTAAATCAAGAACAATGGAAAGGCATTACGTTTGGGGGGTAGGAGGGGTAAGGAGAGGCATAATGGCCAGTGGGAAGATCAAAAGATCTTTCTATTGATTCTGATCCTTAAGAATCAATGGAACATAATAGCCCAAAATAAACCAACACACCCTGGTCTATCAAAGATTTTTTGAAAACACAAATCTGGTCATTATGTCTCTTCTTAACCCCACCCCTCTTTGACAAAGGAGGCAAAAATACAAAAATGGGACAAAGCAGCCTCTTCAGCAAATGATACTGGGGAAGTGGGACAGCTGCAAGTAAATCAATGAAGTCAGACCACATCCTCACACAATGCAGAAGAAGAAACTCCAAATGGCTTAAAGACTTAAACATAAGAGATGACACTATAAAACTCCTAGAAGAGAGCATAGACAAACCATTTTCTGACATAAATCCTACCAATGTTTCCTTAGGTCAATCTCCCAAAGCAATAGAAATAAAAATAAATAAATAAACAAATGGAATACAATCAAAAGTTCAAGATTTTGCCCAGCAAAGGAAACCATTAAAAAAAGGACAACCTACAAAATGGGAGAAAATATTTGCAAATGACATGACTGATAAAGGTTTATTTGCAAAACACAAAAATGACTCATTCAACTCAACACCAAAAAACCAAAAAACTCAATAAAAAAAAGGGCATAAGACCTTAATGGACACTTCTCCAAAGAAGACATACAGATGGCCAGTAGGCACATAAAAAAATGGTTAACATCACTAATTATTAGAGAAATGCCAATCAAAACTACAATGAGGTACCACCTTGCACTGGTCAGAAGACTATCGTTAAAAAAGTATACAAATAATAAATGCTGGAGAGTGTGGGGGAAACGGAACCTTCCCATACTCTTGGTAGGAATATAAATTGGTGCAACCACTTTGGAAAATAGTATGGTGTCTCCTCAGAAAACTAAAAATAGAGCTACCATATGATTCAGCAATTCCAATCCTGGGCATATATATATCCAGACAAAATTATAATTCAAAAGGATACATGCACCCCTATGTTCATAGTAGCACTATTCACAATAGCCAAGATATAGAAACAACCTTATGGTGAATGGATAAAGAAGATGTAGTACAGGACTTCCCTGGTGGTCTGGTGGTTAAGAATCTGCCTGCCAATGCAGGGGACATGGGTTCAATCCCTGTTCCAGGAAGATTCCACAAGCCATGGGGCAACTAAGCCCATGTGCCACAATTACTGAAGCTCACGCACCCTAGAGCCTGTGCTCAGCAACAAAAGAAGCCACTGCAATGAGAAGCCCATGCACCACAGCTAGAGAGGAGGTCTCACTCACCGCAACTAGAGAAAGCCCATGCACAGCAACGAAGACCCAGCACAGCTGAAAAGAAAAAAAACAAAGTTGTGGTATATATATACAATGGAATACTACTCAGCCATAAAAAATAACATGTGCAGCAACATGGATGCAACTAGAGAGTCATACTAAGTGAAGTAACTCAGAAAGAGAAAGACAAATACCACATGACATTACTTACATGTGTAGTCTAAAATGTGGGATAAATGGGGCCTGCTGAGTTGACGTGTTGAAACAGCCACTTTCATATTAGGAGGTCTGGCCTGAAATCCTGGGAGAAAGGCCTCTGCATGAGGCTCTCTTTGAGGAAGTGAAAACAGACTAAGCATAAAGGAAAAAAGTTCCCAGAGTTCTGAACTAGAGAGTTACCACCCCTGGGACAGAATTCCTATGAAACCTCCAGGCACCCAGTAAATGCTGTAGGGCTAAGGTGATAAGAGATGTTCAACAGACAACTTAGGAGCAGGAGCCCAGAAGAAGATCCTTAGCACAGATGTCGGGAACTTGGAAACATTCCCCAGAAATACCTGGGAAGGGCTGCCTGGTATAAGGCTGCAACTCCAGTGGATCAACTAGGAGAAGAGCTCAAACAATTGTAATGCAACTATTAATGGAAGGTGGAGAATGCCAGGACAGTTCAGTTCAGTTCAATTACTCAGTCGTGTCCGACTCTTTGCGACCCCATGAACCGCAGCACACCAGGCCTCCCTGTCCATCACCAACTCCTGGAGTCCACCCAAACCCATGTCCATTGAGTCGCTGATGCCATCCAACCATCTCATCCTCTGTCATCCCCTTCTCCTCTTGCCCTCAATCTTTCCCAGCATCAGGGTCTTTTCCAATGAGTCAGCTCTTCGCATCAGGTGGCCAAAGGATTGGAGTTTCAACTTCAACATTAGTCCTCCCAATGAACACCCAGAACTGATCTCCTTTAGGATGGACTGGTTGTGCCTCCTTGCAGTCCAAGGGACTCTCAAGAGTCTTCTTCAACACCACCCCATCTATTTCCCATGAAGTGATGGGACCAGATGCCATGATCTTTGTTTTCTGAGCTTTAAGCCAACTTTTTCACTCTCCACTTTCACTTTCATCAAGAGGCTCTTTAGTTCCTCTTCACTTTCTGCCATAAAGGTGGTGTCATCTGCATATCTGAGGTTATTTGATATTTCTCCCAGCAATCTTGATTCCAGCTTGTGCTTCCTCCAGCCCAGCGTTTCTCATGATGTACTCTGCATATAAGTTAAATAAGCAGGGTAACAATATACAGACTTGATGTACTCCTTTTCCTATTTGGAACCAGTCTGTTGTTCCCTGTCCAGTTCTAACTGTTGCTTCCTGACCTGCATACAGATTTCTCAAGAGGCAGGTCAAGTGGTCCGGTATTCTCATCTCTTTCAGAATTTTCCACAGTTTATTGTGATCCACACAGTCAAAGGCTTTGGCATAGCCAATAAAGCAGGAATAGATGTTTTTCTGGAACTCTCTTGCTTTTTCCATGATCCAGCGGATGTTGGCAATTTGATCTTTGGTTCCTCTGCTTTTTCTAAAACCAGCTTGAACATCTGGAAGTTCATAGTTCACATATTACTGAAGCCTGGCTTGGAGAATTTTGAGCGTTACTTTACTAGCGTGTGAGATGAGTGCAATTGTGCGGTAGTTTGAGCATTCTTTGGCATTGCCTTTCTTTGGGATTGGAATGAAAACTGACCTTTTCCAGTCCTGTGGCCATTGCTGAGTAGTTTTCCAAATTTGCTTGCATATTGAGTGTAGCACTTTCACAGCATCATCTTTTAGGATTTGAAATAGCTCCACTGGAATTCCATCACCTCCACTAGCTTTGTTTGTAGTGATGCTTCCTAAGGCCCACTTGACTTCACATTCCAGGATGTCTGGCTCTAGGTGAGTGATCACACCATCGTGATTATCTGGGTCATGAAGATCTTTTTTGTATAGCTCTTCTGTGTATTCTTGCCATCTCTTCTTAATATCTTCTGCTTCTGTTAGGTCCATACCATCTCTGTCCTTTATCGAGCCCATCTTTGCATGAAATGTCCCCTTGGTATCTCTGATTTTCTTGAAGAGATCTCTAGTCTTTCCCATTCTATTGGTTTCCTCTGTTTCTTTGTACTGATCACTGAGGAAGGCTTTCTTATCTCTCCTTGCTATTCTTTGGAACTCTGCATTCAAATAGGTATATCTTTCCTTTTCTCCTTTGCTTTTCGCTTCTCTTGTTTTGACAGCTATTTGCCAGGACATGTGGGTTACAATCAGTTCAACAGTCTTGACCATGAACAAAACAGACATGGTCTTGAACCTCACAGATTCAGCAACTGTGTACAAATATAAAGTTGATTCTAACAGAGATTACAGTCTGTGAAAGTGTCAGCAAACTTTTTCTATAAATGACCAGACAAATAATATTTTAGGTTTTGGGTCATACGGTATCTGTGACAGCTACTCCACTCTGCCATTGCAGTGTGAACGTAGTCACAGACAATGCATAAGCAAATAAGTACTATTGTATTCCCAACAAAGCTTTATTTATGGAAAAAAAATAGCACAAAATGAACCTGTCTGCACAACAGACACAGACTTACAGACATAGATGACAGACTTGTGGTTGCCAAGGAGGTGGAGGAGAGGGAGGGATGGAGTGGGAGTTTGGGATTAGCAGATGCAAACTATTATATATAGAATGGATAAGCAACAAGGTCCTACTGTATTGCATGGGGAGGTATATCCAATCTCCTGGGATAAACCATAATGGGAAAAAATATAAAAATGAATGTATACATGTGTATAACTGAGTCACTTTGCTGTACAGCAGAAATTAGTACAACATTGTACATCAGCTATTCTTCAGGGGCTTCCCTGGTGGCTCAGCAGTAAAGAATCTTCCTGCCAATGCTGGGGATAAGGGTTCAATCCCTGGTCTGGGAAGATGCCACATGCCACGGAGCAACTAAGCCCATGCGCCACAACTACTGAGCCTGAGTGCTGCAACTACTGCAGCCTGCATGCCTAGAGCCATTGCTCCACAACAAGAGAAAACATTGCGATGAAAAGCCTGCATGCGCATCGCAACTAGAGAGTAGCTTCCTCTCTCTGCAAATAGAGAAAGTCTGGCATAACAATGAAGACCCAGCACAGCCAAAATAAACCACTATACTTCAATAAAAAGAGAATTTAAAAATATATATATCTTTAGGCTGTGAAGAGAAAAATGTGTTGAGAAGGGGTAAAGAGGATGTGGAACCACTAATGAGGAAGATCTTGCTGGAGTCCAGAAGCCAGACAGTGGCATCTGGAGAGGGTGGTAACACTGAGAATGGAGAGAAGACAGACTCTAGAGCTGTCCAGGGAACTAAAGCAACAGGTCTTGGCTTTTGATGTAGAATCAGTTGGAGGGTATTGAAAGGAGAGTATCAATAAGTCCAGGAATCCTAGACTTATTTTAATTTTTTTTTTGGAGGGGAGAGGATACCTGGTGCCCAGGTATGGACTAAACAGCCCAGAAGTTGCCTGCGACTAGTTTTAGCATGAGAATCACCTTAAGATGACCTTGCCTGCTGCCTGAGCTGTTTTCATATCCTACAATGCTTATTGCATAATCAGAAACCTCCTGCTGAAAATACAGCTGGATGGGATAGTGTAAATGGAGGGTGACCATGGAAAACATTGCTTTAGTCTCTTAGCATGAGGACAGATCTCATAATGATACCAGGGATGGAATGAAGTTGAGAAATCAGACACCCAGAGCACGTCACCTTGAAATGAGCACCCTTAACCCTCACTCTTTGGCTGTCCAAACATTGATGCTCCTTGCTTTGTGTGTTATATTTTGTTTTGTCTACTGTGTGGAACAAAGGTTGGATTTACCTGCTTTGTGGGAGAGGGGATTAAGAGCAGGTGGGAAGAGCAATGTCACATTAGGACTTTTCCTGTTGTCTTTGACTTTAAGAAGCCAGGTGTAAAGAGAGTGACGGATGGACACGGGGCAATTTGATAAAATTGGAATCCCCGCCCCCTCACTATTCCTAGCACCTTGAGAATCTTTCTCTGAAGGGAAACTTGGCCCAGCTGCTGAACAAGAAGATAGGGACACATCATTGTGACATGCTCATACAAATGACTAGAAAACAAATTGAGCTTTCATTTCCAATGGTATCTGAGGCCAGGCTATAGTGTTTATCATCTGCTCAACCAATGGCTCAAACTGGAAATCCACAGGGCATTGTGGAAGGCCCCCAGTTATCCATGCCTCCTGCTATTCCTGTCCTTGGGGAGGTTTCTCCCATATTTACCATGACTGGTTTGAGTGGTTGGCAGAATAATGGCCTCCAAAGATTTCATGTCCTAACCCCTGCAACCTGTGAATATGTTATTGTTGAGTCACTAAGTTGTGTCCAACTCTCTGCGACCCCATGGACTACAGCACATCAGGCTCCTCTGTCCTCTACTATCTCCTGGAGTTTGCTCAGATTTATGTTCATTGGGTCAGTGATGCTGTATAGCCATCTCATCCTCTGCTGCCCGCTTCTCTTGTCCTTAGTTTTTCCCAGCATCAGGGTTTTTTCCAGTGAGTCAGCTCTTCATATAAGGTGGCCAGAGTACTGGAGTTTCAGCTTCAGTATCAGTCTTTCCAATGAATATTCAGGTTGATTTCCTTTAGGATTGACTGTTTTGATCTCCTTTCAGTCCAAAGGACTCTGAAGAGTTTTCTCCAGCACCACAATTTGAAAACATCAATTCTTTATGGTCCAGCTCTCACATCTGTACATGACTACTGGAAAAATCATAGCTTTGACTACATGGACCTTTGTTGGCAAAGCAATGTCTCTGCTTTTTAATATGCTGTCTGAGTTTGTCACAGCTTTTCTTCCAAGGAGCAAGTGTCTTTTAATTTCATGACTGCTGCCACTACCTGCGGTGATTTTGGAGCCCTCTCAAAATAAAATCTTTCACTGCTTTCACTTTTTCCCCTTCTATTTGCCATGAAGTCATGGGACTGGATGCCATGATCTTAGTTTTTTAAATGTTGAGTTTTAAGCCAGCTCTGTAGTTCCTCTTCACTTTCTGCCATTAGAATGGATGCAGATTATCTGAGATTGTTGATATTTCTCTTGGCAATCTTGATTTCAGTTTGTGATTCATCTAGCCTGGCATTTCACATGATATAATCTACCTGTAAGTTAAATAAGCAGGATGACAATATACAGCCTTGTTGTATATTTCCCAATATCCCTTCCCAATTTGGAATCAGCTGCTCCATGTAAGGTTCTAACTGTTGTGTCTTGACCTGCATACAAGTTTCTCATGAGACAGGTAAGGTGGTCTGGTACTCTCACCTCTTTAAGAATTTTCCATAGTTTTTTGCGATCCACACAGTTAAAGGCTTTAGGTTACATGGAAAGGGAAAGTTAAGATTGTAAATGGAATTAAGGCTATTAATTAATTGACCTAGAGATGGGGAGATTATCCTGGATTATCTGG
This sequence comes from Bos indicus, assembly GCF_029378745.1. Taxonomy (NCBI): domain Eukaryota; kingdom Metazoa; phylum Chordata; class Mammalia; order Artiodactyla; family Bovidae; genus Bos; species Bos indicus. Next base: position 21,997,358 of record NC_091784.1, on the reverse strand, counting down.
ATGGGCCCAATGTAATCATGTGCGGGCATGTGTACTAAGTCGCTTCAGTCATGTCTGACTCTTTGTGACCCTGTGGGCCATAGCCCGCCAGGCTCCTCTGTCCATGGGATTCTCCAGGCAAGAATACTGGAGTGGGTTAGCATGCCCTCCTCCAAGGGATCTTCCTGACCCAGGGATTGAACCTGCCTTTCTTATGTCTCTTTCATTGGCAGATGGGTTCTTTACCACTAGCACCACCTGGGGAGCCCCCAGTGTAACCACAGGTGTTCTTTTTTTTCCAATTAATTGACTTTATTTTGATTGAAAGATAATTACTTTACAATATCGTGATGGATTTTGCCATATATCAACATGAATTTAAATGCAGAAGAAGAATGCAGAAGAGTCAGAACTAGAGGAATGGCTTCAACCGGGCATTGCTGGATTTGAAAATGGAAGGGAGCAGGAGCCAAGGACTGTAGGTGTCTCTGGGGACTGAGAAAGGCAGGCAAATGGATTCTCTCCTAAGGTCTCCGAAAGGAACCCTGCCTTCTTGACACATCTTAAGTAGTAGCCAAGTGAGACCCATTTCAGACTTCTGATCTGGAGAACGGTAAGATGATAAATCTGTACTGTTTAAAGCCACGAAGCTTGTAGCAGCTTGTTACAGCGTCAATAGGAACACAGCTCTGTAGGTAACTGCAGATGGCAGAATGCGATAGCACATCATTTCTGGGATAGGTTCAAAGGACTGAGGCTTCCATTCTGAGCCCTCATTCACCCTCTTGCTCTCATTATTTGCTCTGAGGGAAGACACGCTGTGAACAGACCTACAGGGAGGGCTGGAGGAACTGAAGCCGCCTACCAACTGCCATGTGAATGAGCTGAGCCCCAGTTGAGCCTTCAGCCCTGGCCATGAGAGTCCTGCTCTCATGGACTGTAACCTCCATGAGAGAGTGATCCAGAACCACCTAGCTAAACTGCTCCTGGACTCCCAACCTTTATAAAATGTGAGACAATAAACCCTGCTGTTCTAAGTCACTAAGGTTTGGGGTATTTGTTATGTAAGTCTAGATAATTAATGCTGGTTCCCTCACTTCACATAACATGCTTCATCAGGTGCTGAGTCCTATAGACTTTGCTTCTTTGTGATGGCTCCAGCTGCCCTCCTGCTCTTGAACTATTGCAGTGGTCCTCTCCTGCCTCAGGACCATTGTGCCTGCCATTCCCACTGCTGGGAACAGTCCAGTTGGATCTTCCCATACCTGGCACCATCTCATCAGGTCTCAGATTAAATGTCGCCTAGAGAAGCCTTCTCTGAGCATCCTGTTTCATACTTCTATTTCATTTCACACAGAGCACATAACACTCTGAAATTATCTTAAAAAAGCATTTGCATGTTTATCTGTAAATTATCTATCTATAGTAAAACAAAAGCTCCATGAGGTCAGGAACCTTCGTTATCTGTGTCCCAAAAACCTGCTGCTGCTGCTGTTGCTAAGTCGCTTCAGTCGTGTCCAATTCTGTGTGACCCTATGGACAGCAGCCCACCAGGCTCCTCTGTCCACGGGATTCTCTAGGCAAGAATACTGGAGTGGGTTGCCATTTCCTTCTCCAGTGTCCCCAAAATCTCAGTTCAGTTCAGTCACTCAGTCGTGTCTGACTCTTTGCAACCCCATGAACCACAGCACGCCAGGCCTCCCTGTCCATCACCAACTCGCGGAATTCACCCAAACTCATGTGTATTGAGTTGGTGATGCCATCCAGCCATCTCATCCTCTGTTGTCCCCTTTTCCTCCTGCCCCCAATCCCTCCCAGCATCAGGGTCTTTTCCAATGAGTCAACTCTTCACATGAGGTGGCCAAAGTATTGGAGTTTCAGCCTCAGCATCAGTCCTTCCAATGAACACCCAGGACTGATCTCCTTTAGAATGGACTGGTTGGATCTCCTTGCAGTCCCCCTCTCAAGAGTCTTCTCCAGCACCACAGTTCAAAAGCATCAATTCTTTGGCACTCAGCTTTCTTCACAGTCCAACTCTCACATCCATATATGACCACTGGAAAAACCATAGCCTTGACTAGACAGACCTTTGTTGGCAAAGTAATATCTCTGCTTTTGAATATGCTATCTAGGTTGGTCGTAACTTTCCTTCCAAGGAGTAAGTGTCTTTTAATTTCATGGCTGCAATGATTCAGCCATGAATGCAAAATCACCGTCTGCAGTGATTTTGGAGCCCCCCAAAATAAAATCTGACACTGTTTCCACTGTTTCCCCATCTATTTCCCATAAAGTGATGGGACCAGATTCCATGATCTTAGTTTTCTGAATGTAGAGCTTTAAGCCAACTTTTTCAGTCTCCTCTTTCATCAAGAGGCTTTTTAGTTCTTCTTCACTTTCTGCCATAAGGGTGGTGTCATCTGCGTATCTGAGGTTATTGATATTTCTCCCGGCAATCTTGATTCCAGCTTGTGCTTCCTCCAGCCCAGTGTTTCTCATGATGTACTCTGCATATAAGTTAAATAAGCAGGGTGACAATATACAGTCTTGACGTACTCTTTTTCCTACTTAGAACCAGTCTGTTGTTCCATGTCCAGTTGTAACTTTTGCTTCCTGACCTGTATATAGGTTTCTCAAGAGGCAGGTCAGGTGGTCTGGTATTCTTATCTCTTTCAGAATTTTCCACAGTTTATTGTGACCCACACAGTCAAAGGCTTTGGCATAGTCAATAAAGCAGAAATAGATGTTTTTCTGGAACTCTCTTGCTTTTTCCATGACCCAGTGGATGTTGGCAATTTGATCTCTGGTTCCTCTGCCTTTCCTAAAACCAGCTTGAACATCTGAAGTTCACGGTTCATGTATTGCTGAAACCTGACTCGGAGAATTTTGAGCGTTACTTTACTAGCATGTGAGATGAGTGCAATTGTGTGGTAGTTTGAGCGTTCTTTGGCATTGTCTTTCTTAAATTGAAGAAAGTAGGGAAAACCACTAGACCATTCAGGTATGACCTAAATCAAATCCCTTATGATTATACAGTGGAAGTGAGAAATAGATTTAAGAGACTAGATTTGATAGACAGAGTACCTGATGAACTATGGATGGAGGTTTGTGACATCGTACAGGAGACAGGGATCAAGACCATCCCCATGGAAAAGAAATGAAAAAAGGAAAATGGCTGTCTGGGGAGGCCTTACAAATAGCTGTGAAAAGAAGAGAAGCAAAAAGCAAAGGAGAAAAGGAAAGATATTCCTATTTGAATGCAGAGTTCCAAAGAATAGCAAGGAGAGATAAGAAAGCAAAGAAATAGAGGAAAACAACAGAATGGGAAAGACTAGAGATCTCTTCAAGAAAATTAGAGCTACCAAGGGAAAATTTCATGCAAAGATGGCCTCAATAAAGGACAGAAATGGTATGGACCTAACAGAAGCAGAAGATATTAAGAAGAGACGGCAAGAATACACAGAAGAAGTGTACAAAAAAGATCTTCATGACCCAGATAATCACGATGGTGTGATCATTCACCTAGAACCAGACATCCTGGAATGTGAAGTCAAGTGGGCCTTAGAAAGCATCACTATGAACAAAGCTAGTGGAGGTGATGGAATTCCTTTGAGCTACTTCAAATCCAGAAAGATGATGCTGTGAAAGTACTGCACTCAATATGCCAGCAAATTTTGGAAACTCAGCAGTGGCCACAGGACTGGAAAAGGTCAGTTTTCATTGCAATCCCCAAAACCCAACACACCCCTAATACATAGAGAGTGTTGTTGGCAGAATAATGCACCCACTGCAAAGACATCTACATCCCAACCTGCAGAATCTGTGACTACATTAGCTTATAAGGCAAAGGGGAGTTAACACTGCATATGGAATTAAGTTTACCAATTCATTGATCTTGAGATGGAAAGATTGTTCTGAATTATCTGGATAGACACAATGAGATCACAGGGACCTTAAAGGGGGAGAGAGAGGCAGAGAGAAAGGGAGTCAAAGAGAAGAACTCGGGTTGATGATGCTGGCTGTGAAGACGGAGGAAGGAGCCAGGAGTAGGGGCCCTCTAGATACTGGAGAGGCAAGGAAATGGATTCTCCTCAAGCATCCCCTGCCCTCATCTTGATTTTAGACATTTCAGACCTGATTGCAACCTACTTCAAATTTCTGACATCCATAACTGTAAAATAAAAAATCTGTATTATCTTAAGCCACTGAGTTTGTGATAGTTGCTTACAGGAGCAATAGGAAACAAATACCAGGTGATCTCAACAAATATTTATGGAGTTGAATGAATGAAAGGTCACTTTGCTCCAATCCATCCCTGCTCTGTTTCAGTGTTTTTATATTTTTACCGAAAATGAGGATCTGATCTCATCATCTCTGCCCATCTGCCCATTGTCTCCCTTTGGCTGTAGGATGACTTCACTCTCCTTCAAGAACTTGACAACCCTCAGATGACCATTCCAGCTTTCTGGCCCTCCTACTCATGGAAAAATCATTTGGACATCTTGCTTCACCCAACTCCTCATGCCCTTCCATGCCTGTGTGCATTTTCAGATGTGTTCCCTCTTCCGAGACCCTCAACCCCCATACTTAGTGAAATCTGCTCAATTAGGCTCAAATGTCACCTCTAGCTACTCAGGTCATAATTAGCATCTACTGTAACTTTCTGTACTCACTTGCATCCTAATGATCACCCTGTGCTGTATTAAACTTTCTGCCCATCTTTACTTAACATCATGTAGAGCCACTCACAGGGAGGGCTGGTGTCAGGGTCATCCTTGCATCCACTTGGGATAAGAATCTGGGGAGAGGACTTCCCTGGTGGCTCAGTGGTAAAGAATCCATCTGCCAATACAGAGGACATGGGTTCAATCCCTGATCCAGGAGGATCCCATATGCAACAGAGCAACTAAGCTGGAGCACTACAACTACTGAGCTTGTGGTCTAGAGTCAGGGAACCACAACTGTTGAGCCCACGTGTTACAGCTACTGAGCTCTCGTGCCCTAGAGCCCATTCTCTACAACAAGAGACGCTACCTCAATGAGAAGCCAGTGCACCACAAGGAAGGATAGACCCTGCTCACAGCAACTAGTGAAAAACCCACACAGCAACAAAGACCCAACACAGTCAAAATAAAGAAATAAGTAAAATTATATATACAAAAAAATAATAATTTGGGGAGGGAACATCACTCTCAAAGATTAAGGACTAGCATGAGCATCCTAAGGTCTTCCTTGATCTCTCCTCCAGAATTAGTTAAACCTCAATGTCACCTCTTAAAAAAAAAAAAGACAAAATGTCAATGACCTCTTCTTGATTATAATAGTAGCACCTAGTTGGTGTCCAGTGTTTAAGAAACACCAAAGTGTCCACAGAAGAAAATAGACTCCTATGCAGATCATCCATAAACCTGTCACCCATCATAATGAATAACTAACACTTCCTTAGTTCTTACCATGTTGGCAGCCATCAGAGTAATCCTTTAATGGGGAGGTTTCATCATCAACTCCACTAACAGATGGAGAAATTGGGACTCAGGGAGGTTGAGCAGGGTAGCCTGAGTTTAGGGACATTTTTGTTCTTCTGGGTCCAAGCTCAATAATGAATGGGCAGCTGGGTCTCTCTCTCTGAGAGTCACAAACTATATCTGTTTTTTTCCAGTCCCCTAATTATCAACTTCCCTGGGGGCTCAGACAGCAAAGCATCTGCCTACAATGCAGGAGACCCGGGTTCAGTCCCTGGGTTGGGAAAATCTGGAGAAGGAAATGGCAACTCACTCCAGTATTCTTGCCTGGAAAAATCCCATAGATGGAGGAGTCTGGTAGGCTACAGTCCATGGTGTCACAAAGAGTCAAACAGGACTGAGTGACTTCACAATTATCATTAACTCTCTTATCTCTTAAATTAGAAGGTTGAAAAGCAAAGATAAAGGCTTAAAAAGAAAGACTTACTTCACAGGAAGCAAACTCAGAGGCCCCCGGGCCAGGCAGCTTCCTTAACTGGAAGATGAGCCTGAGGGGACAGGGGTTCTGTGACAAATCACTTTTTCAAGTTTACAGTTTAACTTCTAATAACTTTATGGTTTTTTCTTTAGTTTGGCTTTTTTTTTTTTAAACTACACCTAAGTTTGAGTTTTTATGTTATCAAATCCATTGCTCTTTTTCCTCCTTTATGTTGTCTGGGTTTTCTTTGAGGTTTTGCAAGGCTTTCCCCACACCTGGGTTGTAATTTCACTCTCCTGACTTTTCTCTAGTTCTTATATGTTTTTATTTTTCTTACACAAAAATTTCAATATAACCGATCTTTTAAAATATGGATTGTTGTTGTTGTTCGGGCGTTCAGTCGTGTCTGACTCTGCAACCCCATGGACTGCAGCACTCCAGGCTTTCCTGTCCATCACCAACTCCCAGAGCTTGCTTAAACTCATGTCCATTGAGTCAGTGATGCTATCCAACCATCTCATCCTCTGTCATCCCCTTCTCCTCCTGCCCTCAATCTTCCCCAGCATCAGGATCCTTTCTAATGAGTCAGCTCTTCCCAACAGGTGGCCAAAGTACTGGAGTTTCAGCTTCAGCATCAGTCCTTCCGATGAATATTCAGGATTGGTTTCCTTTAGGATTGACTGGTTGGATCTCCTTGCAGTCCAAGGGACTCTCAAGAGTCTTCTCCAACACCACAGTTCAAAAGCTGTGTAAAATATAGGTAAGATCTAATTTTTTCTAGAAACTAAAGGCCAAATGTGGCTTAGATGGAAAAGAAGCCACCGGCAATGGGGGAGACCTGGGTTGGAACCCTGGGTTGGGAAGATCCCCTGGAGAAGAAAATAGCAACCCACTCCAACATTCTTGCCTGGAGAATTCCATGGACAGAGGAGCCTGGTGGGCTAAAGAGAGGGACACAACTGAATGACTTTTACTCACTCAAATGTCTCCATGCTTTTATTAGTATTTCATCACTAATTTGAAAATAAATTTTTAAGGAAAGAAAAATGTGGGACTTCCCTGGTGGTCCAGTGGTTAAGAATCTGTCTTCCAATGCAGGGGATGTGGGTTTGACCCCTGGTTGGGGAACTAAGATCCCAAATGCCTTGGGGCAATTAAGATCCCAAATGCCACATCGAGAGCAGCCCTCTCGCCTCATTGAAGACTGAGTGCTGCAACTAAGACCTGATGCAGCCAAGCAAATATTTTGTTATAGAAAATGTCAAAGTGTACAAAAGTAGTAAATGGTAAAAAGTGAAAGGCTTAGTCGCTCAGTCATGTCCGACTCTTTGCGACCCCATGAACTGTATAGCCCGCCAGGCTCCTCTGTCCATGGGATTCTCCAGACAAGAATATTGGAGTGGGTTGCCATTCCCTTCTCCAGGGGATCTTCCTGATCCAGGGCTTGAAGCTGGGTCTCCTGCACTGCAGGCAGATTCTTCATCATCTGAGCCCTCAGGGAAGCCCAAAATGGTACAAGCGAAATACCTATCTTCCATCGACATAGTTATCGATTTAGGGCCAATTTTAAAAAATGATGGTAAGATACACATAGCATAAAATTGACTGTCTTCACATTTTTAAATGTACAGTTCAGTAGTGTTAAGTACATTCACACCGTTGTGCAACCCATGTCTCCGCAAGCTGTTTTTACATATTAACAGTCTTATATAATATTTAGACTGGTTTTGGTTTCATTCATCTCTTTGTTAAAACAATACTATCCACTCTATATACTGCTTTGCTTATTTTAGTTTTAAAATCATCTATAGTAAAATTTCCCTTTTCTGGATGCATAGTTCTGTGAATTTTAACATACGTTTATATTTTTGCAACCATCAGCACCACCAGGATATGAAATTGGGAAACACTTCCACCACCCTGAATAACTCCCTTCTGCATGTCACCCGCTTCATAATCACCCCCATTTAATTGAGTGGCAACTGGTCTGTTCTTTACCACAGTTTTTTTTGTCCAGAATGTCATGTAAGTGGACTCCCATAGCTAGGAACCTTTTGTTGTTATTGTTGTTCAGTCGATAAGTCATGTCTGAGTCTTTGTGACGCAATGGACGGCAGCATGTTCGGGCTTCCCTGTCCTTCACTATCTCTCGGAGTTTGAGATTGGCTTTAATCACTCAGCAAAATGCCTTTGCGATTTATCCAAGTTGTTGCCTCTATCTGTAGTGTGTTCCCTGTTTTCTGTGTGGTTTTTTTTTTTTTTTTTTTTCAATTTAATTTTCCTTATTTAGTTTTGGCTGCACTGGGTCTTCGTTGCTGCGTGGGGGCTTTCTCGAGCTGCGCTACGCAAGCTTCTCATTGTGGTGGCCTCTCTCGTTATGGAGCGTGGGCTCCAGGATGCATGAGCTCAGCAGTTGTGGCACACAGGCTTAGTTGCCCCGTGGCATGTAGAATCTTCCCAGACGAGGGATCGAACCCATGTTCCCCGCATTGGCAGGTAGATCTTTTACCACTGGGTAAAGTCCTGTACCAGGGAAGTCCCGTAAAGTCCTTGTCCTATAAAGTCTTGGAAGTTCCCGTACCAGGGAAGTCCTGTGATGAGTTCCCTGTTATTGCAAGTGTTCCGTTGCTCCTTATGGAGCTGCAATTCCACACTTTTAAGAATTGTTGCTTATAACGGTTTTGATATCTGATTGGTAAGCTTCCTGCCCACTGACATTGCTCCCATTCTCTTTGTTTCCCAAGAGTGTCTTGGCTACTCTAGTAAACTAATCTGTAGGTATTTGGTAGCTTTGGTTGCTATTGTGAGTGATCCCTTCAACCACTCGATTATCCGAACTTAAAGATATCCTGGAATAGAATTAAAATTGTGCAAGACCCTTCTGAAGAAAACTATCAAACTAGATAGATAGGGCTGAAGAAAAACTTAAATGCATGCAAAGATGCGAACATGCGAAGAATCAAAATGGAATGGGTGTTTCATTGAGCTATTTCATAGCTTTAATTGGTATTAATCTTTTTCATCAGTCTTTTCAAAGTAATGGAATAAAATTAGTGAATTTTTAAAAATTATATTAATCTCTGCCCCTTCACTGTTCATGTTCCTTTTCTCTTTCTAAAAGTTGTGTGTTGCGTGTTCTATGTTTTGGCATGCCTTAACTGTAATCTAAATATGCCTGGAAGCCCACGTGGCTGGTCGTGGAGTAGATTTCAGTTCCAGAGGTGTACCGTGGCAGCTGAAGGCATTTGAAAAGGCTGTGCCTCTCTATCCCCCATCTCATGAAATATCCTGAAGAGGCAGTAAGTGGGTTTTAACAATGTTGCTCAGTCCAAGGGATCCACTTCTGCCTCAAGCGGCTCCGGTGACCCCTCCAAGCTCAGCCTTCGCTCCTATTCCACAGGCTTGGTACCCTTCATCCTCAGCCTTTACTCCCCTTCCAGCATCTCATATTTAGACTGGTTGTAATAATTATATTAACTATCATATTACTAGCATGTTTGTAATGGGGAGAAGGAGTTAGATGGAAAATACAAAAATACAGGATTTTTAAAAGTGGGTCAGAAAGAAAGAAGTTTGTAAACATAATCACACACACACACACACACAAATACTCACATGGTTTTATTGTCTAGTTTTTTTCATACAAGCTTCTTTTGGTTTCACCAATTCTGCCCCTTTTTTCCCCTTCCCTCCCCCAACTTCCCTCTTGTAAATTCATACATTTTCTCTTGCTTTCTTTTGATTTATTTTGTTTCACTTTTCCTTATTTTTTTAGAAAAATATTTATTTCTTTTGACTGCACTGGGTCTTTGTTGCTGTGCTCGGGCTTTCTCTAGTAGCAGCAAGTGGGTGGGAACTCTCCAGCATAGGCCTCTCATTGCAGTGGCTTCTCTTGTTGCAGAGCACGGGCCCCAGGGCACAGGTTTCAGTAATTGTGGTCCACAGGCCTATGGAATCTTCCTGGACCAGGGATCAAACCGGTGACCCCTGCATTGCGAGGCAGATTCTTAACCGGTGGACCATCAGGGAAGCCTTTTCCTTATTTCTTGAGCTGAACTCACACTGACTTCTTTTTAGAATTAGATTTGCTTATTTATTAATAAAAGCACTTAGCACTAGGAGTTTTCCTCTGAATACCACCTTGGACGCTTTCTCCAAAGTTGATGGCAGTATGGGCACTTAGATGGTGAAGTCTCCTTCACATAGAAAACCATCTGTGCTACATGAATTCTGGGGAAACTAGGGCCCTGGAGGCTGAGTCATTCCCCTAAACTTCCCACTGTGTTGGACAGTACCTCCTCCAGGGACACGTGGGGTACGGAGCCTCAGAACAGCTTTGCTAGAACTTCTAATCCAAATACCACTGATGAATGTCGTAAGGAGCAGATATCAGGTGGTACGTTTCCTGTCTTTCCCAAGCCTCTCTGTATGTCCATCTTCTTCCCAATAAGCCTTGGGAAGTAATGGGCCCTTTGGGAATTATTTCGGCTTATATGGAGCTTGGGATGGACAGGGAGGCCTGGCATGCTGCAGTCCATGGGGTCACAAAGAGTGGGACACAACTGAGCAACTGAACTGATGGAGCTTGGGAGCAGGACGTACAGGCTGTACTTGGCATTCCTTTCAACTTGGTCCAAACTGTCCAGAGTTTTGTGTTATGATGTCATAGTTTTTTTCCCTTCTATAATAAAGTATTTTTACTCTATTATGTAAAGTTTTTTTTTTTTTTTTTTTTTGCGGCATATCCAGAAGGGTTTTGGGTTTTGAAACACTTTCTGTATGAATGGGGCTTCTTGATGTGACAAAAACCTGATTCAAACTGGCTTTTAGGAAAAGGGGATTTATGGAAACTGGTTGATATCACGTTCACAGAGACTCTTGGTATTCACACGTCCTGCTGGATCAGGTGCTGAGCAGATGTCCTCAGAAACCCTCCTCCCCTTCTCCATCTCCCGGCTCTTTTCTGTGTTGATCTCCACCTGCCCCAGGCCTCGCTCCGCCCCACGTGCAGCTCCAGACCAGACTCACTCATCTGCTTGGTGTGAGCCTCTCCCTGGCCAGTCACTGTGACTAGAGAGCTAGATCATCTGGCAGAGGTCACCGATGCTGGGCTGGCAGAACACCTGCTATACAGTATACGGCTTATACGGCGCCCTCTTCCTGAAATACCTCTCTAATCAAGGCCAGACTTCTCTTAAAATTTTACTGTTTCCTTTGCAGGCCAGAAAAACTCTTCCCCACCTCAACCTGCTCTCTTTACAGCTCCCAGCTCGCTTCCTTACTCCCACGCCCTGTGTTCCAGCCTTGGCAAACTACTCCCCATTTCCAAACAAACATGTACTTTTGTTTCTCTACCTTTGGACATTCTGTTCCCTTTGCTAGAATTCCCTCTTTCCTCGTTCATTCTTTAAGAGCCTAGGTCATGCCCGGAAATCCCTTGGACAGTTTGGCCATCTCCTCCCTGGGCTGCCCTCTACCTCTGCTCTCGCTCTGTTCCTCCTGGACCTGGACAAGACTGAATCCAGTGTGACTGTCTCTCCTGCAAGACATCAGGACTGGACCCTATGGGCTAAGGCTGCAATGATTTCCCTGCGGTGTCTGCCGTGTAATAGATATTAAGTAAATGTCAGTGGAAAGAAAGTGCAGATGGGGTCAGCTGTCCACACACTGGTTGTTTGACTGTTTTTGTGTACTACAGGCTGCTGTGGGTTTTCAGTCCAGCAGCCTGTACCTTCTGGCCAGAACCTGCTTCTACCACGCCCACCCTATCCTAGACTATAGAGCCCGGATACCTGAAAGATTATGCCCTGGGGACAGCCCTAATCAATGACTAACAGCACAGGTGAAGGGTGAGTGCTCCAGTGCCTTTGCCCTAATGGAACAACTCTAGGTGTCCATTACCTAGACAATAAAAACCTGCTGTTTTTATTGTTCAGTTGCTAAGCGGTGTCCGACTCTTTGGGACTCCATGGACTACAGCACACCAGACTCTGCTGTCCTTCACTATCTCCCAGATTTGCTCAAATTCATGCCCATTGAGTTGGTGATGCCATCCAGTCATCTCATCCTCTGTCGTCCCCTTCTCCTTTGGCCTTCGATCTTTCCCAGCATCAGAGTCTTTTCCAAAGAGTCGGCTCTTCACATTAGGTGGTCAAATATTGCATGACCTGCACTGCCCCCAAAGCTCCCCAGAGAGTTAGGTTACCATTACTCTCTGTGACTTGTGTTGATAACCCATCCTTACTTGACCTCCTTCTCCTCCCCACCCTACTGCTTCATTTTCTTACCCATTTTTCTGGAAGACTACCTAATGAGTCACTTTCTCCAAAATCCTGGTCTCAGGTCCTCAGATTGGCTTCTGGGGAACCCAGCCTAAGACAGAGTTGATGATTCAGTGAACAGAAGAAGAATAATGGATTCAGAAATCAGCAACTATTAATATTTGTTGGTCACCAATTACAGGGAAGAAACAGGAGCAAGAGAGGACCTTCCTCCTGGGATGTATCTTCTTAAGGAGACAAGGTTTACAAGTGTAGGAAAAGAACTAATATGTGAAATGAAATGTGATGAAGAGTAAGCAGATTTAAAGCTCAAGGAAGGACGGATGACTGTGAACACAGGGTTGTCAAGGTGGAAATGAGCCTTGAAGTGAGGATGAGATGAAGCAGGCCAAGGCCCAGTGAGTGCAGCAGTGTGACTAGAGTAAAACCATGCAAGTTTAAGGCCAGGACATGAAGACTTGGAATCCATTCAAATGAGTTTGGACTTTATCTCATAAGGTAATGAGGAGGGGGGTGGTCAACATTAATTTATTCATTCAACAAACATTTATTGAGTGCCTGTAATGTGTGGCACACCCAGACAGGAACAAGATGTACTCTAGGAGGGGTGTTCCTTAACTTAACTGCTTGTTCTGGCCACCAGAATTTGACTATATGTGTTATTTGGATCCACCTATAATTCCTGGATATATATTTTTTTTTCTTATGTAGTTTTATCATGTGTGTATATGTTTTTCTGATCATAAAGTGAAATACTATCCTCATAAAAATTCAAACATTTGGAGAACTGTGCATGGTAGGAAAAGTAATATCTTCTAGTCAACAGAGAAGACTGGAAATCTTTTCTTTTTTTAATAGAAGTTTATTTATTTTAATTGGAGGCTAATTACTTTACAATATTGTATTGGTTTTGCTATACATCAACATGAAGGCTGTAAATCTTGAATGAGGATTGGGCTGTAGGAATTAGAAAATCCCCAGGGGTCGGGTAGAGCTTGTGATTCCCAGGAACAATTACTTGGAGGAGCAGTGTCAGGCAATTTCTGATTTTCCTCAATCACTCAGTCACATCTGGCTCAACACTCTCATCCTTTGAGGGGAGATTAAAGTCAGGGTTAAGTTTAAGTCTGTGTCTCGGATTGGAATGGAACAGGACCCACAAAATAGAGAGTTCAAGATGAGCTACAAAGTCCTGAGTGGCAGCAGTTCACAACAAGGTGAGCTGGTGGAAATGTCACGGAATGGAACTTCTAAGCCTTCCTTGGAGAGCCAAAAATGGGGGTGGGGAAGCTTGCACTTTCTGCTATCTGGGAAAGTGGGGAATTGTAGTCATCACAGGATAAACATTTAAAAAATGCAGCCTTGTTTGGTAGGCATGTGCTGGTGATGTCTGGGAAGCTTCTTGCCTCGTGTATTTTGTATTTTAATAGAGAACGTGAGGAGCCGTCCACAAGACTGTGCCTATTTACAGACCCAGTAGACAGAGTGTTTGTTCCTTTCCATCCTGTCAAAACTCTTATTACCAAATTTTATCCTTTGACAACTGATAAGGTGAAATTGAGTAAAAAATGTTGTTTAACTTGCATATATTTAATCATTAGTACTTAAGGTTGAGCCTCTTTGATTTTTTTTAGTCATTTTTACTCCTTCTGGAATGGTCTCATTTGTTTATACATTTTTCATTGGTTTGTAAGAACTGTTTGAATACAGACAACATTATCTATTTTGTTTAACTTATCCTGTAAGTACCATTCTCAGTTGAATGTAATTTAAAAAATTATCATAAGGATGTTTCTTTCAATGTTCATAACAACTATTGCACTTCATTTCTTGTAGCTATAGTTATTAGGTCCTGACCTTAATTCTCTCTAGATTGAGTTCTTTGATCATGGGGGTGTAGTACTCACCACCAGGGCTTTCTTCCTAGACCTTCTCCATGCATTTGTTTTTGACTTTGGTTCATCTTTCCTTTGGTTGCATTGTATCCTAAAATTATTTTCCCAGAATGAGTAAATAGTGCTCTAATATTTGAGTTCTTTTATATCTGAGAATGTCTTTAGATTCTCTTTACACATGAACAACATCCCAACTGAATATAAAACTCAGCACTCTGTTGACATTGCCCTTGGCATTCCAGGTAGGAATTGTGTGAATCAGAAATGAATGGAAGACAGATTTGAAGACAGAGGCTGTGATCTTGGAGGCCCTTGAAAGCCAGGATACAGGGCATTGAAGGTATCAAATCAGAGGGAGGATATGCAAACAGCTGGATTTTAGGAGGATTAGCCTGACAAATACAATGGGAAGAACAAGAGGGGGAGAGGGAGGACGGTTTTGTTATGTTAGAAATGAAGTTGGCTACAAGTCACAGAAAACAATGAATAAAGATTCACTTATATCATATACAAAAAGTCCAGAGAGCAAAGGAATATGCGTGTGTTTGTGTCTTTTTGTGTGTTTATTTTTTATCTTGGTTTAGCTGCTCATTGATATTGGGCTAAAGTCATTTCAGTTCTCTTGACCTTTCCTTCATAGTTACAAAATGGCTATTGCAGCTCCAAACATCGTATTTGTATTCCAGGCACAAGATGGAGGGTAATGGAAATACAGTCAGAGTTGACTCATTTTATTAGGAAAGCAAAAACTCTCCAGAACTTTCCACTTCCCAGCAGAGTTTTCTTTCTCTCTATCTAATTGACCAGAGCTGTATCATATCGTTACTGAACCAGATTTGTTTGCCAAACATGCAGCAAGCTAAACCCCTGAGGTCTGCAGCAGAGAAAGAGTTTATTCACAAGGGAGCCAAGTGAGGAAATGGGAGAGCAAATCTCACATCTGCCTCCCAGAATGTAACAGGCTTGAGCTACTTATAGAAAAAGAAGTAAGGTGGTCTATTTTTGTTTGTTAATTTATTTTAATTGGAGAATAATTACTTTACACTTTTGTGATGGTTTTTGCCATACATCAACATGAATTGGCCACAGGCATACATGTGTCCACACCATCCTGAACCCCCATCCCACCTCCCTTTCCACCCTGTTCATCTGGATTGTCCCAGAGCACCGACTTTGGGTCCTCTGCTTCATGCATGGAACTTGCACTGGCCATCTATTTTACATATGGTAATATACATGTTTCAGTGATATTCCTGAAGAAAGAAATGGCAACCCACTCCAGTATTCTTGCCTGGAGAATTCCATGGACAGAGGAGCTTGGCAGGCTACAGCCCATGGGGTTGCAAAGAGTCTGACATGACTGAGCAACTATCACTCAGTTCAGTTCAGTCGCTCAGTCGTGTCCGACTCTTTGTGACCCCATGAATCGTAGCATGCCAGGCCTCCCTGTTCATCACCAACTCCCGGAGTTCACTCAGACTCACATTCATCAAGTCAGTGATGCCATCCAGCCATCTCATCCTCTGTCGTCCCCTTCTCCTCCTGCCCCCAATCCCTCCTAGTATCAGAGTCTTTTCCAGTGAGTCAACTCTTCCCATGAGGTGGCCAAAGTACTGGAGTTTCAGCTTTAGCATCATTCCTTCCAAAGAAATCCCAGGGCTGATCTCCTTCAGAATGGACTGGTTGGATCTCCTTGCAGTCCAAGGGACTCTCAAGAGTCTTCTCCAACACCACAGTTCAAAAGCATCAATTTTTCGGCACTCAGCCTTCTTCACAGTCCAACTCTCACATCCATATATGACCACTGGAAAAACCATAGCCTTGACTAGACCGACCTTTGTTGGCAAAGTAATGTCTCTACTTTTGAACATGCTATCTAGGTTGGTCATAACTTTCCTTCCAAGGAGTAAGCGTCTTTTAATTTCGTGGCTGCAGTCACCATCTGCAGTGATTCTGGAGCCCCCAAAAATAAAGTCTGACACTGTTTCCACTGTCTCCCCATCTATTTCCCATGAAGTGATGGGACCGGATGCCATGATCTTCATTTTCTGAATGTTGAGCTTTAAGCCAACTTTTTCACTCTCCACTTTCACTTTCATCAAGAGGCTCTTTAGCTCCTCTTCACTTCCTGTCATAAGGGTGGTGTCATCTGCATGTCTGAGGTTATTGATATTTCTCCCGGCAATCTTGATTCCAGCTTGTGTTTCTTTCAGCCCAGCGTTTCTCATGATGTACTCTGCATGTAAGTTAAATAAACAGGGTGACAATATACAGCCTTGACGAACTCCTTTTCCTATTTGGAACCAGTCTGTTGTTCCATGTCCAGTTCTAACTGTTGCATCCTGACCTGCATACAGATTTCTCAAGAGGCAGGTCAGGTGGTCTGGTATTCCCATCTCTTTCAGAATTTTCCACAGTTTATTGTGATCCACACAGTCAAAGGCTTTGGCATAGTCAATAATGCAGAAGTAGATGTTTTTCTGGAACTCTCTTGCTTTTTCCATGATCCAGCGGATGTTAGCAATTTGATCTCTGGTTCCTCTGCCTTTTCTAAAACCAGCTTGAACATCAGGCAGTTCACGGTTCACGTAACTATCACTCACTCACTCTCAAATCATCCCACCCTCGCTTTCTTCCACTGAGTCCAAAGGTCTGTTCTTTATACATCTGTGTCTCCTGTGCTGCCCTGCATGTAGGATCGTTGGTACCATCTTTCTAAATTTAATATATATGTATTAACATACTGTATTTGTCTTTCTCTTTCTGACTTACTTCACTCTGTATAATAGGCTCCAGGTTCATCCTGTAAAGTGGTCTTAAGGTGTGGGGAAAGGAGTTTGGAAGCAGGGACATGGTGAGGTAATCGATGTTCTGGGCAGGCCCAGTTTTAGAGTCCATGGTCCTCTCCAGTCTTAGCCAGCCTGAATTGGACAGAAGCCTACTCCAAATTTCTGGAAAATAATTTAAACCCCTGTTACTATAGTGACCCATATGTCAGAGGCATTGTCTATAGGGGTGGTTAATAAGCCTGGTGATATATTACCCAAGCTACGTGAAACTTGGAGCTGGGAGAGTATGCGGTTAGAGAACGGAAGAAAAAAAACAAAACCCTAAAGCAGGCTTAATCAGTAAAGGCAGGTTACAAACAGAGGGGTTTCTAACAAGTTGTTTCCTTATCTACTGTTCCGTAAGACACACTCAAGCATTTCTGTTAAGGTTCCAGCTTCTGTTAACCCTATGGGGCATGGTTTCAAAATGGCCATCTCGTCTGCAAGGGAGGCTGGGAAGGCAAATTATTCAGCTAAGCACATTTCAAGGAAAAAGTAGGGAATCTACATTTACAGACGACTGAAAATGTCTGCCAGAACACCAAAAGTACGACCACCTCCACTGCACACAATACACAAAAGATAAACTGGACATATTGAAATGAAGAAGGTCTGTCTGTTCATCAAATTAACTCCATAAAGAGAGCAAAAAGACAAACAGCACTGGGGCGGGGCAGGGGGAAGATGCGAAAAGGAAATAAGTGCAGAATACACAAAAATGTATTCTGAAGACGAGCACCGAAGAATTGATGCTTTCTAACTGTGGTGTTGTAGAAGACTCTTGAGAGTCCCTTGGACTGCAAGGCGATCAAACCAGTCAATCCTAAAGGAAATCGATTCTGAATATTCATTGGAGGGACTGATGCTGAAACTGAAGCTGAAGCTCCAATACTTTGGCCACCTGATGTGAAGAGCTGACTCATTGGAAAAGACCCTGATGCTGGGAAAGATGGAAGGCGGGAGGAGAAGGGGACGGCAGAGGATGAGCTGATTGGATGGCGTCACCGACTCAATACACGTAAATTTGAGCAAGCTCTGGGAGTTGGTGATGGACGTGGAAGCCTGGTGTGCTGCAGTCCATGGGGTCACAAAGAGTCGGACATGACTGAGCAACTGAACTGAACTGACACAAAGATGTACAAATCAATAAGAAAAAGACAGACAAGCCATTAAAGAAGGAAAAGACAATAGAAAAATAGTGGCTTCACAAAAGACAGTATCCAAATGGTCTATAAACACTTAAAAGTGTACTCACCATCATCAGCGGAATATACATTAAAACCACAATGAGTTATCACACACATCGACCTATTAACAGATGGCTAAAATGGAGGATGGAAAAATGGGCAAGTGTTGAGGATATGGAGCAACTGGAACACTCATACTCTACTGGTAGGAGTGAAGAATTGGTACAGTCACTTTAGAAAACACTTTAGCTTCCTAAAGCTGGAATTATCATACTCTGCATGCACTCGTGCTAAGTCGGTTCAGTCATGTCTGACACGTTGTGACCTTATGGACTGTAACCCGCCGGGATCCTCTGTCCATGGGGATTCTCCAGGTAAGAATACTGGAGTGGGTTGCCATGTCCTCCTCCACGGGATCTTCCCAACCCAGGGATCAAACCCGTGCCTCCTGTGGCTCCTGCATTGTAGGCAGATTCCTTACTGCTGAACCACTGGGGAAGCTAGCAATTCCATACTCAGAAGAAATACCCAATAAAGGAAAAATATACATATAAATATACTTGTGTGTGGTTACTTATTTATTTAACAAGGATATGTACTAGAATGAGGCTTCCCTTGTAGCTCAGCTGGTTAAGAATCCGCCTGCAGTGCAGGAGATCCCAGTTCAATTCCTAGGGAGAAGATCCCCTGGAGAAGAGATAGGCTACCCATTCCAGTATTCATGGCTTCTCTGGTGGCTCAAACAGCAAAGAATCTCCTGCAATGTGGGAGACCTGGGTTCTATCCCTGGGTTGGGAAGATTCTCTGGAGGAGGGCATGGCAACCCACTCCAGTGTTCTGGCCTGGAGAATCCCCATGGACAGAGGAGCCAGGCGGGATCAAAAAGAGTCGACATGACTAAGTGACTAAGCACAGCACAGCACAGAGCATGTACTAGAATATTCACAGCAGCATTATTTGTCATAACTCCAACTGAAAGCTACCAAGTTCCTATCAACAGTAAAATGGACAAATAAATTGTGGTATATTCATCCACGAGAACCCTGTCAACAATGATAATGAACTCCCTAAAAATATATGCAAGAATGTATATAAATTTTAAACCTAATGTTGAGCAAAAGAAACCATGCGGCATACACTGCATGTTTACATTTAAATAAAATACAGAAATGG
Organism: Bos indicus; assembly: GCF_029378745.1. NCBI lineage: Eukaryota > Metazoa > Chordata > Mammalia > Artiodactyla > Bovidae > Bos > Bos indicus. The sequence goes on along the minus strand of NC_091784.1, from coordinate 21,978,078 downwards.
GAGAAACCAGTCTATGTTGTTAAAAGCCAGGATAGTGGTTGCTCTTTGTGGGGGAAGTGTGAGGAGGAGGCGGTGTTCCTGGCTGAATGGGGACATGAAGCAGACATCTGGGGAGCACTGGTTGTGTTCCCTTTCTTATTTCTTTACATTTATTACTTAATGTCTCATGATTACGTAGAATACAATAGTCATTGTAAAGTTTAAATTCTAAATAAAGGTGTGTGATACAAAACACTGAGTTTAGTTGCCTGTGCTATGCAGTAGGTCTTGTTGGTTATCTAGTTTATATGTAGTGGTGTGTAACTGCTAATCCCAAGCTCCTAATTAGTCTCTCCCCTTACCTCTTTTTCCCCTTTGGTAACCATAAATTTGTTTTCTATGTCTGTGAGTCTCTTCCTGTTTTGTAAATAAGTTTACTTGTACCTTTTTTTTTTTTAGATTTCACAATCAGCGATGTCATATGATTGATATTCTCTTTCTTGGAGGTCACACAGTTGTGTGTGGCCTGTGGCAAGCTGTCACGCTATGTATTTATGTTTTGTGTGCTTTTTCTTTGTCTGTAGGTTGCACCTCAGTGAGGAAAACTACAATTTTTCAAAAGTGACTGCCACACCAGATATGAGATAACGGTGAGAGGCTCTGCCCACTATACAGGGACTATTCAGGTATATGGTTCAGCTGCAGGACACAGCAGAACCACTCACCCCAAGTCACCAAACTGGCTCCTAGATCAACTGAAAGAACAGATGTACATGGCAGTTACCCAATAATTACTATTTCTTGCTGAGGTCCCGCAGTCAAATGCCTCCAGGAGCCCGGTGGGTACATGAATGAGACGCTGGGTTATCACAGTAAGAATGATGGGGGGCTTCCCCAGTGGCTCAGTGGTAAAGAATCTGTCTGCCAATGCAGGAGACATGTGTTCCAGCAGTACGGGAGATCCCACATGCAGCAGAGCAATTAAGCTCCTGTGCCACAACTACTGAGCCTGTGCTCTGGAGCCTGGGAATGCCTGTGAGCTCGTGCTTTGCAACAAGAGAAGTCACCGTTTTGAAAAGCCTGCACACTGCAACTAGAGAGTACCCCCACTTGCTGCAACCAGAAAGCCCACACACAGCAAGGAAAACACAGTGCAGCTGAAAATAAATACACAAAATAAAAAAGACATAAATGAAAGGTGTGTTGTCTGTAGCTCCAGCTAATGAATGCTGGAGAATGTCAGAGAACGCAGGCCAGTGAAGTTTCCAAAATTTTGAAAAAGAAGATGAGAATCCAGTTTACTCCATGAAGCCTCTCAGTTTTCAGATTTTGGTAATTCTTTCAAATGAAATGGGCGCATCAAAACATACCCTGGGGCCAGATTTGGCCAATGGACATCCTATTTGCAACCTCTGGTTTAATGGTTGGTTGAATGAATCACTCTGGAAGTCTAGCAGAGCTACAATAATACAAACAGTATCTATTCTTTATTGGGAACTTAATGGGACGTTTACCTCCCAACACATTTCCTTGCTTCTAAGATGCCTCACACACCAATTATATAGCAATAGCTTTCCAGGAAATGAAGAATTAAAAAAAAAAAAACATAAAAAGGAAACAGTACCATATTAAACTTATTATTAAAAGACACACCTAGATTTCAGAAACATTGCAATGTAAAACAAAAGTATGCTTGAAAAATGAGTGAATATGAGACATTTTCTCATTTTATTCTTACAAAAACTTTATGTGGTGTGTGTGGTTGTTACCCACAGTATGAGGCTCAGTGAGATTAACTAACTGTCCCAAGTTTATGCGTCTAGTAAGCGGCAGGGCCAGAATTTAAATCTAGATTTATTTCACGTCCAACACCATATCCCTGATCATTGCCATACATTGCTTCCTTTTGTGGAATAAGTGTCAGTAAGAGCAAAAGTTGTAGGTTTGGGGGAGTGTTACAATAGTCTAAGTGGCTGTAACAAATGCCCAAACATGTTATGCATTCATGAAATAAAAATGCATTTCATGGGACTTCCCTGGTGGTCCTGGTGGCTAAGACTCCAGGCTCCCAATTCAGGGGAGCTGGGTTTGAGCCCTGATTGGGGAACGAGATCCCATACATTGCAACTAAGAGTTCACATACTGCAACTAAAATATTCCGTGTGATGCAACTAAGACCAGGCACAGCCAAATAAATAATAAAGGAAATAAAAATAAATATTTAAAAATTGCATTCCTGACTCATTTAATAGCCTTTGGTACTCTTTTTTTTTTTTTTTTGCTGCAAAAAGCTTTATTGTTTCCATATGGTCCAAGGCTTGAGAGAGGGCTCCAGGGTGTTAAAAAAGCTGCCTAGTAGCTGCAGAGAGGGGCTTCAGGCAGCCCTGATGTTAGGTGGGTTCTTCAATGGCCACTGGTCTCCAGAAGCTCCTAGTCGTGCTTGAGGGTGAGCCTTTCGAAGAGATACTCGCCCAACCCAGCCTGGGGACCAGCCAGCCTGCGGAGGTTGGTCAGGTGGTCACCCATATTCTTGATGAGTTTCACTTCCTCATCTAGGAAGTGGTTCTCCAGGAAGTCACAGATGTGGGGGTCTCCGCGGGCAGAAGCCAGGCCATGCAGATCCAACAGGGCTTGATTCAGGTTCTTCTCTACGACCAGGGCGGCCTCCATAGCGTCCTGGGTTTTACCCCACTCATCTTGAGATGGCTTCTGCACGTCCAGGAAGAGCGCGCGGCCGCCACGCTGGTTTTGCAGTTTCAAGAGACGCTCCGCGCCCTCGCGCTTCTCCTTGGCCAATTTGCAAAAAAAGTGACCCACACCCTCCAGGGCCACATTGTCGCGGTCGAAATAGAAGCCCAGAGAGAGGTAGGTGTAGGAGGCCCGCAGCTGCATGTTACCCAGGCGGTTGACGGCGGCCTCCACCTCGGTAGAATAATTCTGACGAATCTGGGAGCTCATGATTGGTCGGTAATAATAAGGAGTTAAAAAATGGTGGCTGGTCCCGGTGATCACGGACAGCTGAGTGGCTGACTCCGAAGGTTGCGACTAGAAAAAAGGTTGGAGGGTGGTCGGAGGCTGGAGCAAGGGGCGTCCCTGGGTCTGTTCCGTCCAAGCACTGTTGAAGCAAGAGACAGATCCGCGGGGCCGCCGAGCGCACTTCCCCTTTGGTACTCTTGCATGCAGTCCTCCCCATGGTGACTAGTTCAGTGAACTGGGAGGAGAAAGAACACAGACAAGGCCCCTGCAGTCTTGTTGTTGTTCAGTTGTTAAGTCATGTCCACCTCTTTGTAACCCCATGGACTGCAGCATGCCAGGCTTCCCTGTCCTTCACCATCTCCCAGAGCTTGTTCAAACTCATGACCATTGAGTTGGTGTGCCATCCAACCATCTAATCCTCTGCCATCCCCTTCTCCTTTTGCCTTCAATCTTTCCCTGCAGCAGGGTCTTTTCCAGTGAGTTGGCTCTTCACACCAGGTGACCAAAGTATTGGAGCTTCAGCTTTAGCATCAGTCCTTCCAATGAAATTGCAGGATTGATTTCCTTTAGGATTGACTAATTTGATTTCCCTGCTGTCCAAGGGACTCTCAAGAGTCTTTTCTAGCACAATTAGAAAGCATCAATTCTCTGGTGCTCATTCTTTTTTGCCCAACTCTCACATTCGTACATGACTCATGGGAAAACCATAGCTTTGACTATATGGACCTTTGTCAGCAAAGTGATGTCTCTTGCTTTTTAATATGCTGTCTAGGTTTGTCATAGCTTTTCTTCCTAGGAGCAAGCTTCTTTTAATTTCATGGCTGCAGTCACTGTTCACAGTGATTTTGGAGCCCAAGAAAAGAAAATCTGTCACTGTTTCCATTTTTTTCCCCATCCATTTGCCATGAAGTGATGGGACCAGATACCATGATATTTGTTTTTTGAATGTTGAGTTTTAAGCCAGTTTATTCACTCTCATTTTTCACCTTCATCAAAAGGCTCTTTAGTTCCACTTCACTTTCTGCCTTTTGGGTGGTGTCATCTACATATCTGAGGTTATTGATATTTCTCCTAGCAATCTTGATTCCAGCTTGTGATTCATCCAGCCCAGCATTTTGCATGATGTACTCTGCATATAAGGTAAATAAGCAGAGTGACAATATACAGCCTTGATGCACTACTTTCTCAATTTTGATCCAGTTTTTCCATGTCTGGTTCTAACTGTTGCTTCTTGACCTGCATATAGGTTTCTCAGGAAGCAGGTAAGGTGGTCTGGTATTCCCATCTCTTTAAGAGTTTTCCACAGTTTGTTGTGCTCCACACAGTCAAAGGCTTTAGTATAGTCATTGAGGCAGAAGATGCTTTTCTGGAATTCCCTTGCTTTTTCTATGACCCAGTTGATGTTAGCAATTTGATCTCTGGTTCCTCTGTCTTGGTAGCTAGAGTAGGATGATTCAGGATGAGGAAAGATAAACACTGCCTGAGGCCTGGGCTGGTCCTCAGGGCCTATGAGAACAGCCCGGTTATGAGCCAAATCCGGGCCATGGCCCTGTTCCTGGGCCCCCACTGGCTAGGTCCTCAGGGATAAGCAGGGCTGTGTAGACTCAGCATGGTGCCTGAAGCTCCGGCAGGTAACTTACTGATGTCTGCTTCCCCCATCTTCCCCTTTGCTCCATTGGGCCACCCTCCAGAGGGCAGAATTCTTGGGTGTTTTTTATGGAAGACTCTATACCCTGGCTCACAGCCTGGTTGGCTGCTGCCCCTTCCCGTAGGGGAAGATAGTGGGTAGAGTTGGCTCCCAGGCCTGGAACGGGGTAAGTCCTGACCCCAGTCTGCAGCCTGCATCCTCCCTAGGAATGGCTGGTTGGCTGAGGTGTTTTTAGGTATTTCATCAGGCAGGGGATGGATGACCATGGGAAATTCCTTGGGAAATGAACGTCCACTGGAGTATTCAAACGAGCAGTGTGTTCAGTGTCCCCAAGGACTCTGGCCCCAGGTATATTTCCTGAGTTCCGGAAGAGGGTGGCCAGATAGCAGGAGGCCCTGAGTGGGCGTGGTCATATGTCATCAGGGAAGTGAAGATTAGAACAATGAGAGTCTTGTCACTTCTCAGAGTGACAGCATTAATGACACTGGGCACTTGGGGGTAGGAGAGGAAGTGGTCCTCAAACTCTGCAAGTGGAAGATCATCGAGGGATATTTACTCTGGAGAACAAATTGGCACTCTCCAGAAGAATTTTAGAGTTGGTTGTCTTTCTACAAGGAAGCATGTACAAGTACAAGACCATACTCATCACAGTACGGTTTGTAAGAAAACAACAACAGAAAACAGGGAATTCCCTGGGACCCAGTGGTTAGGACTTTGGGCTTCCATGGCAGGGGACATACGTTCAATCCCTGGTTGGAGAACTGAGATACCACAAGCCGTGGAAAGGCCAGAAAATATCCCCAAACCAAAAGCAACAAACAAACCAGAAACAACTTAAAAAGCTTAGCAATAAGGAAATGGATGGATGCAATGTGGTTGCAGCAACCAAAATAAATAATCTACATGCATCCATGCCTCTAGAGCTAAAAACACAATATTGAATGAACGCATGCTGCACAATGATATGAATGTTAGCTCTCTTTTGTCATAGAACAAGTTATTCCCAAGCTCACTGGCTTTAAACAGCAACACATGCTTATTATCTTCCGAGTTTGTGTGAGTCATGAATTCAAGTGTGGTTTAGCTGGAAGGTTCTAGAGTTTCTCATGATGTTAATGGTCAAGATGTCAGCTGGGACAACAGTCATCTGAAGACGTGGTTAGGGCCTGGAGGATTCATTTCGAAGGCGACTCACTCATATGGCTGTCAAATTTGTGCTGCTTGTTTGTGAGAGGTCTGAGGTCCTCCTCCATTTGGATGTCTCGACAGGACTGCTTGAGGATCCTTACAGCATGACTGACCTCCTCCAGAGCAAGCAGCCCAAGAGAGTGCAAGGTGAAAGGAGCAGTGTCTTTCATAATCTAGGCTTGGCAGTCACATATCATCACTTCTGCCACATTCTATTCATTAAGAAAAAGTCACTAAGTTTGGTCCACATTTAAGGGAAGAATTAAATTGCCCCTTTCAAAGGAAAGAATGTCAAATAACTTGTGAATATATTTTAAGATTAGCTTACATATGATTGACATCATTTACTTAGTTTACACTGATATATTACTCAAATAGTCCTGGCCAGTTGGAGCTCCCTACTACTCTGGCTATAATGATTGCTTCCTGGATGAGTATGTGACACAATGTAGGCCAATCAGAATTTTCCCCAGCACTTGTGTACTAAAAATCTCTCTTCTGGAGTTGCTAAACTTTTAGGATATGAGTCTTGGGCTGCTTGATCCCACTTTGTCCACCAGAATTGAGAGAGTCTTTCTAAAGAACTGAGAGTGAGAGAGAGAGAGAGAGGTCCAAATGAGATCACTTGAGTCCCTGGATCAAGACATGCCTGAAGCCTTCATGATTATCTCTGTCTTTTCACTTATGTAAAACAATAAATTCCCCCTTTCGCTTATGCTGACTTGAATGGGTTTCTGTTCCTTGCCACCACCACACTTTGATGAATATAGTAGCTATGGTGTTTCTGTAACTAGTCAGAGTTCTCCAGAGAAACAGAATGCATGAATATATATTTATGGCTCCCTGATGGCTCAGCGGGTAAAGAATCTGCTTGCCATGTAGGAGATTTGAGAGATGTAGGCTTGATCCCTGGGTCAGGAAGATCCCCTGGAGAAGGAAATGGCAACACACTCCAGTATTCTTGCTTGGAAAAGCCCCATGAACAGAGGATCCTGGTGGGCTACCATTCAAAGAGTTGCAAAGAGCTGGACATGACTGAGTGACTAAGCACATATATAGCCTATAAGAATTGGCTCATGTGACTTTGGAGGCTGAAATGTCCCACCATCTGCTGTCTGCAAGCCAGTGACCTAGGAAAATTAGTAGGGTAGTTCCCATTTGAGTTCAAAGGCCTGAGAACTGGGCAGAACTGATGATGTAGGTTCTAGTTCAAGTCCAAAGGCCCAAGGACCAGAGAGTCAGTGATGTATGTCCCAGTCCAACAGTGAGAGAGGGACAATGTCTCAGCTCAGTCAGGCAGAGAGAACAAATTTTCCCTTCCTCCACCCTTTGTTCTTTGCAGGTCCTCACTGGATTAGATGAGGCCCACCCACACTGGGGAGGTCACTCTGCTTTACTCAGTCTAGTGATTCAAATACTAGCAAGCCACTTGTTTTAAGGTAATTTGTTAAGTGGCAATAGATAATTAATAAAGCTTAGAATCATTATTGGTATTCTCAAAGTGAACTGAGATGTTTAGATCCAAATTGCTTACCTGTCTTTTACTAGGGCTTTTGTTTTTTGCCATTCCTGTCCCTGGGATCTTTACCTGAAATTGTTTCCTAGGCGAGAGAAATTCTTTGAACTTTGTTTTGGAAAATTATATAGGTGGTATCTTTTCTGAACTCTTGCATGCCAGACTTTTTTCTGTTTCACTTGCATGTAAGTAGAGCACAATCTTTCCCACTAAAAATCATACTTGATTCTCTAGTGTTACTGTATTATCTAAATCTTAGAAATCTGCTGCCATAACTAGTTTTTCTGCCTGGGTTTTTGTAGGACTTTTCCTGGATGTTTGACATTTTAAAATGTCAGGGAGTTTTGAGTTTTCATATTAATTTTTGCCAGATTATCAGGGAATTGTTTTACTTCATGAAATTGTTTTACTTCTGTTCAGGGATAATTTCTTCTGTTATTCCTTGGAACCTTTCTTATCTTTTGTTATTCCTTTGTTCTTTTCTTCTGGGAATCTGATTACATTCATGTTTATTCCTTGAATCTTTTCTCCAATTGGCTTATCTCTTTCTTGCTCAGTCCTTTCTCTCTGAGTTTTTAGAACCTTTTAATCTATTCTTCAGATTCACTGACTTGATCAGCTGCAACATATAATCTTCTGTTAACTGCCTCTGTGACTTTTCAAAAGTCAGTAATACAGTTTTCATCTTCAGAATAGATTTACATTCTATGATTATTTTCTTAGCAAGAATCGGTTTAGAAATTCAGTAGCCTCTAAGATTGGTAAGCCTACAAATTAGCAACTTTTCCCCTTAAGTTTTGCCCTTAGGGCCATAAAGGTGATTTATGCATCAACATTTGTTCTAATTCCTCATCTCAGTATCCTTTTGACCTGCTAAATCTTTGTATATGTCCAGTCACCATTCTGTGTTTTCTCATTCTTACAGAAGGATACCTGTGTTTGTTCAACACTGACCATTAACATGAATTAAACAGTCTGTTTAAATATTTTTGGTCCATTCAAAGAGAGGAGGGAAAAGTTTATGTTGACTGTACCTTTTCTTTGTCCTGTTAAAGAGTTAGCAATCTGTGGAGATTTCCTGGGCTTCCCTGTCTTCCCTGGTGGCTCAGACAGTAAAGAATCTATCTGCCTGCAGTGCAGAAGACCTGGGTTTGATCCTGGAGTTGGGAAGACCCCCTGGAGAAGGGAACAGCTACCCACTCCAGTATTCTGAGCTGAAGAGTTCCATGGACAGAGGAGCCTGGTGGGCTACAGTCCAGGGTGTCTCAAAGAGTTGGACATGACTGAACTACCTCACGCTTTTCACTTTTACTTTGTCCTACTAAAGAGTCAGCAATCTGTGAAGATACAGAGGCAGCTTCAGCCCAGAGCAGAAGCCCGAGGGGGTTTTGCCTCTGTTGGGGGTGCCCCTCTTTAATTGAGCGTATCTCCTGGTTTGGGAGACATTGGCAGACAGCTCAGAAGAACCAGGTTTTGCTCCTCTCCATCCCCTTAGCTGCACCCTGTCTACTGTTGTCCCAAGTCCCTGTGTGCTCAGAGCCAGCAAGGGTCATGGGCTTTTTTGTCCCTTCTAACTTCCCCCCTTGAATGGGCTTTTCTTTTGCCTGGTGCCTCAATCTGGCACTTAAGCCCAGTGTATTTTGCAGAAATCCCTGATGTTTCAGCTGTAAGGTACACCCTTCCCTGTTTTTCCTTCTGTGGGTAGAGATTTTCCTCTTATTCTCCCTTTGGCTTGTCCTCCTTCACTTGGCTAACCAAATCATGCCTCCAGCCTCAGCTTAAGCCCTACTTCCTGTAGGAAATGCATCTGGAAGTTGTCTCAAGGAGATGCCCTATGCTGTGCTCTTAGAAATTCTCATATTCTGCCTGTCATAGAACCCACACCTAGAATTCTACTTCTGTTATATTTACTGATCTGTCTTCCCCTGTAGACTGTAGGCCACAGAGCACTGGGAAGTGCCTATTCATTCATTTAAAAATCATTTATGGAAATGAACAAACATTGTAAATCAACTATACTCCAATAAAAAATTTTTAAAATCATTAAAAAAACATTTTTTTAAAATCATTGTGTCAAGTGGAAATGTGCTAGGCACTATTTTTGTCTCCTGCTCAGCTGTTCTTGTTCAGTTGCTCAGTCATGTCTGACTATTTGTGACCCCATGGACTGCAGCATGCCAGGCTTCCCTGTCCTTCACTATCTCTCATAGTTTGTGCAGACTCATGTCTGTTGAATTGGTGATGCTATCCAAACATCTCATCCTGTCACTTCCTTCTCTTCTTGCCCTCAATCTTTCCCAGCATCAAGGTCTTTCTCAAAGAGTCAGCTGCTTGCATCAGGTGGCCAAAGTATTAAAGCTTCAACATCAGTGTTTCCAATGAGTAGTCAGGGTTGATTTCCTTTAGGATTGACTGATTTGATCTCCTTCCTGTCCAACGGACTCCCAAGAGTCTTCTCTAGCACAGTGCCTGCCACAAATTATATATTCCAGGAACTGGGCCTGAGATGGTAGCTGGTGATCAGAAAGAATGTTGGCAGGTTGGTGGGTGGAGTCTTGCCACAGCTCCAGGGAGCAAGATAAGTCCAGGGTAGAGGGAATGGAGCTCTCCTAACCTGGGCTGATGCCCTGAGGTCAGCCTGAAGCACAAACCACCTGACGGCAGCCAACAGGAATTTATTCTACAGGGCTCAGGTGAGGAGTCAGTGGGGCTGGGAACCGGGCAGGCCCTCCAATGTTGTGCTAAGCCATCATGAGTGTCTGTGGCTAATTCCTCCTTGGCTAGAGTTCTGTGCCAACAAGCTACTATGCTGGAGCCTAGTGAAGTCTGTAAATCTAGGGTCTTTGCATCAGAGAAAGTTACTTAAGCTCTCAGAGCCTGTTTCCTTTTCTGTAAAATGGGAATAAGACTGGTATCTATTTTGTAGGCCCTTGCAAGGATTAAATGAGATCATGTGTATAACACATCAGGCTAGGGTCTGGCAAATATTAAAACATGTAACCAGTATTACAGTTATAATCAATGTTACAATGCATTGTTGTCTAGGCTTCCTTTTTAAATTTTATTTTTAAAAACTTAATTTTGTATTGGGGTATGCTGCTAAGTCACTTCAGTCGTGTCCAACTCTGTGCGACCCCATAGACGGCTACCCACCAGGCTCCCCCGTCCCTGGGATTCCCCAGGCAAGAACACTGGAGTGGGTTGCCATTTCCTTCTCCAATGCATGAAAGTGAAAAATGAAAGTGAAGTCGTTCAGTCGTGTCCGACTCAGCGACCCCATGGACTGCAGCCTACCAGGCTCCTCCATCCATGGGATTTTCCAGGCAAGAGTACTGGAGTGGGGTGCCATTGCCTTCTCCAATATTGGGGTATATCTGATTAACAATGTTGTGATAATTTCAGGTGAACAGAAAGGAGACTTGGCTTACATATATATGTATTATACAGTCTCCCCCAAACTGCCCTCCCATCCAAGCTGTCACATAACATTGTAGGCTTACTTTTTAAATTTGCAGTATGTCTAGTGGGGAAATAGGAGGAGCAGGACTTTTGTCCCAGTTTGAAAGTATATTTTTAGCTGTCTCTTAGAGCCATGGGTATATAGCAGCCACAGCAGATGAAAGGCCTCTGCATGGACCGGTGCCTCCCCAGACTTCCCTGTGCCTGGGATATAGCACAGAACAGCTGGGTCTTCCCCTACATGCTGAACCTGCAGATGAGGCCTAAGGCCAGCTCAACAAGGTAAAAAGTCTCAACACGCATTAACCATACCTAACCATGGGGAAAAGTCCAACGATAAAAGGAGTTACTTTGATATCATTGAAAAATCTAGATTTAGCAATAAAACAGCTATCACGGATCAAGCGGAGAAGAATGTAGGCCAAAGGCAGTTTGAAAAGGCCGTACATAGATAAAGTCCTCTGTTTCAAAATGTAGATGTTTAAATTATGGCTCTAGTTCAATGTATTAAGCCTGTCCAACATCTAGGGCTAGTTGGATTCTTTTTAAGCCTGTCCAACATCTAGGGCTAGTTGGATTGACGGTGAAGGCAAAATAACTTCCAACTTTTTTGCCTGACTAACTGCATAGATGGAGATACCACTAGTTGACATTTGGAGAAGATGAACATATTTGGAGAGGGAAGGGGCCAAGTCCAGTTTTGAACAGAGAGACTCTGGAGGTGTTTGAAGGGTAATGAGGTAGATACGTCTAGAAGGCAATTGAAAATGTGGCTCTGGAGGTCACAGAGAGTTATATAAAGATGGAAAATGAAGGAATTCCCTAGTGGTCCATTGATTAAGACACCATGATTTCACTGCTGAGGGCCCAAGTTCAATCCTTGGTCAGGGAACTAAGATTCCACAAGCCACATGGGACAACCAAAAAAAAAAGAAAGATGGAAAATAAGAATTGTAAATAAGGAGATAATGTCCACTGTGGGCAAGAACAAGATATCCCAGAGTATAAAGTAGACCAAGAAAAGGACTAAGGAGAACACCATAGAGAATTGCCATTTGGACAGGAAAAATGGAGGAAAGAAGGCCATCAAAGAAAATGGAGAAGGAAAAAGAAATTGGAGAGTAAGAGGAGAGGTTTATTGACTATGTCAAAGCCTTTGACTATGTGGATCACAATAAACTGTGGAAAATTCTGAAAGAGATGGGAATACCAGACCACCTGACCTGCCTCTTGAGAAATCTGTATGCAGGTCAGGAAGCAACAGTTAGAACTGGACATGGAACAACAGACTGGTTCCAAATAGGAAAAGGAGTAGGTCAAGACTGTATATTGTCACCCTGCTTATTTAACTTATATGCAGAGTACATCATGAGAAATGCTGTACTGAAAGCACAAGCTGGAATCAAGATTGCCAGGAGAAATATCAATAACCTCAGATATGCAGATGACACCACCCTTATGGCAGAAAGTGAAGAGAAACTCAGAAGCCTCTTGATGAAAGTGAAAGTGGAGAGTGAAAAAGTTGGCTTAAAGCTCAACATTCAGAAAACGAAGATCATGGCATCCAGTCCCATCACTTCATGGGAAATAGATGGGGAAACAGTGGAAACAGTGTCAGACTTTATTTTTGGGGGGGCTCCAAAATCACTGCAGATGGTGACTGCAGCCATGAAATTAAAAGACGCTTACTCCTTGGAAGGAAAGTTATGACCAACCTAGATAGCATATTCAAAAGCAGAGACATTACTGTGCCAACAAAGGTCCGTCTAGTCAAGGCTATGGTTTTTCCTGTGGTCATGTATGGATGTGAGAGTTGGACTGTGAAGAAGGCTGAGTGCCGAAAAACTGATGCTTTTGAACTGTGGTGTTGGAGAAGACTCTTGAGAGTCCCTTGGACTGCAAGGAGATCCAACCAGTCCATTCTAAAGGAGATCAGCCCTGGGATTTCTTTGGAAGGAATGATGCTAAAGCTGAAACTCCAGTACTTTGGCCACCTCATGCGAAGAGTTGACTCATTGGAAAAGACTCTGATGCTGGGAGGGATTGGGGGCAGGAGGAGAAGGGGACAACAGAGGATGAGATGGCTGGATGGCATCACTGACTCGATGGACGTGAGTCTAAGTGAACTCTGGGAGTTGGTGATGGACAGGGAGGCCTGGCGTGCTGCGATTCATGGGGTCGCAAAGAGTTGGACATGACTAAGCGACTGAACTGAACTGAACTGAACTCAGGGCCCAGATGTGAGACCACCACACATTTTAAGGAGACTTTGGAATCACAAGAAATGAAGTTGAATTTTAAAGGCATGAAAACACACTCATCTTCACTCATAATGAAAAAGTGCACCATAAAACAGTGGAGAGTGGACTTCCCTGGTGGTCCTGTGGTTAAGAATCCACCTTCCAAAGCAGGGGACGAAACTTCAATCCCTGGTTGGGGAAATAAGATACCATGTGCTGCAGGGCAACTAAGCTGGCATGCCACAACCACCAAGCCCAACTGCTGAGCCCACGAGCCTCAGCTGGAGAGCGGTCCACGTGCCACAATGAAAGATCACATATGCTGCAACAAAGAAGCTGCATGCTGCAATGAAGACCTGGTACAGCCAAAAATAAATAAATAAATAAATATAAAAACTAAATAAAACAATGAAGAGGTAGCACTAAAAAAAAAAAAAAAAAAAATCTACCAGACTGGCAAGAATGGAAAAGTTTAACAACATATTGGAGAGGACGTGGGGATATAGACACTCTAAAATAGTAAAGACGTACACATTTTGGCCCAGTAATTCCATTTCTAGGAATCCACTGGATGGATATGCTTATTTATATGTACGGAGAGGTTTGTACAAGGATATTCACTGCAGCATGATTTGTTGTAGCAAAGGCTTGCAAACAACCTCAATATCCATCAATAGAGGACTTGCAAAATTAATAAGGACACATCGTTTAGTGGAATATATGCATTTCAGTGGAATATATGGGGTTATTAAACACGGAAGATCAATAAGTACTCATTTGGAAGAATATCTAAGATATTTGATGTGAAAAGGTCAGAAGCAGAATAGAACAGGATGTGATATCATTTATGTAAAAGTGGGTAAGGGTGGCTTTGGAGCCAGATGGCCTTGGTATAATTCCCAGCCCCACCCTTGTCTAGCTATGTACCTGAGGGAAGGCGACCTGCGCTTGTTTCCTCACCTGTCTCCACAGCATTATCAGAAATGTAAAGGGGATTGACTTTTCCCTTTTGCACTTTTTGAATTATTTTAAAACCACGGGCATTTGTTACCCTAATTTTCATTTAATTAAAAAATTTTAAGAAAGTACATGAGTAGCAAATGAGCAGGTGGAAAAGAGGCTCCATTCATTAGGGAAATACAATTTAAACCACAATGAGATACGACCTTGAGTCTATGCATACAGCTAGAATTATAAAGACTGAAAATACCAAGCATACCGCCCCAAGCCCACATTGCTTTGGTGTCTCATTTATGTCAAAGAAAATGAGATCCTCCCTATACCAAACTCACTGAGGGATTCTAATTGATCCTGCCTGGGTCACATGTTCAGCTCTGAACCAATCACTGTGGGGCTGTGAATCACCCTAAGTGCTGGTAAAGATGTGTCCAACTGACGTTTTCTTACGCTGCTGGTGGGAATGTAGAATGGGATAGCCACTGGGAAAACAGCAGGGCAGTTTCTTATAAAGATTAAAATACGTCTCACAGTAACTCCGAATTCCACTCAGGGATTTACCGAAGAAACTTTATGTTCACAGAAAGATTTGTACTTGAATAATCTTAGCAACTTGAATCAAAATAGCCCCAAACTGGAAACACCCCAAAAGTCTATCAACTTGGGAATGAATAAACAAACTGTGGTTTATCCATACAGGGAAGTAAAAAGGAAAGAACTAATACTTGCAGAAGTACTGGTGAATCTTAATGGCACTGTGCTAAGTAAAAGAATCCAGAAACAAAACCTCCAGTACCGTATGATTCGGTTTATTTAAGATTCAAGGAAAGGCAAAACTACAGGGATGAAAAGCAGATCAGTGGATGCCAGGGATTGGGGTTGGAGAGGGGTTAACTATATATAAAGAAGCAGAGAGGAATTTTTTGGCCTGATGGAAACATTCTATGGTATGTTCTTGGTGCTGTTTACATGACTGTATATGTTTGTCAAAACTCAAACTAGAGGGCTTCCTTGGGGCTCATTGGTTAAGAATCTGCCTGACAATGCAGGAGACATGGGTTTGACCCCAAATCTGGAAGGATCCCACATGCCTCGGAGCAATTAAGCCTGTGCACCATAACCATTGAGCCTGCACTAGAGAACCCGTGCTCCACAGCAAGAGAAGCCACTGCGATGAGAAGCCCACTTACAACTAGAGTAGCCCTCGCTTGCCGCAACTAGAGAAAAGCCCGTGCCGCAGTGAAGACCTAGTACAGTCAAAAATAAATAAACAAAACTTTAGAAGCTCAAATTAGATACATAAGATTGTGACTTCTATAAACAAAGCTGGATTAAAAAAAAAAAAGACTTAGTCTAACAGCCCTGATTTTTTTTTTTTTTAAGATAGCCTCTTCTGTAATGTTCAGTAACAGAGGGAAATTAAATGGGATGAGGATGGGAAGGGACTGATTGGATGCTTATGTGCCATGCTGTGCTGGAGAATCTTGGTGGGTGGGGGGATGAAGTTGGACCCCAGATTGGCAGGAGTCAATGGGGAAGGAAGAAGTGGGAGTGTTAGCTATCTGAGGACATCTTCCAAGAAATTCATCTGTACACAGATACCAAATAAACATGACTCAACCTTTCTATTTACAAAAGAGATACAGATTAAACCAGCATCACTATGGCCCATCTGATTGGTGTAGTCTGATAGCCTGTGTGAGCGTAGGTGTAGGAAGTGGTGCATAGTCTTTCTAAAAAGCCATTTGAAATCAAAAGGCCCTTCCTCTCTCCCCACAAGTGTCAACTCATTGACCTGGCCACTCCACTAACAATTCACCCAAAGGGGATAATTGGATAGCTGGACAAGGGAGGTAGCAAAAGCTGTTAAATCAAAGTATCTTTATAATGTAAATCAGTGGATTAAGTGTACATTATTACACTTATGTATCTGCTTTTGAATATGCTATCTAGGTTGGTCATAACTTTCCTTCCAAGGAGTAAGCGTCTTTTAATTTCATGGCTGCAGTCACCATCTGCAGTGATTTTGGAGCCCAAAAAAATAAATTCTGACACTGTTTCCACTGTTTCCCCACCTATTTCCCATGAAGTGATGGGACCAGATGCCATGATCTTCGTTTTCTGAATGTTGAGCTTTAAGCCAACTTTTTCACTCTTCACTTTCACTTTCATCAAGAGGCTTTTTAGTTCCTCTTCACTTTCTGCCATAGGGGTGTTGTCATCTGCATATCTGAGGTTATTGATATTTCTCCCGGAAATCTTGATTCCAGCTTGTGTTTCTTCCAGTCCAGCGTTTCTCATGATGTACTCTGCATATAAGTTAAATAAGCAGGGTGACAATATACAACCTTGACGAACTCCTTTTCCTATTTGGAACCAGTCTGTTGTTTCATGTCCAGTTCTAACTGTTACTTCCTGATCTGTATACAGATTTCTCAAGAAGCAGGTCAGGAGGTCTGGTATTCCCATCTCTTTCAGAATTTTCCACAGTTTATTGTGATCCACACAGTCAAAGGCTTTGGCATAGTCAATAAAGCAGAAATAGATGTTTTTCTGGAACTCTCTTGCTTTTTCCATGATCCAGCGGATGTTGGCAATTTGATCTCTGGTTCCTCTGCCTTTTCTAAAACCAGCTTGAACATCAGGAAGTTCACGGTTCATGTATTGCTGAAGCCTGGCTTGGAGAATTTTGAGCATTACTTTACTAGCATGTGAGATGAGTGCAACTGTGTGGTAGTTTGAGCATTCTTTGGCATTGCCTTTCTTTGGGATTGGAATGAAAACTGACCTTTTCCAGTCCTGTGGCCACTGCTGAGTTTTCCAAATTTTCTGGCATAAGTTTAGTTATCTAAAAATGTCACTTTTTCAGGACTTCCCTTATGGTCAGTGGTTAAGAATCACCTGCCAACGCAGGGGACATGGGTTCAATCCCTGGTCTGGGAAGATTCTATATGCCCAGGACCTGTGCTCTGCAACGAAAGAAGCCAGTGCAATGAGCAGCCCGTACACCACAACTAGAGAGAAGCCCCTGCTCTCCACACCTAGAGAAAGCCTGGGAATAGCAACAGAGACCCAAGGCAGTCAAAAAAAAATAAATATATTAAAAAATTAAAATATTATTTTTTCTACTATGATCACATTGTAGAATGTAGACATGACCAAAAAACAAAGCTTGGTGATGAAGGGAGGAGAAAGGTAGAGTATTACAGGAGTGGAATTTTAGGATAGGAGAGTTTTCACAGGCAGAGGAGGGCCCAGGAGACTGCAGAGGTTGAAGATGAGCGTGAAGAGAGCTGTAATTGAACAAGGGGGTCTGAGGAAGGCAGGTGGGACCTTAGGACGAGGTGCCTCTTTCTCCAAGACTGAAGTGAAGTGAAGTGAAAGTCACTCAGTTGTGTCCGACTCTGCGAACCCGTGGGCTATACAGTCCATGGAATTCTCCAGGCCAGAGTACTGGTACGGGTAGCCTTTCCTTTATCCAGGGGATCTTCCCAACCCAGGGATCGAACCCAGGTCTCCCGTATTGCAGGCGGATTCTTTACCAGCTGAGTCACAAGGGCAGCCCAAGAATGCTGAAGTGGGTTTCTTTGGGAGGCAGGGGCCAGCTCACCTGAGGAGGGGTGGGGAAAATGTGAAGCTTGAGGATGACAGAGAAGGTCTGGAAGCCAAAGTGCGTCATGCGACCAAGCAACCATGAGATAGCAGTATTTCCCAAGCATCCTGGGAGATAAGGGTCACTTGGAACGTGCTAGAATCCAAGTCTCTGTGCCTCCAACCCAAACCAGGAAAGAGACTTGAAAACCTTTTCGTTTAACAAGTGACCCCAGGTGGCTCTTCCCTGAAGGGAAGTTGGAGGAACATCGAAGTAAAAGATGACTAAGCTCTGGCTGCTTAAAATATGCTGTGATGACTGGCAGCATCAGCCTCAACTGGGAGCTGGTTAGTACAGCACACCTCACTCCAGACCTAAGAAATTAGCATCTGCATTTTAAATTTGATCCCCAAGTGAATCATTGGCATGTCAGAATTTGAGAAGCATTGTGTTAAGTAACCACTGTTACCATCTGTTCAGTTCAGTTCAGTGGCTCAGTCGTGCCCGACTCTGCAACCCCATGGACTACAGCACATCAGGCTTCCCTGTCCATCACCAACTCCCAGAGCTTACTCAAACTCATGTCCATTGAGTCAGTGATGCCATCCAACCATCTCATCCTCTGTCATCCCCTCCTGCCTTCAATATTTCCCAGCATCGGGGTCTTTTCCAATGAGTCAGTTCTTCACATCAACTTTGCTCAAGGTGCTTGTTCGCTCAGACACCATCCTTTGGGATCCATGTGAGTTTGATGGAACTCGTGCTTTCTGGGGGTGGGTATGTGCACAAATGTGGCCAACTGGAGTGTACCATCCTGTAGCCACAGTGACTGGTTCAGAGGTGGGAATGTTGACCAAAAAAAGCCAATTCTGGCTCCATGTTGGGACCGTTTCTTTGACTTGCTTTTCATTGCTTTTGTTATTATAATCATACAGAATGGCCGGCCTTAGAGAATCCTGCCCCTCTATCGGACTGTTAAAATGCCTTTGTTCAGAACCCTGTCCACCTGTAGATAGCAGGAAGGAAGAGATTATTAACACATCCCTTGCCTGAGGCTTGCCATTCTAGGAGATGTTTGCAAGATTAATGGCCTTTTTACTTTGCTTCAGGGCTTCCCAGGTGGTGCTAGTGGTAAAAAACCTGCTTCCCATTGCAGGGGATGTGAGAGACTCAGGTTCTATCCCTGGGCCAGGAAGATCCCTTGGAGAAGGAAATGGCAACCCGCTCCAGTAGTCTTGCTTGGGAAATCTCATGGACAGAGGAGCCTGGTGGGCTACAGTCCATGGTGTCACAAAGAGTCAGTTTACCTTGCTCTCTCACCTCCCCTCATCCATCTCTCTATAAAAAGAATCTGGCATCCAGACCCTGATAAGATGGTTATTTTGAGGTGCTAACTTGACATCTTCTTGGTCAGCCAGCTCCCTGAATAAAGATGCATTCTCTGCCTCAAACCCTCGTCTCTCAGTTTCATTGGCCTCTCATGTGGCGAGCAGAATGAGCTTGGACTTGGTAATAGGCATGTGGCCCAAGTGGGACCAGAGTCCTTTGGTGAGTTTGGCATATGTATAGCTGGGGAAGGAGGATCTCATTTTCTTTGACATGAATGAGCTGTCAAAGCAATATAGGCTTGGGGTGGTGAGGGTGAGTGTCAGAGGCCATCTTCCCACTGTGTGGAGAGAGGTGGTCTTGACAAGCAGCAAGTTGCTCAGGGAAGTGGGGATGGATGAAGTGGAGAGGGGTGGATGAAGTCCCAAGACTGTTCATGCCCAAAGCTAGATGCATCTGCACGTTTCATTTAAATGAGTCAAGATAGTCCCCCACCCTCTTCTTTGTGGAAGCCTACGTAGCTCTTTGAGCTGGGGTATCTGTCACAAGTGAGAGAGCACAGATTCAAGAAGAAAATGAGGCAGGACTTCCCTGGTGATCCTGTGGCTAAGACTCCATGCTCCCAACACAGGGGGCCCAGGTTCAATTCCTGGTCAGGGAACTAGATCCCATATGCAGCAACTAAAGATCCTGCATGTCTCAACCAAGATCCAGCGCAGCTAAATAAATACATTGAGATAAATACTTTAAAAAAAAAAAAAAGAGGAATAAAACAGGGCATCAGGGGCTGAAGTCTCCTGGGGGATGTGAACAAGAGCTCTGGATGATGGGTGATGGTGTATATCAGGTGCAAGAGCGTCACAGGAAGAAGGCTAGAAGGAGGGTTAGGGAAGTGGCAGAGAGGGTTCAGGGAAAGGTGAGCCCACCTTGAGAAGTGCCTGCAGGCAACGCCTCCATTTAAGCCTGAGAGCAAAGTGAGGTCAGCCGGACCAGGGACCTAGTCGTGGACTGGGCCTGGCCCTCAGCTGATCTGAGCACAGATTGACTCCTGATCCCGACTGTGTGCTGGGCCCTTCTGGGGCCATAGGTTAACTCAATCCTAAGTCCTGATCTTGTTCTTTCTTCTTTTTCTTGGACTCAGTGCAAAAACTCTGGGGCAAGCTGACTCAGGGCAACCAGTCTCCCCTTAGTCTCTGAACTACACCCATCACTCAAGAGGGACTAGATTATTCCAAGATCTCAAACTCTGACCCAGAAATCCAAATCCACTTTTCCACCTGGAGAACCAGCTAGTGATCTCCCCAGTCATCCTCTTTCCTGACATCTCTGCCATGGGGAGAAAGAGTGATGAGGACACCCCCCTGGCTCTGGTTGTGCTCTGGAAGTCTGTGCATTTCCAAAAACTGTTCATCAGGGTTATGAAGGGTGGGTCCCCCAGTTTGCTTGCTCAGTCACTCAGTCATATCTGACTCTTTTCAAGCCCATGGACTGCAGCCTAATGGGCTTCTCTGTCCATGGGAATCTCCAGGCAAGAGTACTGGAGTGGGTTGCCATTTCCTTCTCCAGGCCCCTGCCCCCCGCCCCAAGACCTGCATCTAAATGGAGGTGCCCCAGTGGTCCAGTATAGTGATTTCTCAGGAGCCCAGTCTGATTTCAGAGCTTGAAAGATAATTAGCAGCTAAGTGGATGACGATAAATAGATGGATATATGAGCAGATGGATAACTGGATGAACGAATTGGTGATGGGTGGATAGGTGAGTGGCATTATTGAAGGAGGCAGAAGTTTGTTCCAAGGTTGGTGAGGACCTGGGTATGTACTGGTCATTGGAGGCTGACAGGACCATGGATAACCAACTTCATGGTCTTGCCAAAGCTCCCTTCGCTATTCTTCTCTTTCTCACGTTCTTACTTGGATCAGTGTTATGTTGCTGGGTTGAGGCATCATCCTCAGCTCGACTGAGTTCCCTCTCACATGAAGTGATAACCTGGAGGATCTATGGAGGAAGATTGTCCCATGGTGGGTTAATGGCTGCTCTCTGCTTGCTGTCTGTGCTTTCCTGAAATGATCCAATTTTCCACAGTGTATGAACCAGTGAAGTTGCTCAGTTGTGTCGGACTCTTTGAGATCCCACGGACTGTAGCCTACCAGGCTCCTCCATCCATGGAATTTTCCAGGCAAGAGTACTGGAGTGGGTTGCAATTTCCTTCTCCAGGGGATCTTCCTGATCCGGGGATCGAACCCAGGTCTCCTGCATTGCAGGCAGATGCTTTACCATCTGAGCTACCAGGGAAGCCCTCCACAGTGTATAGCAGGTTTTTATTGCTTGTGCTGAACCAGTATACACTCTTCCTTCTTGTGATAACAGCACCCTAGTGGTTCTTGAGCAACCCCACTCCTTACTCCACTCTCTTTCAATACAGTTTTTGAAGGGAGGCTGCTCCTCTAATATAGAAGTAACACAATCCGGGCCTGGACAGTCATAGTGTTTCATGTCTTTGGTTACAGCGATTGGTTTGAGAAAAGACCCAAGACTCAAGTATGTCCAATGCAAGACCATTAACTAATTTGGGTTGTTTGTTTTTTTTTTTAGAGTTGTAAGAAAGAAGCTTTCTTCCTTTTGCGGGTGTGAGAGATGGAGCATATATTTGGGGCTTCCACTCTGTAGGGGGAGTATGTCTGAGAATGAAGGAAAGGACAAAGAGGCAGGAAGTGAGGATTCTGATCTTATCACTTGAGTTTCTGGATCCACCTGTACCTGAAGCCAGAAACACATTTCCAGTTAGGTGAGCCAAAATTTTCTCAACCCAATGTGAGTTAGGTTTTTAGAACTTGCACCAAATTCCTTACACAATCTTTATTACTTTTGTACAAATACAAATCTGTATTTTTGCTAATGTTATTTTAGAGGAACAAAAGACAACTGTCAGATTCCTGAGTATGTGTAGTTGGTCAACAAGCAGAGCTGTTAAATAGAATTTGTCAAACAAACACCTACAGATCTGGCCAGAGATGTGAGTGGATTTGGCTGGGAAGATTGTTCCGGGAGTTTTCCTGGAGGAAGGGAAGGCCCAGTAACAACTGGCTTCCATTCCACCTCCTCCTCCGGCTCCTTCCAGCTCCAGCTGGGTGTGCGATGAATGAGGCTCCTTCAGCCCTCAGCCTGCAATTAGAGCACCCAGGAATCCTGCTGATAACGCCCTTTTTCCACCCTGGGTTGGTCCTGTCCCTGGAAAGAAGGAGCTGGAACAATTTCCTTGTTTCCTGGGAGGTAGGAGGTAGGCCAGAGCGTGGGCCAGAGCTGGGCCTGGCGGGGGTGCCATTTCAGCACACCCACCCTGGAGGAAGGCTTCCCAGGTGGCACTAGTGGTAAAGAACATGCCTGCCAATGCAGGAGACATAAGAAACCCTGGTTTGATCCCTGGGTATGGAAAATCCCCTGGAGAAGGGCATGGCAACCCACTCCAGTATTCTTGCCTGGAGAATCCCATAGGCAGAGAAACCCCCCGGGTGGGCTACTGTCCATACGGTCGCAAAGAGTTGTACAAGACTGAAGTCACTTAACACACACGACACGCACCTTGGGGATGCCTCGCTGGCAATCTCCCGAGCTGTCTCAGTGGAGGAGGGAGGGGACAGAGACAGATAATTGCCCTTGGGGGCATTTCGTGGAACACCACATAGCGTTGTTACTATTGTTCAATTGCTAAGTCGTGTCCGACTCTGAGTGACCCCATGGACTGCGGCGTGCCAGACAACTCTGTCCTTCACTGTGTCCCGGAGTTTGCTCAAATTCACCTTCATTGAGTTGCTGAGGATATCTAACCATCTCGTCCTCTGCCACCCTCTTCTTTTCCCTTCCATCTTTCCCAGCATTGGGGTCTTTTTTTAATGAGTCAGCTCTTCGCATCAGGTGGCCAAAACATGGGTGCTTCAGCTTCACCATCAGTCCTTCCAATGAATATTCAGAGTTGATTGAGGATGCTATTAACATCCATGTACTACCTTTGCGAGCTGCTGCTGCTGCTGCTGTTAAGTCGCTTCAGTCGTGTCCGACTCTGTGCGACCCCATAGACGGCAGCCCACCAGGCTCCCCCGTCCCTGGGATTCTCCAGGCAAGAACACTGGAGTGGGTTCCCATTTCCTTCTCCAATGCATGAAAGTGAAAAGTGAAAGTGAAGTCGCTCAGTCGTGTCCGACCCTCAGCGACCCCATGGACTGCAGCCTTCCAGACTCCTCGGTCCATGGGATTTTCCAGGCAAGAGTACTGGAGTGGGGTGCCATTGTCTTCTCCGTACCCACTCACTATTTTGTTTTCTGAGATTTTAAAAAATGTGCAGAATCCTGCACTATAATATGCATAGAACACCTATGCGGTTTTTAAAAATAGGAGAGCAAACACCAATTCTGAGCACCCGCTGAAGAGGGGACCACCACCAGCCAGTTCTCCACATGCCCTTAGACCTCTGATCACCTCCACTCCTGCCACCCCCTCCCCAGAAGTTTCTGTTATCCTGATTTCTGTGGCCAGTGCCTCCTGCTTTTCTTTATAGTCTCTCTTACTATTTTCCTTTAAGTCAACTCTTTTATTTGTTTTGGCTGAGTCTTTGTGGCTGAGCTTGGGCTTTCTAGTTGCATCGAGCAGGGACTACGCTTTGTTGCAGTGTGTGGGCTTCTCATTGCAGTGACTTCTCTTGTTTCAGAAGACAGGCTCTAGGGCACACGGGCTCAGCAGTTGCAGCTCAGTATTTGTGGCACACGGGCTTAGTTGCCACGTGGCCTGTGGGATCTTCCTGAACCAGGGATTGAACCTGCCTGCATTGGCAGGTGGATTCTTTACCACTGAGCCACCAGGGAAGCCCCAACTCACTCTTTTAATTCAACTAAATTTTTTTGACTTTTTTTTTTTTTTGAGTTAAATTCACGTAACATGGCATTCAGCATTTTAAAGTGTACCGTTCCGTAGCACTCAACATATTCACTCCTGTCTATCTCCAGACATTTTCTTCACCCCCGAAAGGAGATCCTGGACCCACTGAGCAATCACCTCTCACCCCCCACCTCCCCCCAGCAACCTACTTTGTCTCCATGGATTTACTTATTCTGAGTACTTCACGTAAATGGAATTACACAATGCATGGCTGGCCTCCTTGGATTTCCGTGGTGGTCCAGTGGTTAAGAATCTGCCTTCCAATGCAAGAGACATAGGTTTGATCCCTGGTCATGGAACTAAAATCCCGCATGTCTCAGGGCAATTAAGCCCGCATGCCACAAGGAGAATCCCAAGTGCTGCAAGTAGAGAAGGCCCCATGCACTACAACTAGAAAAGAGCCCGAGCACTGTGACAAAGACCCAGCACAGCCAAAAAGAAACCAAAATCTAGATATTAACTAAATAAACTAAAAGAAAACTGTTCCATCACCTCTGGCTTTTCCCTCTGCCTGAAATGTTTTCTCAGATATGAATGACTCCCCCAAGCTGTTCAGATAATACCCTTGCCCAGAGGTCTCCCCTGAGCACATAACTCCCAGGCTGGCCCCTCTGCCTGCCCCTGGACTCCCAGACCCTCTCTACCCTGCAGTACATTTTCCTCTTTCCGTAGCACTTCTCACCCTCTGACGCACTATCCACTGTACTCACTGCTTACACAGATTGTTTCTGGGTCTGCTCTCCCTCAGGAGGGGGTGAGGTCCACATGGGCAGGGAGCTTTATCTGCTTGCCCCACACATGTGTCCCCAGTTCCTACAGTGCTGCTTGGCAGAGTAAGCAGTTGAGGGAGGCTGAGTAACAGAGCCCCAAGAGGCCCAGGTCCTACTCCTTGGATGTCACCTCTTTGGCACACAGAGCTTTTGCAGATATGATTAAGTTAGGAATCTTGAGATGGGGAGACTATCTTGGGGTCTCCAGGTGATCTGAAATGTAATCACAAGTATCCCTATTAAAAAAAATACAAGGGAAGATTTGGCAGCAACAGAAGAAGATAATGTGATGGGCTTCCCTGTTGGTCCAGTGCTTAAGAATACACCTTGCGATGCAGGGGACCAGCGTTCGTTCCATTCCCGGTCCATGAAGATCCTGCCGCTGCGAGACAACTAAGCCCGTGCACCACAACTACTGAACTCTGGAGCCCTGGAGCAGCAGCTGCTGAAGCCCGCGTGCCCTAGAACCTGTGCTCTGCAAGAAGAGAAGCCACCACAATGAGAAGCCGGTGCACGGCAACTGGAGAGTAGCCCCGACTCACTGTAACTGGAGAAAGCCCTTGCTCTGCAATGAAGAGCCAGCAGAGTCAAAAGTAAATAAGTGAATATTTTAAAAATAAAAGAAAACAAAGTGATAATTAAAGCAGGACACTACTCTGCTGGCTCTGAAGATGGACGAAGGGGCCAGGCATCAAGGAATGCAGTTTCAGAAGCCAGAAAAGGCAAAAGGACAGATTCCCACCTGGAGCCCCTGTGGTGTGCATGGTCCTGCCACGCCTTGATCTTAGCCCTGTAAGACTCTTTTCATAGCCCTGGCCTCCAGAACTGTCAGGGAATACATTTCTGTGGTCGTAAGCCCCTCAGTTTGTGGCGATTTGGTATAGCAACCACAGGAAACTAACACAGCGCTCAGTAAACAGCTGTTAATGAATACACTGCCCAATCAGTAACTAAAGGAAACTCCGGTATTAAGTACAACAAGCAGAAGGTAACTGAGAAAACAAAGGCATTGTAAACAGAATGAGGCAGTTAAATTGGGCTGGACAGCCAGAAATCTGTGGGTTCTGATTTGGCTTTCTCTTTGTTAAAAGAAAGACCTGAGCACCCATCAGAAAGCGTTAGAAATCAATGAGCCCCAAACTCAGACTTGATGTCTCTGCGTGTTGAAGAATGAAATGGCCTTCCACATTCTGTCCATGGTACTTAATGCTCCAGTTTGCTGGGGTAGGGGAGGAGGTCAAGGCAGACTTCACAGAGATGGTGACCTCCGTTCCTGGTCTTGGAGGGTGAGTAGAGAGAGAGTCTCTCTCTCTCTGCACTGTAGAGAGTCTACAGTGCAGAGTTTGGCATTGTAGCTAAGTTTGGGGGCCACCACAAGTCACCACTCTAGGGTAGGTCCTCTGACTTGAGGAATGTAGCTGAGGTAAGGGGGAGTCGCCAGGGGCATGTCAGCAGGACGTCTGTGAGGGGCTTGCCCTGCGGAGACATCCCCCCGGGGCAGAGCCTGGAGACTGGATGGGAGATAGGAGAGCTGGGGGATTCATGAGGAGGGGAGCCTTGTGCCCCTTTTTGTCTGGGCTCCGTCTCAGGCTCCAGCTGCATCTTTAGTGTACAGGTCTGAGTCCATCACTGACTCTCTTCCTGTTTGATCTGCTTTTCTTCCATGGTGACCTCATCCCCTCCCCTGTTGACCCCCACAAGTCTCTGTCTGGCCCAGACCTCTTGCCTGAGTCTTCAACCCCAGGAGAGGCTGGAGTCTATCTGATACCACCCCATGGGGTGCAGGCTTAGGGGGGACATGTTGAGTCTGAGGCAGCTCTGTCATCAGGGAGACATTCTACGGGCCATGGGATGCTTGAGGCTGGGACTCAGGGGCCTGGAAGGGAGGTCAGAAGAGCAGTGAGGTCAGGAGCTCAGTTTGAGAAGAACAAGGGTGCATCAAGAACAAACATTTCCACGACCTGCTTGTAGAGCCATTGCCCCTTGGAGTTGGTAATGTTGCATCCTGCCCACAGGCCATAGGTGTGAGGCCTTGCACCGAGGCCACAGCAGCGGAGCCCAGAACCAAGGTCACCTCCGAAGCTAATTGAGCCCCTTAGTAACCATTGCCAAAAGCCCCCGATCATCACTAACAAGCTTCCTGACTCCCAATTAGGCAAAGATGCCCACTCCAATAAACACCCTATGGCACCCCAACCAATCACCTAATGCCAACCTTTCAGCAGGAATTTTGTCTTGAGACTATAAAACTTGTCTATTAACTCAGTGAAAACTGTTGACTTGCCCTGGTCTGTCAGGATTTGTCGGTCTGCTGCACTTGCAGTGCCTACTTTAGCTCTGCTCTTTGTTCTTAATAAACTCACTCCTCTCTGCAATACTCTGTGTCTGAAAATTCTGCTCCAACCTGCGCTCAACTCCTGGTACGTGGCTGCTCATCCGAGGGGTCTGGGAATGAAGCAGTCCTCCCCCATCCCCACCTCTGTCTTTGCACAGGAGGGCCCTTCAGCTGAGCAGGCTGGACCTGAAGCCAGAGGATATCGGAGGGGAAATCCTCAGGGGCAGATGGACTTGAAAGGCAGGGTGCACAGTGGTTAAACACACGAGCTCTGAGACAAGCCAGGGTCCACCCATCACTAGGGATTGGGGTCACAAGAATGGGGCCCATAGAGATGGTGTCCTGGGCCTCTGTTTCCTTATCTACACCTGTACTGTGAGAATCCCACAAACCGGTGTGTGTGGAGTGCTCAGCAGATTCCCTGGCCAACAATAAATGCTTAATGAATATTAGCCATTGTTATGGTTGTTATTGTTTTTATTAGCTCCATAAACTTTTCCTAAACACCATCACTATTCTCAGTCTTACTCCAGTTTGGGGACAAAGAGATAAGACACAATTCCTGCCCTCAAAGCATCCACTGTTTAATGAGAAAGGAAAGGAAAGTGAAGTCGTTCAGTTGTGTCTGACTCTTTGAGACCCCATGGACTGTAGCCTGCCAAGCTCCTCTGTCCATGGGATTTTCTGGACAAGAATACTGGAGTGGGATGCCATTTCCTTCTCCAGGGGATCTTCCCAACCCGGGGATTGAATCTGGGGCTCCCACATTGTGGCAGACTCTTTACCATCTGAGCCACCAGGGAATTGTTTAATGAGAGAGACAGACAAATGGATAAGAAATTGTATGAAGGAATGGAAACTAAAGGGCTTCCCAGGTGGTGCTAGTAGTGAAGAACCCGCCTGCTGTTACAGGAGACACAGGAGATGCTGGTTGGATCCCTGGGTCGGGAAGATCCCCTGGAGGAGGGCATGGCAACCCACTCCAGTATTCTTGCCTGGAGAATCCCATGGACAGAGGAGCCTGGTGGGCTACAGTCCATAGGTTTGCAAAGTCAGACATGACTGAAATGACTTAGCATGCTCACTTGGAAACTCTCTTATAGAGGAAGCTAGAAAGGGAAGGGATGGGAAGACTCTGCTGAAGTGGTGATATCTGTACCTAGGAGGATGAGTGGAGGAGGAGAGAGGGCAGCATTTGGCACCATAGGTTGGCTAAGGCTGGGAGCCGGGCAGGAAGGAGGTGACTGAGCCATGGGGTGTCACCTGTGTGCTGGGGGAGATGTGGGTGGCTATGCCTCCAGATGCTCTTGACCTCCCCTTTGACAAAGCCAGGCTTCCCTGGTGGCTCAGACGGTAAAGAATTGGCCTGCAATGCAAGAGACCAAGGTTCAATCCCTGGGTTGGGAAGATCCCTTGGAGAAGGGAATGGCGACCCACTCCAGTATTCTTGTCTGGAGAATCCATGGACGGAGGAGCCTGGTGGGCTACAGTCCATGGGGTCGCAAAGAGTCAACACGACTGAATGACTAACACTCACTTTGACAAATCCAGCAAATCCTGAGCCTTGCTGCGAACGTTCTGCTTGTGACATCATGCTGAGGCAGGTTGGTTCCACAAATCTGAGGCCGGGCCCCCACCCCTCCTACTTCAGGGGAGGAGGAGGAAGCTCCCTCTGTGCAATGCCCAGGCAGGCATCCGTGGCAAGTTCCCTGTCGGCACTGGCTGCAGCCACCCCAGCCCAGCATGGACAGGAGCCAGGCTCTCGCCTTCTGTAACCTGATGCCTGCCTGCATCAGCCCTGACTTCTGAGCCCACTCCTCAGGCAGCTCCTGCCAGAGGTCACGGTGACCTTCTCCCTGTGTGCTGCCATGCCTCCTAGCAGTGTCCCACCTGCAAGGACCAGGGGAACCACTGCACGAGGCAGAGACGGCTGTGGCTGCCACAAGTCTGAGGTGGGGTTGGACCAGGCAAGGTTCCCCGTGCCTTCCTCTTTGTTTTTTTGACTGAGCTGGGCCTTAGCTGCTTTGTGCGGGCTTTTTCTGGTTGTGGTGAGCGGGGTCTATTGCTGTGCACTGGCTTCTCATTTTGGTGGTTTGTCTTGTTGCAGAGCACAGGCTCTAGGGCACACGGGCTTCAGGGATTGTGGCACGTGGACTCTAGAGCTAGGTCTCAGTAGTTGCGGTGCTTGGGATCAGTGGCTCACAGCTTGTGGAATCTTCCCAGACCAGGGATCGAACCCATGTCCCCCACATTGGCAGGAAGTTCTTATCCTCTGCGCCACCAGGGAAGTCCCCCCTTGCTCTTTCACTGAGTCTCCTGCCTCCATCTAGCAGCCATCCTTGGGCAGAAGGCAGTCCTGAAATGCAGGCCTGTCCACATTCACAGAT